>NC_137098.1:26664993-27264993 GCF_949357685.1 Gobio gobio
CTTCTCCAATTCTCTTCAATTCAATTCTGTTTATAGTAATAGCCATCTGTATATTGTATTCATAGTACATATTCACCTGTAAATTCTGTTTATAGTAATAGCCATCTGTATATTTATTCACTGTACATATTCACCTGTAAATTCAGTTCTGTTTATAGTATTAACGTCTCTCTATTTATACATATTTATACATATTCAGTACATATCCATGTCCTGCACTTACGCATCCATTGTATATCCTGCACTTGCTGCTATTGCACTTCTGGTTAGACCTAAACTGCATTTCGTTGCCTTGTACTTGTACTTGCGTAATGACAATAAAGTTGAATCTAATCTAATCTAATCTAATCACTTTTCAAAACACAAGCCGAAATAGACTTTTACGATTTCTAGCAAAAATGTGAGTGGTGTTTGCCTGTGTAAAATTAGCCACCACAGGTTGTTTAGGTGATTGCCAGGGTGCTGTTATGTGGTTGCTAAGGTGTTCTGAGTGTTTGCATTGCTAAGTTGTTGCTTACTAGCTAAAGTCAATTCCAAAGTAGCAAAACTATCCTTAATCAATCACACGTTTTGAAGAGTCATTCATGTGTGTGTCTGTGACACACATAAAGTTGCATAATTTTCATGAAAAAGGTTATTTGTTCAAACCCTCTATAAATCAAATCCAGTTCAAATACTCTAAGCTTCTTTATTCTCTGCACAGCCAGGGTACATCTGATCGTAGCCTACAACTGAAATGTATATGTGTATTGTGTGCATCATGTGGGCTTTTCACTAGGGATGCAATGATCATTATTTTTCATTGACGATTCCGATTTTTTTACAAGCAAAGTGGCAGATTTTGTTTTCTTTGTTAAAGCAAATTTATTTGTGTTTATTTGCTATATAACAGGCAAAACTGACTTTAAACACAAAATTGTCTGTTGACATTTGAAATTAGAGGCAACCACTGAATTTAATCATGATCCAAACAAAGATGCTACACACATGCAGCATGAGCAGTTATTTATAATGATAAAAGATAATGTCATCAAAACTTTTCTGATGACAGTCAGTTCCCTTTAGCGATAAATTCATATAAACCCCCACTCCCAATTCAATAATTAGATTATCTTTCAATATTTTAGGCATCGCAAACAGTGCTGGCATGTCTCTGTTCTCCTCTTTGCGCCCGTCTTAGGTGTGTTTCTGTCCTGTTTATAGACTTCGTATTATTTCCAGACAAAGTACATTTTGGGAAATTATTGAATACAGCTTGTGCGCAAGTCCGGAATAGAGATCAGCCAAAATAAATGAAAAAATGAATGTGTGTTTGGAGCAAAAAGAAGTCTTGTTCCGATTTATGGCCAGTTTAATCTCTACTTTTCACACTTGAAATAGTTAACCCTGGGCCAATGTAAACCCTGGGTAAATGCAATCCTCAGTTATTTTGCTTCATGTTTCACACTGCTCATAATTTACCCAGGGTTAACAATTAATCTGTCTTAAGCTGTTCATAAGCTGACATTTTACACTGTACACTCTTAAAGCCTGAGTTTATGTTGCATTAAGGTAAGAATGAAGGTAAGAATGAAACTATCTTTTTCACTTCAATTGACGCGAAGTGTGGAGTTAAAAGCAAAGTTTATAACAAGGATAACCCAGAGTTAAGTGCAGAGTGAAAAGCCCTATCTAGGCTAGTAAACAGATGTTTTGTTGAGGTACTGTATATTAACAGTAAAGAAAGGAAAGAATTTAGGTCACTACCGTTAATATAGTTCTGAGGAAACAGCAGCAGAAAATGTTAAGTAACATCTAACAGGGAAGTTGTCTCACAAATGGCAATGTGCATAAACACAACACCATCCATTAAAATGTGACCCATCAAATAAGGCAGGTGTTTATCCTAATCCTTTAACAAAGGATTACAAACATGAAGGGTCGTTTATCTATAAAACAGCCTTGACATGAAAGCTAGAATGAAAGATCTCAATGAATGAATTCTGTACTGTGTGTGTGTGTGTGTGTGTGTGTGTGTGTGTGTGTGTGTGTGTGTGTGTGTGTGTGTGTGTGTGTGTGTGTGTGTGTGTGTGTGTGTGTGTGTGTGTGTGTGTGTGTGTGTGTGTGTGTGTGTGTGTGTGTGTGTGTGTGTGTGTGTGTGTGTGTGTGTGTGTGTGTGTGCGTGCACGTGCGTGTGTGTGTTGTGTGTTGTGTGTGTGTGTAGCATGGGGCTGGTCACTACTCTTGCCAGTGCTGGTTACAACTCCCCCACACTCTTGCAAACCTTCCCTCTCTCTCTGTGGCTTTGTCCGCAGCCAAAGGGACTGAGCTTAATTATTCTTGGATTCAACATAGAAAAAAAAAAGTCAATCCTTTTTCTCATACATTTTTTCATTCATGCGCTCTGGTACTACTCAGCCATTTCAAGCCTGGAATAGTGAAACACCTTTTCCTTATATCAGTCTGTCATTAATTTTCTATTCAATATTAATGCCACAAAATACTTCTGACCAACTTTCCATGCATGATTGTCCCAACCAGGCGTGGACTGGGGCAAAAAAGTGGCCCTGGACTTTTTGGCACAAAGCGGCCCATCACACTTGGTCTGCAACACACCTCACCGTAAACCCACCAGCTCATTAAACACAGGGCAATTTTAAACGCCGAAGCTATTTATACAAAAATATGAATTGTATTAATTGTTTTATTGAAATGCTTATCATACTGAATGACTGGCATACTTCTTCAGGTTATAATTTGTCTTTCCTGGTGCACATGGCAATCTTTTTTTTTTTTTTTTTTTTTAATACAAATTTTGACTTCTCTTTTCCATACACTGTAGTTTAATATCATTAAGTTCAATACCTACCATAAAATCAGACCGTATACAATGCTATGGTCTAGAAGACTTAGGATGTAGTGCAGAATGTGGACTGTTTTAGGGTGCCTTTCTAATGGTTATAGTATCTAGACATCTGTAATTTTATGGAATAGAGCTCAAAGAGTGGAAAAGAGTTTAAAAATTATATGAAAAATACAGCATATTAAAATTATTTCTGAAGGATCCTGTGACACTTACTGAAGTAATGATGCTGAAAAGTCAGCGTTTACAGAAATAAATTACATTTTACAATACATTCTCATAGAAAACAACTAGGCCTATTGGAAATTGTATTAATATTTCTGAATAATTGTGGTTTTCCTGTATTTTTGATCAAATAAATTCAGCCTTCTTTCAAAAACATTTTAAAAAGTCTTAATTATTTCAAACTTTTGATTACCAGTGTGTAAAATAATGCATGTGAACTAACTAGCAAATTAGATATTTATTTTCATAAATGACACTTTCCATAGGCTACTTGAGTATGAAAGTTGCCAGTTTTAGCATGATGTATGTGTAGGCTAAGCCTACGTTTCAGAAATATATTTTGAGTATTATGAATAATTTGAAAATGATTGTGAAATTACTGAAGAAAGCCTGGAAACAGAAAGACAAACATTCCCTCTGATTTGCTGAAAACTTGCGACACCTATGCTAATGTTTCTTTGTGCATTCTGTGACGAATAACGTAAAAGGCATTACAATCTGATTAATTCTAAAAGATCAGCAGTAGCCTAGTTTACATCCCTGAAAATTAATGTCCGTGGTTTAAATTTTTTTAAAATCATTAACAGTCGGGAAATATTGCTGTAGCAATTTGACTCATCTGCCATTGACCCATATTCAGCTCTTACCTCGGCTCGCACTCAAGTGCCGCCTGCGCTGCTCGGCTGCTGTGCACAGTAAATCCCGCCTCCTTCAATTTGATTGGATATTGCAAACATTTTGACATTGACGAGCGTTTTTACACCACACTGGGACTGAGCACTGAGCAGGCTATAGATTAGAGTTTTGCCTCAAGTGGGCTGCGCAGGCCATTCGTCTGGGCTGACGGAAGGATATAGGCTACGTAGTTTTACTATAATTTATTCTTCATATATATTTACGTAGCAACGGGCCGGCCCACATTGTCCAGCGGCCCACCGGGAAAACGCCCGGATGGCCAGATGGCCAGTCCGCCCCTGGTCCCAACTCAAGGGTCTCAACAAAACTGCGACCCACTCATGCTAATGGCTCAAATGGTTCAATTCCAAAACATAGCGAGCTCAGCTGCCTTGTTTACTTCTAAGGAAGCAACTGAAACTAATCCTAAGCAAGAGTTTTCAATGTTCGCAAACAAGGGGAACTCCAATCTAGACTTTAATTTAACCTACAGTAGGAAGCCTAAAAGAAAACATATAATTACTTTATAATACAAGTTATTATTTGTTAAAGTTATTCTTTAAAGTTATAATAACTTTCATTAATAACTTTAACAAATATGCCGTCTATAATACTTTTCAGCTCATTAAAGATCATATATTTTAAATAAAATCCTATGTTCAATGTGTCTGTCCACAAACCCCTTCAGGACCTTCACAGATCCCTAGTTGAACTCCGTAACACCACAAAAATGCAACACAGCTGATTCCAATAGAGTTTGGCTTTAGCATGTTGCTAAGCTAACAACTCAATATTATCATAAAGAGCACAGTACTGTACGTACAAATATTGACAACAATAGTCAATTTTTATTAGATGATTAGAATAATTTTAGAGTAGGGAGAGTGGGGTGATTTGTGCCAGGGGGGAAGTAGTTCCACCCATTGTTTCTGGAAAACCATAGAAGAAATTGGTCATGTGACAACATAATTTTGAAAAGCCATCCATTTTACTCATCCTCTAAAGAAGAGAGACACATGGCATGAGAGGCATGCCATTTTAGCTCTAAAAACAGTTTTTTTTCCTTTCAAAGTAAAATTTCTATGATCAAGGTTTTCTATTGTTGTGTCTGAAAAATTATAGACAAGTTTGAAAACATTTCACACATGTTTTAGTGCTTTAGCAGGCTACACAATCAGTCTATACAGTTAACATGATGTTAGCTCTTAACTGCTGGATCATGCTAGTTTTTCAACCTTGTGGGTCTGGGGTGATTTGTGCCAAAGGGCCTGGGTTAAGTTGTGCCAAAGTTGTAAGAAGTCTGTGGATGGAAAGCCCATCTTTACATTTAAAGAAAATTATGAAGGAGTCATCCCTAGAGGTGATGTGCTCAAGAAACTACCCACACCCCAAAAACTGGTACAGCCAGAAGGGAGCAGAAATGTATAGATGCCCCTGCAGCATTGACAATTGAGATGTTAAGTAGTAGGCCAGATCCAAACCACCTAGACCTACATACCCACAGGGGATAATCTGGTGAAGTGAGAGATGGGCATGCCTCATCAGTTTTTGACTCACCTGCCATTTGTTTAATTTAGCTAACACTGATTTCAGTTTTGAGCACAATGTTATTAAAGAGAAGTTTAATTCAGTTTTTAAGTGGCCTAAGTCACAATAGGATGTTTATAAATGAGCCTAACTTTATTATTATATGTTACATAATTGACAGGCAGCTTTTTATGTATGTCAACAGGCATCTTTTGCCAAAGCCTTTTTGCCTGAAATGATTCACAATTATCATATATTGTGTATTTAAGTGTTTTGCATTTTCCCAAAAACTACAAAATATGACTTATTCCAACAGTGTAATAGGGTGAAAATATATAAATAAACCTTAAATGAGTAATTTTGTATTGAATTTGTCTTGCTTTCATATAGCATTACAGTTCATAACATTAAAATGTTTTGTTTTACTTCAGAAATCACTGGCACAATTTACCCCAACGTATTCTCCCCAAAGGCACAACTTACCCCTAACCAGGGGCAAGTTGTGCCACGATACCACATTTTTCCCAAAAGCTATATTTCTGAAACAAATTATTTCAGATCCAAAGTTATTGTTCTCATGGATGCACCACATCCTGAAATATATGTACATTCTTAAGTTGAAGACATTACTGTCATGGCCTCACTTTAAAGTCACTTTGAGTAAAAACTAGCACAACTCACCCCACTTTCCCTAATCTACACTCACCAAAAGGATTATTAGGAACACCATGCTAATACTGTGTTTGACCCCCTTTCGCTTTTCCCATTGATTCAACAAGGTGCTGAAAGCATTCTTTAGAAATGTTGGCCCATATTGATAGGATAGCATCTTGCAGTTGATAGAGATTTATGGGATGCACATCCAGGGCACGAAGCTCCCGTTCCACCACATCCCAAAGATGCTCTCTTGGGTTGAGATCTGGTGACTGTGGGGGCCATTTTAGTACAGTGAACTCATTGTCATGTTCAAGAAACCAATTTGAAATGATTCGAGCTTTGTGACATGGTGCATTATCCTGCTGAAAGTAGCCCTCAGAGGACGGGTACATGGTGGTCATAAAGGAATGGACATGGTCAGAAACATTGCCCAGGTAGGCCGTGGCATTTAAACGATGCCCAGTTGGCACTAAGGGGCCTAAAGTGTGCCAAGAAAACATCCCCCACACCATTACACCACCACCACCAGCCTGCACAGTGGTAACAAGGCATGATGGATTCATGTTCTCATTCTGTTTACGCCAAATTCTGACTCTACCATCTGAATGTCTCAACAGAAATCGAGACTCATCAGACCAGGCAACATTTTTCCAGTCTTCAAATGTCCAATTTTGGTGAGCTCGTGCAAATTGTAGCCTCTTTTTCCTATTTGTAGTGGAGATGAGTGGTACCCGGTGGGGTCTTCTGCTGTTGTAGCCCATCCGCCTCAAGGTTGTGCATGTTGTGGCTTCACAAATGCTTTGCTGCATACCTTGGTTGTAACGAGTGGTTATTTCAGTCAAAGTTGCTCTTCTATCAGCTGGAATCAGTCGGCCCATTCTCCTCTGACCTCTAGAATAAACAAGGCATTTTCGCCCACAGGATTGCCGCATACTGGATGTTTTTCCCTTTTCACACCATTCTTTGTAAACCCTAGATATGGTTGTGCGTGAAAATCCCAGTAACTGAGCAGATTGTGAAATACTCAGACCGGCCCGTCTGGCACCAACAACCATGCCACGCTCAAAATTGCTTAAATCACCTTTCTTTCCCATTCTGACATTCAGTTTGGAGTTCAGGAGATTGTCTTGACCAGGACCACACCCCTAAATGCATTGAAGCAACTGCCATGTGATTGGTTAATTAGATAATTGCATTAATGAGAAATTGAACAGGTGTTCCTAATAATCCTTTAGGTGAGTGTAGTTTTTGGCATTTCATTAAAAATATGTATATTTATTAAATCTCATATGTAATCTTTGTTTGCTTATCGCTATGGATTGTTGATCCTGATTATGGAATGGTAGGACATTGGTCTCTTGAAGGGCTTGTATTCATTTGAGTTGAGTTGAGCCGACAGTGACCACTGCAACATACACTTCATCATTACAAACCCAGTGGGAATGTAGCCCCTGACAAGCCACTTCCCGCCACACGTACACACAAGCAAGCTCCAGCAGCTGTGTAAGTGTGCGTGCATGCACAAGCGTCTTTTGGCTACATATAGTGACCTAAATACCTTAACTATTTCTATTCATAAACACTGTACATGTGCTAATGCTATATGCACAAAAGCACACTCATATTGACCTACACAAACCCACATTTGATTGACCTGGTGCCGTCGAGCTAACGTCAGCTCAATAAAAACACATCAAGCACTTTAAGACATTTCTCCACACTCGCACACATGCAGAGGTTTGCTAGGCCAAGCGGGAGTAGGGGCAGGTTGGCGAGCTGTGGATTACAGTCTGACAGTGGCCCATTGTTAATTGAATGCCATGTGTGAAAGCTACAGAGAGATTAGTTTGTACAGCTGCTGCCATTTGTCATAACTGCCCTTAACAAGACACACATGGTGGGTTTTGGTTCAAGTCATAAGAGTCCTGGCTTCACTGCCCAATACTTCAGCATTAGCTCATGAAGATGGTTCAATACCAAAACACATCATTGTCCTTGAAAGACGTTTGTTGTTTTACTCTTTATTTCTGCATTTTCTTAAAAGGGTTTCCTTATTTGAGCTTCTCTCTGTTCAAATCAAAGTTTTAGTTTTAACTTAGGATGTGTAAAACTACATATCAACCTACCTGAATCATTAATCTTAGGGACACCCTGATTAATTAGACTGGTTGGGGTTCACCTGACCTTGATTGAACGGACATGCTTGTTTTATTATTCACATGTATAATCTCCCTTCATCACACACAAACATGCACTATTAAGAAATGAAAGTTTAGCAATCCTGCATTTGTCAATGTAAGGGAAAGGCTAAATGATACATCCTCTCTGGAGAACAATGGTCAACTTTCCTCTAATCCTTCTTAAAGCAGAATTAAAAGTTCAAGTCCATGCCAAAGGTGGCATTGTTCTGTTGCCTGGAAAAGACACTACAAAACATTGAAATGCAGCTCCACTGATGGCAAATAAATGAGTTGGAGGAAATTCCAGCTGGCAGTTATGGATTGGGATGTTTTCAGGTTTAGGGGTAAATGTGGTCAAGCGGGTTTCACAAAACGATGGCCACTGTGAAGCCAGGACTAGTTTCCAACCCAGTAATCAAAATGAAAAGCCTACTTTGACCTATGAAGTGTCCCCTTCCTGCACGCCTTTTCCTAACAGCCTATGACGTCACCACAATATGTTAGTTTATAATTGATCGTACATTGCCACACTGACATGGGTGAAAAGTAAAAACACAATATATGCACTTTTGACCAAGCACAGCTGTAGTAAGTATGCTTTCTCTGCCATAGCAAACTTTATTGGACCGCATAATTACATTATTATTTTGGGAAAAAAGCATAAATGTACTGTGGGTTCAGGGCCTATGCACATGTAACATCCTTAATTACAAACTTCCACGGCTGAACTCGGGACCCAAATCTGAAGTACTTGTATACAAAAATATACAAGCAGTACTGACAAATGCCATGGCAGAGCTGCGGTTATCAAAGCTGTATGCCTGATTTTGTCTAAATGCAGGCTTCAGGAACTGAAGTGTGGGCGAGGGTGTGTGTTTCTGCATGTGTGTGTGAGAGAGAGTATGTGTGTGGGTGGGTGCATGTTCTACAAAAGTCAGAGAGGCACATCGGGGGAGAAGGAGAGAGAGGGAAAAAAACAGCAGCTAGATTCCTGGGCCAGCAGAAAGGCAGGCCAATTTGAGAAAAATTCCAGTAATCCGGAGCCAATGCGTATATCCTTTCAGTGCAGGCTCTCATAATGAGGCACATACGTAGCCGTTAAAGCCCTGTATTCATTAGCGGCCCCGTTACCGGCAGAGTGTGTTTAATCACTGCCACCCAACTGCTAGTTCTGTAGCGCTCTGCGTTTAACACACCAACTTCCCAGAACCCTCTGCCCTGAACTGTCACCGGATAGGGCAAATTACAGGAACAGACTTCTTCAGAAACGAAGAGCTGAAAGCAGCAACAAGTTCACTATCAATGACAGGTGGATACACACTGGGGATCGAAATGGAAAGATAAAAGTATTTCTACAATCATTGTTCTCTTTTAATTTGTAATATTTAACCTTTAAAATAAAGGAGTATGTTTCACATAATTAGTTTTGTAGTATTGAGTATTGAATTGTATTGAGAATTGTGAAACCATACTGGTATCCGTTTTGACTGTTGAAATAGTTGTATCATGAAAACATTACTACTAGTGTCTTTTTAATTTAATTGAATTTATTTTGATCACAAACCAAGTAATAAAGTGTTACTCAGAATCACTAACCTAATATGACTGTTTAGAAGATATATATCTGCTCATCTTTATAGATTAACAATAAAGTGTGGTGAAGTGTGGTATTTGCTCTGTGGATTACTAGTGAAATAAAAAGAAAACGGTAACACCCAAATCTGTGTAAACATGGCTCAGAAATAGACCTTGAAGTCACAAATTTTCTAACTGATTAGACAACTTCCTTCTCTGTACTATCAGGTCTATCAACTACTATAGCTAAACTAATTCAAATCACTGTTCTTGTTCTCCCCTGCTCTTTTTTTTTTTTTTTTTTTACCAAAATCTGCCCTTATACAATGAAGCCGTGTGAAAACAGGATGCTATTATCACTGGGGGAAAGCGACTGGAGAAGTATGTTTTGACATCTGTCGTTCCCATGATTGCCGCGGGTTAGTTTTTATGTTGACCCACCTCACAGGATGTCCATACAAGATCCACTGGGCACTCAGCAGAGAACTAGCACTTGTGTGGTTATACTTGAGGGACTAGAACTCAATGCAGACCAGGACAGAAGTGTACTTATTCCTTTTGCAATAAGATTTTTTCATTATCCAAGTGGTGCTAGCCAGTGCAAAACTTGTTTCCAAATAGTTGATATGCAGCTGCTAAGGTTTATTTTTTTAGGTTGGTAAGGTGTTGGTTAACTCTAGATATAGCTTGTGTCTCTTCTTCAAAGTTAGTATATGCATTTTTTTACCTGTTTATCATCCTTCTGGTTACAATTGTACGCATCATTCATTGAATAGTAAAGTAATTCTAAAAGGTAGGCGTTTTTCATTAACTTTCCAGTGTATGTCTGACTGATGAACATTGCCCTCTCAGGCACAAGAAGGTGACTAAACTTTCCTTGGCATGCATTAATACACCTATCGTTAATAAAGAAGCAGATTCCACTAGGCAACCAATCAGTGCTAAGACTAGACAAAATGCTTTAAAGGAAGATAAAAAGGCAGATAAAAATCATGTGACATGTTGCGCTTTGCATAATGCTTCTGGAGCAACTTTTAACCCCATACAAAGTCATTCATAATGTGTTTTACATCTTGGGGGAGATCTTTTTGACAGACTTGACCCCATTGTTGCTTCCCAACCCTTCCACACTGTTACCTCTGGGTTGTCTGTCTCAGCGGCGGGAGGTACTGTACCAGACAACACAAAAGAAGAGACGGCCATCACTCTGAATCCTGTCTGCCATGAAAAGACTTTAACTGTGGGCAGAGGGGGGAGAAGTCACTGTCTCCCATGGCAACCTCCTCAATTGTCTCTGGCCTTCTCTGGCAGCTATTCATCGGGCCCCGTACCCCTAATGAAGAACGCCCATCAACATAGAGATGTGAAAGACACTGACTGTCCCACCACGGAGGAATCCAGACGTGCCCTCTTCAGCTCCCCAGGTCTCAATATGGGTTTCTCTGCTACCTTAACCCTAAACCCCCTCTGTCTTTCCCTTTTGTCTGCTTCTCTCTGGATGATCTCCTTTGGCGCAGATGCATGATTAGCACGTTTGGTTGATGGCAGAGAGGAGAAGAGTCCATTATGGGGTGGTGCTGGTCCAGTCTGAGGGGGAAAGACCCAGACACCCCATACAGTGAGATACAGTAAGGGAGAATGAGGCCATCCATCTTCATTGGAGGGAAGGAGAGGTCGGTACTGGTCCTCTTGTCAAGAGGGCCCCAGGGATCACCAATGCATTCTGGGTTCTCACAAAGCCTGTGTCTACACCAATGACGTGAGGTTGTTTGGAAGCAGCTTTGAGTAACACAAGATAAGTCTTTAGAAAAAAAAGAAGAAAAAAAGCCAAGAGGCAAAGCAGAAAAGTCTGTGACCCCTGAATAGAGATTTCATTTTCCAACATACTTTCCCATTTTTTCATGATAGTAGACTCTGGCATTTAAGTCAACATTCATGATAGGCTGCGCTTCCACCACTTTTGATAAAACATTCCAAAGGGAATATCCCTTCTCCCGACCACACACTCAGACACCCACTCAAACGCGAGGTGAAGCAGCACCCACACTGCAGCACAGACCCTTCCACACTCCTCATAACCACAAAGATTTATGTACACATTACAGTGTGTGAAAGAAGGCAAGGGAGGTTATAGTGTGCTTGAGCCTGAGGGTATTCAGTCAACAAAGAGTCCCGGAGATAGCATACACAAACACACTCTCCAACACATACATAAACTTATTTAAACAGATATAAACTCATGAGGCCTGTTTATAAAATCTAGAATGCGGCACCTTAGAGGGAAATTGTGTGGTATAAAAGCAATGAAAAAAAAAGAAAGAAAGAATGCTAAGAACTCAAGGACAAGTAAAAACTAAAAGATTTCTTCGTATGTACTTTTTTTCTTCACCATCAAGAAAGAGCATACGAAAGAACAAAAAAGTATATTCTTTCTAACTCAAAAAAAGAACTAATAAAAGAAAGAAAGAAAGAGAGAAAGAAAGAAAGAAGCAACAGGCAACAAGGTAGAAGAGAAACAAAGTGCAGAATGTAAGACAGCACGACAGAAAGGAGAGAGCGAGAGAGAACAAATGAAAGGGTGGGGGACATTTCCTTTGCAGCAGCATGTGGAGTAACAGTACACCACTGAATTGAACCAACAGCGGGGCTAAGAGGAGAGACTGAGGACAGAGGGGGGGGGGGGGGGGGGGAGATCAATAAGGGAGGCCAGAGAGCTGGAGGGAGCTCTAAATGGATTAGACTAAGGGAATGTGTTCGATAGGTTATGGCTTTTGCGTGAGCTAGTCACCGCGGGCCATGCAGAATACTAATCAGTACTGCAGCCTCTGCTTAAGAGACCTCACTGCATGCTCAGCACAAACGCACTACGACCTCATCCCCCTCTCCGCTCCAGCTCAGAGATCACAGGCGCATCTGTAGATTTGTACGGCAGATTTGACCGCAGTATCGCAGTGGATCTGAATATTTTCCAGTGACATTCCTGTTATGCTTGCATCATAAACTAATCCAGTGGGATGCGATCAGATGGCCTTGTACCATTGGGCTGCTTGGAGTAGAAGGGGATCAAGTTCCTCCACAGAAAACCAAATGGATGGTGGAGGTTAAATAAGGCCAGCGTATGCCTGTCTTTATCTCTTCTCTGGTATTCAACAGCCTGCACAACTGCTCTACATATATGCCACCATAAAATTGCAGCTCAAATACTTTGAAATGGACTAGTAGCTAAAGCAAATTGTGTTTCGGGAATAAAAACTGTTTAATCTGCTTTTTAGTAAGGATTTCTTTAAGTTCTAAAGAAAGGAGTGTTCTCAAGCAAACATAAACAGAGATGCAAAGAAACATTTGAATGTGTGTTTTAGTCAATCAGACTCTTTAATCGGAGGAAACTCAGCAGAAAAGCACTCACAACACCCACAGGCCACTAAGATTATCGTCTGGATTGAAGTCGTAGTGGCAAATCCTTTCACTGCTCCTCCACCAGCCCCCTTCTTCCCTCTATTTCCCTCTTTATGTTTAATGTGGCGGTACACCAGTGTACTAAAACATCAAACAGAAGCTATTGCCTTTCATTTCCACAACTGAAACCAAGTCGTGCGTTGTAGTTCTTTTTTGAAAGCAAAGCACCAACAAATGCGCGGTTCAGAGGAGAAACCGAGAGCAAGGGAGAGAAAAAGAGAGAGCGGAAAAATGAACCATCTGTACTGATTTTTGGGAGCGAGTCAGTAGCTGCGGGCCATCAAGTGGATGTGCTGAACACTTTATGTCTCTCTCCAAAGGACAAACTCATGACTGCCTCCGCCACAAGGGCTCACTGGAAACAATTAGCAAATAAATAAATAAATGACTAAACAAAAACAAATGCTGTGGATCTCTTGCATTCCATACACTTGTAATTCTGTATCGGTTTTCCTTCAAGTTTGGTTATGGCCCCAAATTGTCAATGGGTTTGTGTGAGCATTTCATCCCAGCCAGCTGTCCTTTTCTCATTATTGCGTCAGTGTACGCTTCCAATGTGGACGATGCGTCCCATGTACGTAAAGGAACATTCCTAGGGTTTAGAAATGCAGAGCTCCATATAGAAAACAAAAGTTGAGAATAGGGATGGTAATCGTAAAGAATTGAATGGTCCCAGTTAATTCCATTAATGATTCATTCCCAGTTTGAATTTGAGAGATATTTTCAATAAAAATACATTTAAAATAATATCACAAAAGGTTTTTTTACACAGATGATTCACAGTCTCTTTAGAGGTGGCATAAATACAAGCCAATAACAGGCCTTATATACTAAACAACAATACTAAACAAACAAAAATGTGGTAAGACATTTTACTCATGATGTCCACCTTGTCATATGATAAACCAGTCAGTAAGTATGGATTTAAGTCTCACAGATAGATGTAAACGAAGTGCTTGATTCAATAAAAAAATGACTCATAAGAATCATTCATTCAAGAATTGGACAACACAGCTTGAGCAACACACCCGAATCCAATCTGCTGTATTTCGGCTTTATTTCACTTTCTATAACCCTAAAATACCTCTTATGCTTGTACAATAAAAATTACACAATCCGCCTATCGCTCCATCATAGTTTTCTCTAGTGCCCATAATCAGGAAGAGCAATCACACGGTGGTTTCAAGAATACTTCTGGACTGGTCTAACTTTCCATGTATGTGGACATCAGGGACAGAGTGAATTAGATAGGAGGAGACAGACAGGGAGAAAAAAGAGAAAGTACAGAAACCGCAAGCTGTACTTAGTCAGTTACAGGGGTGATGACCTCTAGGTCACGCTGGCTAGTCCTGACCCTGACGTATACTCAGTCAGCTGGAAAACTAGCCGCAAACAACTCCTCTACAGAGCACACACACACAGCGAATAAAGCCCCAATAGGGAACTCAGTGTATGTGTGTGTATTTGCGTGTTGGGGGTTTTGGCAAGTTGAGAGAGGGAGTTTGATGAATGACCAGCTCTTCTGAAGGAGTTGGCAACCGCTCTGCTGACCCAGACATCCAGAGGTCATGAGTCAGCTGGGGGTCCAGGTGCCCCCCGAAACGACCCCCTGGCCTGCCCCCACGTGCCACAGGTCACCACCTTGTTTTCAAAGATCTGTTGTGCTCAATTAAACTTCACATGACACCTTCCACATCTTTAGTGAGGTCTTGACACTGGGGGCAAAAGCTAAGTCCTGCAGTCGTAAAACAGACCTCTTTAACATGCTAGAACAAATGAGAAATAATCCATCCGACACCAGAAAAGCGGCCAATAAAACACTGGCTACTTCACAGGGGACCAAAATAAACACTAGGGAGTTTGGGCAGGAAATCACGACACCTTCACACTGTTACTGATACGTTGAGCTCTTGCGATTGTGTAACACTTTCTAGTTGTTGAGTAACGCTGGCTGTGCCTGCACAAAACATGACAGTTTATTGTTGCTGTTTTTGACGACTTAGGTAAAATTTACTTATTAATTGTTCATTCATTTTCTTCAATTATTTAGCTTTACAAAAGGACAGCTAGGTATTTGAAACAAACCAACTGCCAGATTAATGTAAATATTTATAAACACTAAGATAAAGGTTGTGGACATATTCCATAATTTGATGGAAAATAAATATCTTGGGTTAAAATGAAAAATGCCTGTTTGATATAAAACGGCTGGTGCCTTTTCAAATCTATTTCTGCTTAGTCACTGTTCTAGTATAAAAAGCCTATACCAACATTTTCCTATTAAAGTATTAAACACAGCAGACACAAAAAACAAAGGTTCATTAATGAAACACGTCATCCATCATACAATACAAATTATTAGCATACTTCCCTTGTCTGAAAGGGGCCTGGCAAGTGAGAGTCATGATTTATGAGTTCTGAAGTGAAATTATCATCACTTCACATGTACAGACTTGACTTGCAGAGCCAATGTGGAATCAGAGAGCTCCAATAGCTGGAACAGTCCAAGCAACTTTAGCTGAAAAGTTTCAAAGCATGGATAGTTGCAGCTAAAATATTTATAAATATATCAAATATATATTTATTTTAAAAATATACAAGTAGAAAGTACAAAAAAGACTACAAAAACAGAAATGAGCCAATCACACTAACCAGAATCAAAGTATATACTGTCTTTTGTTTTCTCATTTGCTGGAAATGTGGTGCTCTGAATTCTGTTGAAATGTTTTAATAGAGAATAACTGTGATCTTGATAATGTTATCATCATTTTATGAGAGAATGGAGCTGAACATAGCATGCACAGGCACAGACACTTGCATAAATGGCATGGCCAGACTTGGTGAAGTGCAGAGGCAGGGCATGGCACGATGCCCACCGACAAGCTTGCCGCCCCTCATTCCTGTCCTCTTCACCACCTTTTCAATGGGGATTCAGCTGGGCATTTACTAAGGTGCTTTCGCAAACAGCGGCGAGTCTGCTACACCTTCATCCATAAACCTGAGGCAAACTGTTTGATGCCCCTATGGATGCCAGGTGCTGTGGATAGTGGTTAAAACACCTTTAAATTTAAAACTAAACCATGAGATGAATTACTAAGAGTACACACACACACACACAACACGTGTGAAAACACAATTATACTGAGAAAAAATTTAAACGTTCAATGAAATAAATAGAACAAAGGCAGTAATGGCTTGCAGTCACCTTACAAAGGGACCGTTCTCTGGCATACAGACGTCAATATCAGCTGAGCACTGAACACGATTTAGTTCTTCAATTCACCTGCCACAGACCACAACCACAACCACAATTTCCTTATGGTGTAGGTAAAGATTTCCTTTTGCTTTACATTTGGTTTTATTTAGCTGGAAGTGAATAATGTCAACTGCCATTCCACGGCTGTCAGGAAACTTTCCTCCATGCCCACTGCATTGCGGATGCCAACTAACGAATCAAAGGCATGCAGTAAGCAGACAAAGAGGGTTTGATATCAACGACCATCCTCAGTCACTGGCACTCTTCCTACCACTCTCCTGGCACAATGCTAACAAAATGGCCGCCCTGGGTGCACTGGCACAATGTGAGGGCATTGTCTAGAGATGGGCACTGGATACTAAAGGCAAAACATACCGCACTGCCATGGTAAGCTGTTCACATAAAACCCGATATTAATTTTCTGACATTTATTTACTTCAGTAGTTTCTTCCATACTCTTCTTTTTTCCAATTATTTAAAGGTCAGAAGTATCTTTAGAGAGTAACAGTTATAACATGAGTTAGCCACTACGATTATGCTACACAAACAGTAAACCATTTTGAAAATACATAAAACAACTGTTAGAATTTATATACAAATGACTTCATATGTTAAACATGTTATTTGTAAATAAGAGTGGAGACTATGGTCAATTCAGAGCAGTATACGAGAGCTTTAGGCTGCCGTGTGAGTGCCAACACGCGAATGCACTCCATCTTACAAAGACACAAAAGAGAGTCTGATGCCAACCATGGTGCCAGTGGCAACCATTATTGTCCCTCCGCTCTGCCTTCTGCTTGCCCTGGCACTTCAGTTTCACAAAATGGAGGTGCCATGCCTGACGTTAATGAAAACATTTACATACTCACAAAAGCAACACTTCTATGACGTTAAAATTATTTTTGTTGTGTAGTAATTATTATACATAACCTGAATTGTTGCCCCCTGGAAAATATGAATGAAGTCCAAATGGATACATTTCAAACAGAAAACTTAAAATGGAAATAAAAGGTTTATGTTGTAGCCTTCCTCGTTTGTAAGTCATTTTGTGTATGTTAAATTAATAAATGTGAAGGTACATGTAAGAGTGCATAGGAGTTTAGACTCAAAGATGTGTGAAAATAAATTCAAGAACTGTGAAAATTACCAGACCAGAACTAGTCATTAAAAACAAACAAGTGGAAAATATATACTAATACAATTAGTATTGTGTAATTGTGCCACTTGCACAAATTCTCATTATGTAATATTTGCATGCATTTATATAATGAGGAGTCTATCATTTCTTTTGTAAATTTTGTATTATATTCTGATACTGACCTGGTCGTAAAAAAGTGCTGCTTTAGAAATCTGTTGTTTCTAACTCTGAAATATCTGTATCTGTATCTAGTATGTGATTCCAGCGCATACAACTAATTTTTGTTACTCATTCTCTTTTTAAATGCCAACTAATCTGTAAAATGTGTTAAAATACAAATAATTTTAATACTTAAATGTACCAAAATAGATCCGTTTGAAGCTTTCTTTGCATGTAAAACAAGAAATGCATGCTCTTACTCTTATAACCATAACAATTGGAAATTACATTCATTTTATTTTGTCTCTACATCCTTGAACCTGCCAGTTAAATTAGCACACGTAAATCAAGTCAAGAAATTTTATTTCCCAACCTCCCCTTGCACTTACCTTGGTCCTGGACATAGTATGCCAGAAACAAGTCCAGCTCTTTCACAGAGACAGTGATGTGGTGGGGCTGGACGCAAAGTGCCGGGTTGGTGCAGTGCGGGGACTTGACCAGTCGCTCCCCATCTGTGCTCTCCAGCGGAATACCTTTGAACAGGATGACCATCACCAGGTCCAGCCGCCACACTTTATCAGCCTGCCTCAGGCAGTCGATTCGGCGGATCTTGCCCTTCTGGTCAGGATTGGAGAGAACACAGCACGGGTGCTTCTTGCCCGTTACGCTGAGCACAAAGTCCTCCCGGTACTCCTGCCGGATGTCCTTGCGCAGCTTGGCCAGGAGACGAGACGCCCACTTCTGCTTGATTTCAGGCTTTTCGCTAAGAAGCTCGTCTTTGACAGCCCGTTCCTCATCCTTGGACATCCGCTTTTCATGCTTCTTAAAGTACTTGCGCTTTCGTGCCTGCAGGTTGAACCAGGTGTAGGCTATGGCACGGACATGAGGGAGCAGCGCCTCAATGAAGGGATGAAACTCATCCTGAGAAGAGAGAGAGTGGATAAGGAGAAAAATTGAGCAGGAGCAGAAGTGACCTTTTGGCATGGGTTCTCATCTGAATTAGCCAAGAGCATGTGCAACCCAAAAACATTAAAGCGGTTTAGAAAACATTGCAGATAAAGACAATTTATAAGACGCAAAAGTAGATACAAATGACCATTTAATGGTCCAGAAAAAGCATTGTATTACAGTTACAGTTACAATTGCAAATATACTTTTCTAACAACTCTAGTCCTGCTTTTGGAGAACATTTAAGCACTAGTTATTTAAAATGAAATTTTAAAGCATCCATCAACATGAAACATTCATCTACCATTTCCACTGCGACTACAGGCAGCGCTGGCCTGCCAAAAAAAGGATGCCACTGTTTATCGCGTCTGCCCGCGCCGTGCCAGCACCGTGCCAGTGTAGAGCAGACAGTTCCAGAATCACCAATCTCTCATTCCCCTTCTCTCTCTCTCTCTCTACCCCCTTCTCTCACTCGCTCACTCTCCGTCTCCAGCCACGCTCAAAGCACCAGTCCGTGTTGGCACAAGAGAGCAAGCACCCCCCATACTTCCAGATCTCTTATCAAAGCTCCCTGCATTCCTGAAACAGCCCTTACCACAGAGCCCCACAGAACCTCTCAGAATCCTGGAAAACCCAAAAGATAGTCTCTAAATGCCTTGGAAAAGTACAGCTGAGGGCATGATTATCAACCACACTTGCAAAGAAAGCAAGACTGTCTATTGTGTAAAATGACAGAACAAACCTTCCCAAGGCCAGAAGTACTATGGCTTTTAACTAAACAGTGCGGGGGGTAAATGGGGGGTAAATGAATTGTACACCTTCAGCTTCTACCCTTGACTATGAGGAGGTGTTTGCGGTCCTTGGGAATCACTTAATTTATTAGCATTAATGTACTGCAATTATTCCAAGGCCCTCCAAAAATCAAATCTAGATGGACAATGAAAATGACATCTTGGCACAAAAGCCACATTCTTTGGGCCTCAGGGCTGTTTGGTAAGAGTGGCATTAAAATGCCAAACCAAAACTAAAGCGGCTCGAGTCCTTAAATAAGCGGCACAGCTAATTCAAACTTGTCTTATTGAGCTAATGCTTTTTTTTTTGTCTTCATATGCCTCAACTTGCTATATAGGTTTACACTACAAACTGAGTAAACTCAGTTGCCAATTTTACAAACCACTGAGTGACATTTAAAAAAAAATAATAATAATTCCACACATATAAAATCTCCTCATCACCTCAGAGAGAAAATTATTACATATTGTCAAGCAATTTCAATCATGTTTTAAAACATAAAATAGAACAGCAGGAGATTTTTTCACACTAAACACTAAAAGACAACTACCGCTTTCTGAAGCTCCCCTTTATAATTTTTTTGTAAAAAAAATCAATAAGCACTGTACATTTTTTACCAATGGATGAGATTAAAAAGTAAAAAGACAATGAAAGCAAGTGTGCGAGAATCTCAACACAATGAAAAAGACTTATACACACTCAGCAAACTTCTATGTAATTTTTTTCACCGCCACATTGAAAAATGAAGGACTGCAGTGAATGGATCGAAGAAGAGTTAAACCACATATTGTTCTGTGTGCGAAAGCTCTTTGGGAAACCACAACCAGCACACCTCTGCCTATATTTCTGTGACAGCCCCTACACACAGCCCACACTCGAGCACTGTATAAATATCATAAAAACTACACACCTTAGGAATGCATGTGCAATCCTTCATGCGACAATGTTGCACAAGAAATATGTAACTCGCTGAAGAGTGCGAGTTTTCACACTATGTGGTGTAGTCCTGGAATGTATAAAAATGTAAGTACATTCAAAGTGCTGATTTTCATAACATATGACATCAGATGATAGATTTTTTTTTTTAAATGATAGCTAGCTTTATATACATTTTATTTTGTCACAACTGCATGCAACATATAATGTCCACATTTTGCATATTATCAAAATTACTGATAGTATGCCAAAAAGGATCTCTATTAAATCAATTTGTTCTGCTATAAATTTAATGACCCTATTTGACCACAAAGAAGCTCTGTGATTAAACCATTACTATTCTTGCCATAATGAATTTAAATCAATACATTTCTGAGGCATTGCAAGATCACACATTGTTGCATCCCTACAATATGTTAAAATAAATGTAAATGTAATGTAACATAAAAACATTACATTGATCTGTTGTCATAGTAGCTGTTATGCAAATGTATTTCATATCATAATGTTAAGGAATGTCCTTAAACCAAAAATCACACGAATTTCTATTTTTAATAGTTCAACGTGTAGCACGAGGTTGTTGGCTGCGCAGGCTCGATGTTCTCTGTACTTACCATATCTCAGTCAATCACTCTCTGGTGCCAAGGAAAATATAAACAGTAAAATTGTGTCAGCCAAAGCCGGCGGACTCTGTCCAACCGCTGAATCAACCTTATCATTGTTTTCATCTTAATTCACTCTGTGAGAGAAGCTCCAAGCACAAACTAAAGCAAGTTTTCTCAAATAAAGGTGAGGATAAAACGGTGAGCTCTCAAAGTCACTGTCATAACCTCGCGCTTGAAATAGCATCTCCCTGTTGTTAACCTCATAAATGTTGCCTTGTTTAATCAAGTTTTTAACACAAAATACATTTACAGACGCCATAAATTAGCTAGATTTAGTGTAAACACTTGTCTGTTGAGTGATTATTCAAATAAACGTATTTAGCTTCGCTTATATGATGTGCGCAGCGAGTTGAGTAGGCTATACATTCTATCACATGTCTATAGCCTACATCAAGTTAGATGTGCGTCGGATTTTTAGAAATCCTATACAAATCGCTTTAAAATTAAAACCGACTGCACACAAAAAAAAATACGTTACTTCAAAGAAACAACTTCAAGAATCATTTCTCTCTCTACAAGGTTCTTAAGTTGATTGTATGGTTCTTTGAAGATTAAAAAAGTTACTACTATAGGTTTTTCAGATTAAGGTATTGCTTTTTGCCTACTTTAAAGAACCAGTAGCCTACATTGATGGTTTTCTAAAGAACTAAATGTTATTTGATGAATTTAGTTATAATTTGCTATCATTTGAATCTTTATTTCCCGGAATTTATAGGCTAGGTTGCAGTTAAGTTTAAATGAATCGATTTTCTCACGTGTCTTTTGTAAGACACGACGTCGAAGAGGTTGTTCAAATACGATATTGAACTTTAAAAAGACAAGAGGTGAAGTGTTCAATAAATGCGTAATAGCCTATAACTGCAGCATGTTAAATGAAACAAAAGCACGTGCAGTGAATAATGTACACAAACAAGACCTACTCAGTGATCATTCAAAAATATAAAATATAGGCTACCTGTGTGAGACAAATCGGCGAATACATCGTAGATCGCGCGGTTATCAAAGTCCTGAAGGGTATCAGATGATTGATATTATCGCTTCATTCTTCAGAGCCCGTGCTGCTCCGTGCACGTTTGAGTAAGACCTGATATCCTCATTCAAAAAAGCACGCTCTTATCCGGCAACAGAGAACAACTGGAGATCCCACACTTTGCATTTAACCGATCCCGACGACTATTTAAGAGCACAAAAGCTTGTGAACGGAGTGAATCTAGACGTATCCACAGCAAGTGAGGTGAACCCTCCGCTGAGTAAAAAGCTACCGGTATCTGAGAGTTGAGTTTCAAATAGGAATCTTGAATAATATATTGCAAGTGCAATCAGAAAACTTAAAGGCGCCTAATTTCTGATCATGTGTTTGCTTTTCAAACTTGATATAATACGGGCCGGTAACACCCTCTAGTCTGCTGGAGCCTAACAAATCAGTCTGAAGATTTTTTTTTTCGCCTTTAATTACACAGTCATACTCCTCCTCTTCCAGCAAGCGCATATCCCATATCTCCAGCCCACCTCGACTGCACCTCCGTGACATTGACAAAGATTTAAGCAATTTCCCACTTTTTCTCCAAAAGTCATTTTTATGTGGTCAGGATTTTGGGCAGGCAGGTAAAACTATGATCTACGATCTATGAACTAAGATTTCTGCTGGCTTCTTCATTTACAAATTAAAACAATTTTGGCCATGATATCTTGTTTAAAGAAACAAGAAGTGCATGAATCTTGTACATTGACCCTATTTAGACATGTTACTTTAGTTATATAAATATAATGTTTGACTTTGATTACATTTTATACAGACCACAAAAATATGATTAAGATTATAATCAAATTATATCAGGGAGGCCTATAAAGAAAGTTAGGCTATTGAGGTTTACTTTTACTATCAGCTATTACAAAGCCAATACTGATATATGGCATTACTTATAGCCTAAAACATAAAGGTTTTGGTATTACATCATACACGTGAAAAGCACGGTTTATTAATGAAGCAAATGCAAGTGTTGGCATGTAGTATTTGATATTCAAAAGAACCTGAATAAATTAATTAGTTTATAAATGTTCAATGCTTTTAAAAAGAGCAGTAGGCCTACATGAAAACGGTGTAGATTTTGCGAGAAAGGAGATAATCAGCACAGAAGAGCACAGGGCCAGTCTGTTTGTTGGACAGATAATGATTCCCTTCGCGTTACATTGGCATCTTGTGCCGAAGTCAAAGCCCACCCCCTCCGTCCAACTCATAAAAGTCCACAAGGCTCAACAAAGACTTCATGAAGGACACTGTATCAATTATTAAAATGTAACTACAATGGACCGCAACAAAAGCGCAACGCACCAAAGTCCAATGTTCATGGTAAAACAATGATTCGGTTTATGGACGTAAACATTCGGCTATTCTGCAAACAAACATCGACGTGTGCGTAATGTTTCTTGGATTTAAAGTATCAAAAAACAAAGTTACAGTATCAATGCAAGTGTCGCTATACGGAAAACAGCCCCAGACAAGCATTTAAATGACAGGAGAACAGTGCGAGTAAATATCAACACGGCTTGTTCAGGTATTCACGCTGCTGCTCCGTGCCAGATCGCGCACTGCTATTCAATAGGGGAGAGTTTTAGCTAACACAGGATGCATGCCAAGAGGCACAAACTCGACTTCTGACACGATATGACCCATATAGGACTTTGCCAGTGCATGACATAAACAATCCAACATTACTATAATTTTGTCTGCAGTTTTAAAGTATCTTGTTCAGCTCAATCTCGAAACGTAATGCTATTGCTCTGTTACGGTTACATACGCGCAACACAGCAACTCGCGAAAAATATTCACAAAAATTAGTAAGACAGTGTGTTCCACCATAACGTACCATTGCACTGTATTGCATGGAATTGAAGGGGCTTCCTGGAGGCCGGATGAAATTGAAGCCGGTACGCTCACATGTCTCAAGTTAAAAAAAATTGTGCTTTTTTTTTTATTTTTTTCTCTTTTCGTTTCACGTTGTGCTTACAAAAATGAACACCGGAAGAGAATTCTTGGCAGACAAGCGGCAAAATCAAGTCAGCGAGCACCTCAGATATTTTTTATCTTCCTTCCTCTGCAGGTCAGTCTTTTTTGATAGCTTTCGGTGGTTGAGTTGAACGCGGTCCAGAATAGGCTGAGTTTTTGGAAGTGGGTAGGTCTGCGCCTTCACTTTCTCTGTCTGTCGTCGCTGTTGCTCGCAGGCAGCAGCCAAACGTAGCTGCGCATTTGGAATTACATCCTCGTTTCTGATTGGCTGGCACACCGGTGGAGCTCCGCTCGCCGTTCCATGCCCTAGGCCCCTCACTTCCGCTCGGCAGGCAGTGTCACTATTTGCATATTAACATTGACCAAGTCCCATCAAAGCGAGACCGAGCGAAATTTAGACTAGTGGCTGAAGATAGGTCAAATAGCCTACCTCTGTTAATTTTTGCCTTGGGGATTAAGAAGGGTTCCTTGTGGACAGGCATGAGAGCAAATACATTCCCACAAATCAATTAGTATTTTTTCTTAAGGAAATTATATTTTAATGCAATAGGTCATAACGGTTCTCGTACTCATTCGCCTTCATACAGTTGTTTGTCCGATTTTGTCTTTGTTTAGCATTGCTAAACTTTGATTACTTTCTAATAATAGTTAGGCCTACTTTAAATCGTTAGAAATATACTATAAGCTAAACCATTGTTAAGATTTTGAATGATATAGCACAGAAAATCACCACTGTTAGAGTACAATGATGGCATTGATCCCAGAACACCAGAGCGCCGCGCGCGCGCATACACACACACACACACACACACACACACACAACCACATATGAATGAAACACGCATTCATTTAAGCGAGTTGACCGGTGCCATTAAATGAGGCACTATCAAACATAAAAAGGAGACAGTAAACGGTGTATAGATTATTCATGCCACCTGTAAATAAAAAATAAAAAAGTCTAGCCTATCATATAACAGACAGCATAGACAATGAATCTGAATGATTATCAAGTCTTACGAACTATTCAGTGGTGATCTCAACAAAACAATTCCTTGGGTCTTTCATTTAGGTCAGTCGTTACAAAATTGTCAATCGATCTAAGCAGAGGCTATCACTTTAAACGCTGCATGTAGCCTATATGACAAATAAATTATGTTTAATCGTTCGTAATTTTGTTAATGACATTTTCATATGTTATTTCTATCAACAGAAGAAATGTCATTACTATCATAAATTCTATTTTATCTTTCCGATACAAAACCTTTAAATAACTGTTTTCGTTTTATATGTCATCTTTGCTCTACACGACAAGTTATCACGTCGAAAAGTTCGTTTTGGTTGTGACAGCACTCGTGGCTAACTAAACGGATCTGTCAAGATAAACGACTTATATAGATTGAATCGTTTATTCCCTTTACGCTGTCACACTTGTGAAACAAACAAACAAGCCCTGTGTTTGAAACAACAAACACAGGGCTTGCTGGAACATTATATTGAGTAGGTGGAGTGTGATACGAAATGAAGCGAAAGGGCTCCAAATTCTTATACCTACGTAAACTTTGGCAAATTCAGTGGCGAGCGGAGGACAGGAGATCATTATAAACATATAGAAAGATCGATGTCCTTCTGAAGATTTTAGAGATTGTGCCTGTCAAGTTTCACACGAGTTTGGATGTGCCGTGCGCGCAGCGAGCCTCGAGACTGCCTCCGTAAGTTACATTTCATGTACAGAGGTATTGTATTCTCTCGACTCTAGACGCTCAAAGCCAAACTTTTTAGTTATTAATTATCGTTTTACTTTGGCTACGTTGTGTAGCTATATAGCTGGTGCATCAGTGAGTCGCTGTATCAAGGCGATCTATTTCGTTCCAAATGTCTCTAGAAATTATCACTGTAAAGATTCCGTTTCTTTTTTTCTTTCTTTTTTTAGACCAAGAGATGGGACTCGAACGATTAAAACGTGTTTTCATGTTTTCACTGGTTAGGGAAATTAGTATTTCGCTGTTCAGTGAGCATGCAAGTCCTACGAGTGAATATTACTTCATTATTAATTATGCTACATCGATAGGCTTTATTTAGTGTTAGAAAAATAGCGTTGCTTGCAACGTGCACATTGATTTGTAAAACTGGTAAACAGTTGAGTTGAAATGTATACATTTAATGCAAAACAATGACCTGCTGCTTTTGAATAAACGGCACCACCCTTTTTTAAGCGATTCCATGACTGATCTCTTCTATATGGCCCCCCTTTTAAATAATCTTTTAAAAGCAAGAGAGGTTACAAAGGTATTTTTTATTGTAAGGTAATATAGTTCCTCTCCGAGACATAGCCTATTTTCCATAATTAGCAGGTTTTCTAAATGTAGGCTATACCTATTATGCCACATTTATTCTAGTGCTTCAGTTTTTTGTTTTGTTTTTTGTGCCAGAATTGGAATTTTCTATGAAAATCAATAATTATATATATATATATATATATATATATATATATATATATATATATATATATATATATATATATATATATATATATATATATATATATATATATATATATATATATATATATATATATAAAAAAAAATAGTTATTATTAATAGCCTATTATATAGCCTAGATATTTTGGTCTGGTAGGTCAGGTAATATTTCTCTTAAGGATGAAAAACACCATGCACATTCATTGTTCCTTTTTTTTCTTCTCCTTTTTTAATAAATAAACTAAAATATTACTATAACCTCTAACCAAGGAAAATGAGTAGTCATGATGCGTTTGGTTGTTGGTTTCTGGGTTTCACTCAGCAATTAAAAACTGCACGAATTTGTATTTATAAAACTATATGAGGCCATGTTTTCCAATTATTTTATCAATTCCTATTCTCAGGGTGGATTCACAGGAGTAGACTATAGGCCTATAGTAGGATCTATGATCATTATGGTTCAGGATTATTGTGTGGAATATGTAAGAAAAACATTAAACTTATTTTGAGAACAATTGATGACCATTCGAATTCAGGCTATAATTTCATATCATATTTTACATGTTTCTAGTTGTAGGCTATAGCAGCTTCACACCTGGAAGCTCTGAGCAGTGTTAAATGCAACACTAACGTTTAAAAAATACGCCATAACCAGTTTTTGCTCGGTGCAAAAATGCAAAACAGGTAAAGCGTTTGTCTAGTAGGCTATTCCGATAAAGGTCTTTGCTCTTAAGTGGCCAGATAGCATAAATATATTTAGCTAAGCCGCGGAACGCTTTTTCATTTTGCGCCACAAGGCCATATTTGTATCAGCGGGCCTAGACTGCAAGCAGGTTGATGTGAAACAAATCATTGTGTAGATTAACACTTTCGCAAGACGCATTTTTTCATAATTTACAGAAGAACGTAGGCCTATGTCGACTGCATCATCCTCTAATGCAGGGGTGGCGAACTCCGGTCCTGGAGGGCCACTGTCCTGCATAGTTTTGCTTCAACCCTAATCAAACACACCTGAACAAGCTAATCATGGTCTGAAGGGTTACTAGAAAGCTACAGGCAGGAGAGTTTGATCAGGGTTGGAGCTGAACTCTGCAGGACAGTGGCCCTCCAGGACCGGAGTTCGCCACCCCTGCTCTAATGTAAGAATGTGAAACTCGCATGGGAGCACGCACCAGTGACCTCGCTCTACTCTGTTCAAGTCCCTCTCATTCATTTTTCCAAAAAAGTACGTTGTCTCCTTATGGCTTAGAAACCTGTAACTCTTACCTTGGAACCCTAATAAACAGCTGTTTTGACAATTTATTCGCTTAGCGGTTTAATACTTTCAAAACAGGATAACAGAGTGCCCACATCATAGCCACTTGAAGCCAGACGTGAAACATTAAGCCCATGGAATATAAAAAAAAGCCGTTTTATAGCGAAATATTTGTTCGGAGATTGTTGCGATGCCACAGTCGAAACAAACAGGATCCTAACTTTAATACTGCTGTTTTTATAGGTTTAAATTGTAATTGTAAAACCTTAGACTTGTGTGACTGTTCACTGAAATCCTATCTGCTGTCATAGCTCGCCGTGATCGTATAGTGGTTAGTACTCTGCGTTGTGGCCGCAGCAACCCCGGTTCGAATCCGGGTCACGGCAGTGAAGATATGAAGTAGTGACTTTTACACTTGTTCTTGATTTAATGTGACAGAAAAAGCGGAAACTTATCAGGCACAGCTGGCTAGTAACATATTGTTCGAGAACATTGTGCTACTCAGGTTGTCTGTCCATCTGTACAGATCCTCAACCTGGCATTCTACATTAACATGGATAAATTAAAATCTTCACTGAAATAAATACTTTTTTATTGCTTTTGGTTATAAAAACTTAAAATTTGGTTAGGATAAAATGTTTACTCTTTGTCCATCACTTTAAAATTTGCAAATAACATCGTTTGTAGAAGGCAGAATGTGCGACTTAGGTAACCTATATAGAAGTTATGTTGGAAGGTGTGTAGGCTATACAGCGCAGTTTCTCTTCACCCCACAAGGATGCGGTAGAGGATTATCAACCGACTACTGGCGAACCAGCCAAGTGCCAGGATCGAATTGTGGTTAGTAGGCTACTCTGCGTTATGGCCGCAGCAACTTCGGTTCGAATCCGTGTCACGGCAAACATTCCGACACAAAGCTGCATTTTTGAGTAACAAAATGATGTGCTCAAGAAAACGCTAAAGAAAAATCTATGTAGCCTAAATCACCTAAAGTCTGAAATGTAACATTATCTGTATAATCTAGTAGGCTACCATAGCCTACCATGTAGACTATTGTCATTTAAACATTTAAACATTTAAACATTCAACACGTTTATTTGTCCATTCATGTTCTTGTATCTAAAAATGATATTTTTCCCTCTACAGT
Organism: Gobio gobio; assembly: GCF_949357685.1. NCBI lineage: Eukaryota > Metazoa > Chordata > Actinopteri > Cypriniformes > Gobionidae > Gobio > Gobio gobio. The sequence goes on from NC_137098.1 coordinate 26,693,911, forward strand.
GACGGCAAAGTGGACCATAAAAGCATAAACAACATCTGCCTGACCTAAATGTTTTTGGGTTAGCTTTAAGTGCAGTTTTAATACTTAGGCTACACTGTAAAAAAAAATCAGGTCTCCAATTGAAAATTTTCTAGTGACCGATCACATCTAAACATTTTTAGTTGGCCAAATTGAATTTCTGTGAATTGACAGAAATTCAATTTGGTCAACTAAAAAATTTAGATGTGATCAGTCACTAGAAAATTTTCTATTGGAGACCTGATTTTTTTTAACAGTGTACGCACCAGATGATTTAAGCACCAGAGGGCAGCAAACGACTATATTAAACCACTGCCTACAAATGGATCTAGGAAAACTTGGCAGAGATAAAAAAAACTGATTAATTACCTTACTGTGTTCGTTTGAGATTACTGCACCTGTAGTAATTCTAGACACTGCTAATTCTGACTGTTACTGAGATGGCAGAGACTATAAAAGAGCCAGATAATTTTATTCAATAGAAATGCGGTGAAAATGAATCAATAATTACCCAAAACAATCAATGTTTTGTTGGATAATTAAAAAAATATTTAAAAACAAAACTGTTGCTTTGTTTCTTTTACACATTCACATGCATTTAAAGTTAGAAACATGCACATGTGTTACAATGTCATTTCTTTTAATATGTTAGTTTTCTTGTTTCCTATCTCTTTGCCCTGTGATCCAATCTTGAAAAAAAATCTCACATATTTATGTAAAAAAAAAACACAAACACACACTCAAAGACATTCAGAGGGAGCTCTTATGCACCTGTTGACAACCATGAAAGACTGTCCTTGTTCGTTGCTTCCACAAACCAGCAACCAAGAACAAGAGCAACAACGAGACACACGCTCAAATAAACAAGGAGAAAGCTTATAGTAAACATGGAATCCTGCCAAAACCACTGCGTCCCATTCACACTCACACACACACCCGTGCATGCATTGCAAATCCTTCAGCTTCGAGAAAGAAGCAGCAGGCCTCCACAGAAGAGTCAGGCAAAACTGCTGTGTACTTGCTTTCTCTCTCTATGTGCATCTGTCTCACTCCTCACTTCAATAGGTCTTGATTGACAGGACAAGCATGCACCTATGTCGCATGAAATGTGCATCCCTGCAGGCCTTTGTCTGGTCTCTGAACACATGTTCCTGTAACAATGTGCATCTTCATTAGCCACAACTATAGGAGCCTGGCGGTCTGATATTTGATCTTTCATTTTCACTAAACAGGGTTTCCTCCACAAACAGCCTAAAAAATAATGACTGAAGTTGTGATCACACCACTTTAAAAGTCTGTGTGAAAAGGGTATGTTGAATGATACCAATAATTTCGACATGTGCATATCAAGTACTATAAATACTCCAAGAAAATAGAGCAAAGATATCAAATCAAATTTTGAGAGTATGGAAGTTAGATTCTCTGTAGTGGTGATGGAAATCTAAGCAGTTACCAAAACATAATTATGGTGTTTAAACGTCCACTAGTAAAAAACGTACTGCACTGTTGTTGTATCACGTTGATATCAGTAAGACTGTCCATTTACATTAAAATGTTGAACTCTTCTGTCTGTGGATAAGATGAATGTTTGTGCATTTTTCAATAATTTCTTATCAGTTGGCACTGGATAGTTGAGCACTGAAGCATATAAATGAAGGTAAGCAGCTATGGCGAGATTAATAAACATTAATGAACATTAAAAGATTCCGTCCTTTGTGAGAAGTAATATATATATATGTATATTTATATATTAACAGTAGCTAAAAACTGTCTAGTATTTATTCTTCTTGTAGATTATGTTGGCATAACTCATGTAACAGTTTTGCAGTTTAGGGAAAATGCTGGAGGTATAAACAATACATAATATTTTCACAGGTCTCACATGTCTTCTACGGAAAGGCATTTATGTTGTAAGCAATCCTGAATTAAGTGAACTAGTTAGTATTTCAAATTAAAAAAATTCCTTCATCTTAATGAGCTATTAAAAATAAAAAAAATATCTGATCTGATGGAACTAACAATAAACTCTAAAAACTAATAAAAGCCATTACTACACACTTTATTATTAGTGATGACCTTAATTCACAATCTTAATTTGTGCTCTGAGATCAGTTAATATAAGTGATCAGGTTACATCTATACACCATTTCTCTATGCAGCAGTACTGGCTCATACCTTGACGCTTCCCCTTTTCCTCTCTCAAGGCTTCTTTCTTTCTTAACGTCCCCTCATCGACCCCCCAACCCCGTTTAGAACAAAGAGGCCTTTTGTTTCCTAATTGCCCTAAGCAGATATTCGTCAGGCATGGCTACACATCGCTGTAGCAGTTAAAGAACCCCTGGTCGATCATTCTCTTCAAAATGCTCCCCATCTGATCTCTAAAAGATAAGTTAACTGATAGTCTGCATACCCATATAAGCCTTTTCACAGCTTTTTAAAAATAGCCCCCACATGTACATGTGCTGCATGTGAGAGTAGCATATTCACTTGCCCAGTGTTCCCAAAAGACTGAAATTATGATCTCTTTATCTTAACAGTCGTAAAGGTACCATCAGGTTGCATCTGAATGTGCATACTTCATTAGTATATAGTAAGAAAAAGAAAAACAGTAAGTGAAAAATACCCGGATGACTTCTGAAGACGAGATTCTGAAGTGCACAGCCAGTGGACACTTTACTATCCCATGAGGCCACAGGAGAGGATTTGTTAATGGCAGTAGCGCAACAGAGTGCAACAGTCGAGTTCCGGAAGTAAAAATCCCATTAATTTTCTCCATAAGGGAATTGATTTACTAAAAGATAACTTATAAACTATTAGACAAACCTATTGTGAGCTACGAGGTTGTTAATCAATTAAATATGCTTTAGCCGAAGCCACCAGTATTGTTTTTAACAGTGGAAGTCCTGGTATTACCCAGGAGGCTGCAAAGAAATCTCCACCAATAAGAGAACTGGAACAAACAAATTGTGCCAAAATAACTTTTAGCACCTGCCCACTCACACGAAGCATCGCAAATGATGTAATCAAGTCATTGTCCCTACACTTTTAAACTACTTAAATGTTTGAGTATATATATGGTTGATTCAGTGCCATCTTCTGGGGAGACGTGGGAATAGAGTGGTGCAGGTATGACATCACTTTTTAGGCCAAAGACTGAATCGAGTTAGCATTTTAGCACTTCCGGTTCCCTCGTCTCAATGGGGTTTTTGAACGGGGTTTTGGTTAAATGGCTGAAATAAGGTCAAGAAACTTTCACGTTTTATTCTATGACATAAAATACATCAGTATTACCCCACTCGTGATTGTTTTTTAAGCTGTTACGTGTCTCGACAAAGGTGGTTGCTAACAAGTGGCTAAATTGGACTACAGAGGCTGAGGAGATTAAACGTCATCACGCCGAACAGGTAACCTCAGTCAGCTTTTACAGCCTCATTATGCTCATAATCGTGCTCTTATAAACTAATCTAAATCAAACTTTCTGGAAAAATGTTTTGAGATAAAAACAGAAAGAGTTGTTGGAAGCTTAGTGAGGATGACGCTAAAATCGTGGGACTGTGATGTAGTCCGTTTATAGCCAACCTTTAGCTTTTTATTTCTGGCGACTGCATTTAGGCTTCAAAATTCATAAAAGTGTGTTCATCTGTGATAATTATCTTGATGAACAAAAAATGTAAGTATCATAAACTTTTGTTTATCACAGAGCTTATTTTTTTGCAATAATCCAAAAGCCTATGGGATAATCCTATTGGGGTTTTCTCGAGGGAACCAGTGCAGTGCTAAATTTCGGTTGGCCTACAAAGTGATGTCATACCTGCACCACTCTATTCATTCATCACAACCCTCGCAGTGCATTATGGGTATTCTCTAGCAGTTGAGCGTACACACGTTGTACACTCGTTATTGCGTTGCATTATAGGATTAAATGAGTGCATTTAATAACGTCCACTAAATCGGAGACCAATGCAAATGGCTGTCCATGTGTGTGCCTGTTTGTTAGCATACACTGTAAAAAAATTCAGGTCTCCATTTGAAAATTTTCTAGTGACTGATCACATCTAAATTTTTTCAGTTGGCCAAATTGAATTTCTGTGAATTGATGCAATTTAATTTACAGAAATTCAATTTGGCCAACTAAAAAAATTAGATGTGAAAATAGCTTATCGTTTAATGAATCGACAGCCTAATCTTCAACATGTTTGCTCTTAATTATTCGTTTTTGATTGATCTATTTTTAGAGTTTACACCGAAATAAATTCAGTCTTCAATTGTCACTGACAATTGCGCGACAGGTATGACTCAGTTTACGGCACTTCTCATTCATTTCTATTGTATCCATAGTGATGGGAGAAATTGATATTTTCAAAGCTTCAAATTAATTGAACCGATTGCTTTGCAAAATGATTAGCTGTTTCGAAGCGTTCTAAATACCACACAGTGATGCCTGCTGGACTGGTCAAAAACTGTAAATGCAACAAAAACTCAGACCAAACGTGCATTAAAACAATTTTATTAACAGTTTTTAATGTTTTATTGCAAGTATAATCTATCAAACACAATTTACTAATCATCTAATACCATTAAATATTAAGTGTCTGTATAACATGTGTTCTTTTATCAATTTGATTGGCTTGTTTTGTTTGTTCTATGAATGGCTCAGCTAAATAGGCTAATAAGAGAATATTAACAATTATTAATTTTAATTACACAAATGTCTCATTAAAACATCTACAAATGTATAAAACTGATCAGAGGTAAAGACCATAGACACTGGTTCAATGGTTCGCCGCGGGGGGGCAATCTCAGTAAATCCACATGAATCATGGGTTAACAAAGATCGCCCCTAGCCATGAACCATTTAAATTTTGAAACAGTTGTGACGTAACAATGCCTTGTTTACTGAAATTACATGACTTTAGCATGTGTTTAGCATATGTGCTCTGAAACACGGATTCAGAACAAAAGTTTTGTAAAGGTTTCGAAACTTCATGAAGCAGTGTTTCGAAAGTGCCCTTCACTAGCATACCTTAACAGAATAACCGACCTAGAGAAGATTTAATGGATCCATCAGCAGTTCCCCTTACCCCGAAGACCTACTCCTCTCCCTCTCAGAAGATGTCTGTCCCCTGGAAGACTACGTAGAGCCACCTGGTGTCCTGGTGCCACTCGCCACTCAGCCACAACCTCCCCAGCCAATGACCACCATCCAGTAATCACAAAGCCTTGTTACAGTGACCCATAGTACCTTGTCTTTGGAGGCCTAGGCGGAGCTGTGGCCTACGGCTTTACCAGGCTCCCTCATCCACCTTGGTCAGCCATTGCTCTGCCTACACCACATACTTCAGATGCACTTCATCCCTCCTCCCCTTCGGGTCAATTGCGCTCCACCTTCCCTCCAGCTGTGCCTCAGTCCTCTGGCACCCTTGCTCCACCTCGGCCTCCAGGACCTAAGGTGTCGCCCCATCTCTGTGTTTCTCCTGGCTCCACTGCTGGTGGTCGGACATCTGACTTCACCCTGGCTCCTCCCACCAGCGGTTCCACCGTGGGCATTCATCCTGACTGTGCTCTGGGTCACTCCCTGGGCCCTCCCTCCTCCATGATCATTCCCTCTGCCAATTTCCCCAAGAAATCCCCCCCACACCACCATCACTAAGGTGTCAGGTTTATGTTTTCTTATTAACAACAGAAGATTTTTAGATTTTAGCTTTGTTCTGTAATGTGTTCCTGGTTCCTGTGTTCATTATGTCTTCCTTAGTTGGTGTTGTTTCCTGCTGTTTCTTATTTCCAAGAATGAAAAGAACGGACTTGCATTCTCGTGGAGACCGGTCTTGCCAAGCGACCTTTAAAGAACGAACTCGGAAGAACACAAGCACACAGAACGCATCTTTATGAGAATTGAGATGTGCTGCGATCTTGTTCCTCAACTGAACGTCCCAGCATATAATAAGTAGCTAATGCATAATATACACAACATAACATCACAAAAAATGTCATAACCTATTAAAACATTACAGACATTGTTTTCAAATAATTTTACATCTTTTTTATTTGACCGCGTGTATTTATGAAAATGATTAGCCTATGTGTTACCTAAGCTTTGTCAATGTTAAGATTGTGCCTGCATACCGTAACAGACAACTATATAAAACAAAACTGCCACAAAGTAATGACTTATTCAGTAGAAGTACACAATCAGGTGACCCATTCCATATAAAATGAAACAACTATTAGATATTTTACATGTTTTTCTTTCTTTTTTAGATACTTTATTTTGATAGTCCCCTTTAGACATTCTACTAACTATAAGTAATTTTCAACTGCATGTCAACTACAAGTCATAAGTATACTGTCTGCTTAATATCTTCTAACACTTTATTTTGATTGTCCCCCAACAGACATTCTACTGACTATAAATAACTTTGCGAGTACGGAGTACATGTCAACTTATTCTACTAACCCTAACCCTAACCTAACAGTCTACTAATACTCTGAGAGTTAGTTGACGTGTAGTTGCAAATTGACGCAAGTTAACAGTTGTTAGAACTTATAGTCAGTAGAATGTCTAAAATGGACTATTGAAATAAAGTGTAACCTTTTTATTCTCTGTATTAATCTGATTGCAAAGTATCCTAAAGCGTGGGAAGGCACTATGTTAATATTATTATAATTATATTATTTATATTAAATTAAATAATTATATTTTATTAAATAATCATTATTCTATTTGTATAAGAGTACTATTTGTTACTTTATGTGTAAAACATTTAATGAGAATAAAATTCTGAGTGCACCTTTAGTGGTTGTTTAATGTGGTACTAGTTGCACAAGAGGTTGACGGTAAAAGATGAAGGTGGCAGAAGCTCTAAAGAAGCTGTGCTGATAATATACAGTGCCGGCAGAGAGCAGTTAGAAGAAGCTGAGCTTGATCCCTATGATAATGATCAAAACAAACCTGAAGTGTGCCCAACAGCCGGAATAATTGACACTGTGATTATGGAGAGAGTTTAGCTTCCAGACAAACAATACCATGAACTTGTTAGATCAGTCAGAGGATTTTAATCTAAATCAAAAGTACCAAGGTGACCCATCTAAAAGTGCAACATCACTACTGTCATAATGACAACTGATAATAATCCCATGTTTACATGCTGGTCAATGAAGTGTTAAACCCTAAGCATCTCAAAGTTCTTTACAAAAACAAATGATGTTTGCATGTTTAATTAGTACGTATTTAGACATTTACAGAATACAGTCACCACACCTGGCATAAAACAGACATTCATTAGTTAAAACAAGTACAAGTTCTAAAATAAGCAGCGCTTACTTTGTCTGCCCATTATAAAACAGTCAATATGTTCTCATCATCTGACCAACAGTCCTGCATCAGAGCCCAGTGGTCATCCAATCAATATCATAAACACAGTTGTCATAGAATTTCCTCAATTATTTCTTCCCCTACCGCTAATCCTTTTAATTACTGCCTTACTCAATGCTAATGTTATTCACGATTAGTTGGTATTATGCTAATCTTCGACCCACATTCGGCAGGAAAGCAGGAGTATCGTCTGAAGGCCAGATTGCTGGGAGGCTGCATGCAGACTGACATCAGTCTCCCAGCTGCACAAAGCAAGCCAGACAGAGGGAGTCTTGCAAAAAAAAAAGAGAGAGAGAGAGAGAGAGAGAGAGAGAGAAAAAAAGAAAAGAAAAGAAAAAAGACCCTCAATAAACAAAAAGGGGGGGAGGGGGCGTATAGTGTATACCTTAATGAACGACTGTTGGCCACAGGGATTAACGATAAATGCTGCTTTCCTCTCTGCATAGCCCACCCCAGCATCTGCTGACAGTGCTGACATTTTGCACCAGTTTCTTAGAGTTGAGTGGTTAGCATTTCAAACTGAACCATGTCTGGACCTTGTCCTTGTTTAGATGCTTATGTCCATCTGCAGGTGAGTCCATGCCAGATCCAAGGTGTTTTATATGAATTTGTTGTGGCACTTTTTAGCATTACGAAAAATATTTTGAAATGTGCTATGTTCCAAATTCTTGATTAAACTCAGATATTCAATTGGACATTGGTGGAGAAGGATGAAATCTCCTATCTGTCAAAATGAAACTAATGAGCCAAGGAGAATATTTTTTGGTTTTTGATTATTTTACATAAATAGAGAGAATATTCAATGGTAAACAGATTACATTTTTTCATTTATTATTAATGTACACATATCTACTGTATACAAATTAAAAAAAATAATACTGTAACAATTGTACTGAAAATGATTAAACATTACTGCCTTTTTATTGAATCATTTTCAGGAAAAATTATTTAAAAAAATCTGCATAATATAAAAAATTTAGATTTAAAATGCATAATAAAACACTACAATAATGAGTGTGTAACCCTAACATACAGTATATACAACCAGAACAGACAAACGTTAATTTTTTTGAAAAGCACAGAATGTTGGTTATTGCAGTTGTCCTTCAACAGCGTCCAGAAAAATAATGTAACTTTAAATGATGTATACTAATTATACAATTAAATCTTTATTTGTTTTATTTGTTATTTCATGCGTACCAGAGTTCACTTTTATGGCTCAGACAGGTTCCAGAGGTTTACACAAAATTGTATGACATAATAACTGAAAATAAGAAAGTGTATTGTTTAAGTGTATTATTGACACAATTGTGTCCAAATGAGCAAAGTAAAAGTTGCCACACAATTTCGGACTTTGTCTGGAGCAAAAAAAAAGATGATTAATTTAAAACAGTGTCTTAGAGGCATCCCTTTACAAACTAATTATCATCATTGCCTTATTAAATAACACAATGATAAATTGTTAACTCACAAGACAGCTGGCAGAAGGAAAAAAGTATGACGTTTGATGCAAAATTAACATTCATAGTGGAACAAGAACCAGCAGTAGCTTCATTGAAAGCAATGCACAAACAAGAGGCTTTTGTCTGCCAGGAGGAAAAATAGACAGAAAAATGTCAACAAGTGCAGAGCAAGACCACATCTTGTGCGACAGTGTTCATAAGCGGCATGATCAGAACGATCAGAAATATCAACAGAGCATAGGCTACAAGAAACATCATCTAGAATAATTGATTTCTTATAAAACTTTAAAACTTAATTTTCATTGGAAGGGGTCCCTGATCATCGCTGACAAACTCTCAAAATCCCCTAAACAGCGCAAACTGGGACGGACACCTTAATCTTAATTAAAAGTAAGTGATAAGCTGGCATAGTATAGATCGGAGTATGCAAACAGAAGATGGTCTCTGAAAAAAAAGTGACCTCTTGACAGTCAAGCACAGGGTCCTGACCTCACGTGACACCAGTGACATCCCTATACAACACGCGCTTTAGTGAATATCAACACATCAGAAGACTGGGCATAAAGCAGGATTACAAACAGCAAAATGCTCAAATAAATGTAAAAGAAATATAAGTACAACAGTAAAAAAGTAAGTAAACACAAAAAACGTCATTACTCTTTTACACGAATAACAAAAATACTTCTATAAATATCTCAAACTTTTTCAAATAATAAAACAAATAATTCTAATTCAAACAACTGCTCGGCAAAACCTTTTCTCTAAGACACGCTATGAATTGCACTGAAGGAGGTGTTACGTCACTCAAAAATTGGTGGGAAAAAAGTAAAGGAAAAAAAGCTCCAAAAAGCACCAAACTTACCATCCACCAGGTCCTGGCTGTCATGTCATAACATAGCTGCCATTTGATGGAGCTGTCTGCCGTTTTCCCAGCCATTCTCCCGTCAGTAGCTTTCATCAGGAGCAGCTCAGGAGTAGATAACACACTAATCAAGCCTTCATCAGACGCCACTCTCTCAGCCCCATGTAGGCCAATCCTTATCACACTGCATTATGGGAGGAAAAAAAGTTCACGCACACACACACTCACACATGCACGCACATAGCCCTGTGCTCTAGCGATGACTCCAGCCTGCAGTGCTGCCTATAATGACAGGATCAGGATCTGAATCCCTCACACACACACACGCACACACACAGAGCCCCCCACCTCGGCCAGGGCTTTAATTTTTTAAGCTGTGCAGAACAGGAGCATGGATCTCTTTTTTGGCATCTTGAGCAGTACAACAAGTGGGCAACCAATGTGGTGCCTTTGTGCGCAGACGCTTTTCAAAGTTTATTTGCATTTTCATCAGTTCTATATTGTTGATTTGTGGTTTTTGGAACCCCCCCTAAAGCCATAAATACACACACACACATTACCCCCCAGCCACCTCCCCCCACCCACCCCCAAACGCTCCTCATTCTGTGTCGATGAGGGGAGGCCCAAATGGGAATTATATTCCCCAAACAAAGACTGGGGAGTTTCATAGACATGAGAGCCGGGCACGGTTCAGATATCACAGACTTTTACAGCAAAAAGAGAGGGAGGGGGAGAGAGAGAGAGAGAGAGAGAGAGAGAGAGAGAGAGAGAGAGAGAGAGAGAGAGAGAGAGAGAGAGAGAGAGAGAGAGAGAGAGAAGCAGGGAAGAAAGAAAGAGAGGCGCAAACACCGACAGGTATTCCAAGTCCATTCACTTACTGCCTGCCATCATTACTTCACCGAGCACTTTCTAAGCAGGAAAAGACAAACTCATTTGATTTAAAAGCGGCAAGATAATTTAAACATCCTCTTTATTTACAGATAAAGGAAAGAAAGTGTATGTTTACATTAACTGTGGTGTTGATAAAAAAAAATATTTATAAATGACACTGATGTGGACTTGGAAGTGGATTAAAGGTGTTAACAATTCTGTCATGCTTTCAAGTATCACTGTACATTAGCATCAGCATGTAAAGAAAGTTTAAAAAAAAATGTCTTCATTACACCGAGTAGAGATCAAATAAACACTGAACGCAAGTTCTTATTGATAATAGAAAACACTTCAAGGCACTAATGTTATTTATAATTTTAGTTCCATTTTTGACAGTTGATAAAAGTTTTAAGAATTAGTCGTCTGATGCAATATGGAGAGATGAATCTTGAGATGTATTATATATATTTACTACCTAAAAGTAGGTTAAAACAAATATTTAGATATTATTTAGTTCACTCAAATTAATATTAATATTATTATTATTATTAATATTATTTATTACATGCAATTATTTAGTCCACTCTACATAAGCAACAAGTAACACAAAGTTAATTTATTTGTGACCCTGGACCACAAAACCAGTCATAAGTCACACGGGTATGTTTGTGGCGATTTTTCTTTAATGCCAAAAATCATTAAGATATTAAGTAAAGATCATGTTCCATGAAGATATTTTGTAAATTTCCTACCATAAATATATAAAAAAATATATTATTAGTAGTAATATGCATTGCAAATAACTTCATTTGGACAACTTTAAAGGCGATTTTCTCAATATTTCGATTTTTTTTTTTTTTTTTTGCACACTTAGATTCCAGATTTTCAAATAGTTGTATCTCGGTCAAATATTGTTCTACCCTTTCAGATGATGTATAAATATCAATTTTAAAAAAATTACCCTTTTGACTGGTTTTGTGGTCCAGGGTCACATTTACAGATTCAAATTGTGCTAGCATTGATAATGATAAAACAGAATATAAAACCAACAGCAGCTTCTGGACTGCTGAAGAGGCACACAGCTATGAGAGCTGATGAGACTCTAGAAGGTTTTCAAACATTCAAGCAATCGGAATTTCCTAGAAGCAAGTGCAAAGGCATCAGCTAGCACATAATAACTGGCTTGCATTAATAGCATTAGCACAGATTTGGCTGTTTAAAGCAATGCAAAGCAAGCTTTGATGACATTAACCAATTATAAGGATTCTCTTGCATCGGAAGGCAGAAAGATGCAAGTGTCATCCAATGGATGTGCTGGAGCCACTGATTTACAGTTCCTGCCCAAGCAGCACAACAGAGGCCTGCAAAGCATGCTCACATCCCACTCCTTCAGAATTATGTTTAATACACATACATGCAAACAAATGAAGCACTGCTCGTGCTTTTGACATTTGCAGATTTACGCATCAACCTGACACTCTGCTGTGAGTAGTGGGGTTTAATGCTGAATGCCAGCTTTGTTCCATGTTTGGGACTCTCTTTGTAACCTATCCAGACCTTTTTCCCTCGGCAGCGCATTCCCAACCTCCACCTCCTCACAGAATGTTCCCGCCTGCAGCTGCTTCCCTCCACGTGAATTGTGGGATTGTGTGAGAACGTCCCGCGAGTCAGGGCACAGCGCGTCTGGCATTCAGGGGCCGAGGTGGCATTTCAGAAGCACCATGGCCAGAAGAATACCTAGAGTGTTGTTTATCCCCCTTGCCTTTTGCGTTGTGTCGTTCTATTCATTTCCGAAACCTTTCCCACATTTCCACACAGGGTCCCAAAGATATTATTCTGTTTTCTTACACTTTGGATTTCAGGGGTTATCTAAAATACATGTTGTTCCATATATAGGCTCATCCAATGTAAGCATCAGTCGAATGATTAAAATAATTAGCTAAATAATTATAAACCAAGGTTATTGATCCATAAATACTCACTGAAAGAAAACCAAGAACAATTCCATTACTTGATCAAATATTGTGAGATGTTTTCACTGTTTTATGAATATGCTAATCGAGTCCATCTCTAATCGAGATGGAAAACATTCTCTTGACATTTCACTTGAATTTCCTTCACGTGTTACCTCAATTGATTTTGACTCTGCAGATCAATACATTTTCTAGCCTTGATTGGATTAGGATTACCTTTTCAGACTCTAGTTTTAATTGGATTTCTACTTTCTTTCAGTCAAGTGTTTGTAAGATTTACATGAAAAAATCAATAGGCAAATCAATAATTTGAGAGGCAGGGAAGTGAAGGCTGTTGAATTGATCTGTGAACACCTGCTACAGACTCTCTGTGTATGTGCTATCTACTTACTACAAATCATAACAGTTGGAAGACATACATAATTAAGTCTGTTTGTCAATTGATATATTTATTTAAATATATTATTATATAAAATATATTCTTTATATAAACATTATTATCAATTCAGGATGTAACTTCACACTGCTTCTAAAAATGTAATGTGGACCTATAATTGTAGTCAAATTTCACATGGAGCAAATACAGCAGTCACGGCTGAGGGTCATTTAAAGTTTATTTATGAGACTGGATGTATAGACTAGTTAATGTTGACCCATATGGGTTGGGCAGTCAGGCAATAAGGAGAAAAGAGCAATTGTCTGTTACTAATTGATGATTACCAATGTACAGAGATGCTTATTAATCCTAGTCTAGCACTGTCCAAGACACATTGAGATTCTAATACCTTCAATCATATAGATGTGTAAAAGAGATATCATCCCAAACATCACTCCTCTAGAGACCCTATTAGGTTTTATTAAGTTTTATTCCTATAATTCCCTCTTTTGTTTAACCAGATGTCCACTCATAGAACAATAACAGGTGGCCATTTGTTTAATTAGGCCAGTTTACTTAGCAGGCCAGACACATGGGCAAGCAGCAAATTATAATTCAACATAAATACAATGTGTTCAAAATACACCATTCAAATACATTAATTTAGATATAGTTTTTTTTAAAGCAATGAACAGTGATTGAATGTAATTGAGTAATCTTGGCTAAAAAAGAAATTCAGAATGAAACAGGGCTTCAATAAACAGTAATTAATGCCAGAAGAGACAATGATTGACAGTAATGGAGTAATCTTGGCTAAAAAAAAAATTAATTACAAAACCTATTGCCACAATGTATTGGACAGTCTAATTTGTTCACAAATGACCACCTGTTGCTCCACAGAAGAAATTATGCCTGCTTCAGGACAATGGAGATAAATCAGGGTTAATTTTCTGAAGTTATAATACTTAAACCTAAGTGTAATTTAAGCGTCAAATTAAGTGTTAGTTCTGAAATAATATAATCATTTAAATTCACCTATTATCACCTATTCATGCAGGTTTGGCTTGATTTATAAAATGATTTATAAAAAATATTGGTCCCACTTTACACTAACATTTAAATTAATAATTTGATACAATGCACGTATTGTGTACATACATGTTTTTACAACGTACTGTCTTTACCTGCATGTAATTAATTAATCTCTGTAATTACAACTATAATTATAACATCTCTGTTGACCCTTCCCTCACCCCTTAACCCACCCTTAAACCTACCCATGCCAACAGACCTAACCTTTGTCCCTAACTTTACCCGTATCTCACCCCAATAGCAGCAAAAATGTTTTGTAATACAACATTAAAACAATAAGTACATTGTACTTATTTTTTTTTATGTAAGTACATAGTAGTTAAGGACACCCAATATAAAGTGTGACCAAAATAGACAGAAAAAAATTTATATATAAAAAATTATTTGCCAATATAATTTTGGGGAAATTTCAGTAGATCAAGAAAAAAAAAAGTCAAGCATAGCACTAGCAACAGCCAGGGGATGGGTTTAGTTCACAGGGAATGCATGAACTGATAATACATATCAAAGTGGCTCTGGATAAAATCATCTACTAAATGAATAAATGTAATAAAAGGAGAAAACAAACAGCTTCCTACTAAAAGAACATAATGAAAAACGATTCAGTTCCAGTAGATTTATAAATGCAATATGTCCAATGATTAATTTTGGCTGAGAGGAGCGACGCAGGCGAACACTTGCTCAGAGGTCATGACTCAGTCTCTCAGTGAGAGAGCGACATTAAAGAGCCCCAGCCAAGACGTTTTTTTTCCCTCTGGGATGAGGTGGTCCTGCCATCACACAGGCAATCTTTTAGGGTAATTCAAGGGAGGTACTATCTGCTGTCACTCAAGTGAAGAATGCCAAGCGCCGGGGAGCCAGTCAATGCTGACAGGGGCCGTCATTCACACCACCACACAGTGCAGGACACACGCCGGGCCAATCAACAGAGGCCCCTACTGGGAATGGACAGCATCAGGGAGGGAGGCATCCAACCGTGGCAGGGAGAGAGAGAGGGTGGGAGCGAGTGGGCGTGGGACCTTCTGGGGCAATGCCAAAGTTCGACAAGAGTTAATGGAAGCAACTAAACAAGCACTAGGATTAGGGGTTAAGATACAGATTAGTTAAATTAAAGGCCTTGACATTGAATCCTTGAGCACAATGACTAAATAATTCTCCTATTATATGAAGAGTCCTGAAAAAAATCATCAAATTCTTGTGAAATGTAAAACAAAAGCATTGCATTCAACCAATTATGCTTATTTTGACCTAATAAACGAGAAGCGGATCAAAGTGCCCAGGAAGTGAAAACGACTGCTTCAGGCAAGTTCAAACAAGGTGGGCAGAGGACGGGGTAGAGCTAGTTCTTTCTGGCCCAGACGCCACCTTTCAGCAGGGCACAAGACACACACACACACACACACACATTTCGCTGATTCAATGAATTGTTCTTTATCCGACACACCATCCAAAGCCTCTCTAAAAGACGTCTCCTCGCAACCGTCCCCTGTGCTGCAGTATTAGACCTGCCAGCCTAGAGGAAGTACATAAGGAGCCCTTTGTTAGGTTACACTGGAGGGACATTGTGTAAAATACAGTGCCTGCCCAAGATAAAAGGCTTGCCTTTCCTCTCATCTGAACTAAGTTTATCCTCCCTGAAGTCTCTCCTTTCTGCCTAGCAGACAAAGGGATGACTTTAGTCTCAGGACCAGTTACCTATCAATACGTTCATCATTTTAAGAGAAGAAAATCATGGGGAACTTGGCAGAATTTGTTGAATGTGGGAGTGTCGTACGCATGTATATAAAAAAATAGTAAGCTAAGCAAAGTACCTAAGTAAGACCTAACTTATCTAACTGAAAATTGTTTTGTTCATTGTTTAGGCCACAAAAGTCTTTTCAAAACATCCCATTAGACGTTACAGGTAAATTCTTCACAGGATTAAACTCTGAAAATTGAGTCTTGGCTATCAGGTGGTCTGTGGAGAGCAGTTGGAAGCAGAAGTCAGCCTGTTCATAACTCAGGTAACTGAGTTTTTGGTGTAACACTGAGCCCTGGGGGGTATTCCAGGAGTCAAGGTTAACTTACCGTCTCATATTCCCTGAACTCTCGGTTGATTAACCCAAAACTTGCTTACTCAAGGTATGCAGCTTCTAAAACCATGGACTGGAGTAAGATCATTCAACCCGGAGTATGAAACTCACAGTTAACGGTGAGCACACAAAGACATTCTCAACCGAGCGCCGAATCCAGGAGTCACCATGGAAATGGATGCTAAAAAAGAAGCACGCCATACTTCTTTCTTCTTCTTTTGTTTAATGGCAATTAACATTCTTATAGCATATCGCCACCTAGTGGGCGGTTTTGTAATCTTTTTGTAATCGTATCTTTTCATCTTTCTTTAATCCGTTGTTTAATCATTTGAACAAGAATTATATTGTTTGTTTGATACTAAATATATAATAAACAGTCTGTGCTTTTTTATAAAGACAATATGGCTGTATAAGTTTATTTTTATGTTTAGCCATTTTACGTCCACATTTGCTGTGAGATGTATCACAGATGCATTTTATTATAGAAATACATTATACAAGAGAATAAAAGAAGAGAATAAAAAAAGATAAATAAATTAGAGTAAAATAACATTACTTTATATTATAATATAGCTAATATCATATTATTATAGGAAATCTGTTTTGCTCAGTGGAGCCCCTCTGAATACCTCTGAAGTAAAATAACCCTGGAACATAACCTGCTCTGGAGCATAGCTATGGCTACTTACTGTACATACCCTGAAAGTTACCTCTGTTTTTGAAACTGAAAGCTGAGGTTATCGGTTTGCTCTGAGTTACCCGGGTATGTCACATAACCTGCTTTCTGGAATACCCCCTGAATGGAAAGGACAACAACAAACAGGAAACACACTGAGCATTTCCATAGCAACAAACTTCCATGGTAGCCAGAGACCCTGCATTGTTGAAGTTCCTGACAAACAGTTGGCAACAAAAGTACCAGGCTTTTAGTTCATTAAGGATAAATTATAATATCGATAATTATAATGTTTTTTCTAGGAGCCAGTTACTAGTTTATAAAATTTTTATCAAATTTGTTCATTTAAATATATTTTTTGTTGTTGTATTATTAATTGTTTATTTATTTGAGTGTGTGCCCTCTATAGGTGAGAGAAATGTTTAAAGGATATGCCACCCCTGCAGGATGCGCTGGTGCAAGAGCACACAGTTTTTGACCCTACACATGGAGAAAGCCTGAAAGCAGCCTTAAAGTTGTTTGTTTGATTTATGCTACAATGCATCTTTATTTTTGATTGAATAAACTTGTTATCATTTAGAAACATCAACAAGCCTTTTTGGATCTATTAATGCCATTTTGCACATGTCAGAAATATTGCATCATCACCTCTCACAGTGGCCAAGAAACAAGGGAAAAAATTGGAAATTTGAAGCTTGTTTTGCCGCAACAAAATGTCAAAAAACTTGCTTTAAACAGGAATGGATGGACTGTTGAGACCACATGGCATTGGAAGTATCAATCAAAGGAAACTTCCCAAAGAGGTATGTGCTTGTGGAAACAACGTGCTGAGTTAAATTTGAATGTTATTGGAAAGACTTTCAAGTTTTCTGAAAACTGTGGATAAAAGGATTCATTTGATGGAAGAGTTCAAAGGTTTTAATTAATGTGATTTTAAATTTGAAAGGTTTGTCTTTGGAAAGAGGAGATTTTCTTGTTTGAGACAAAATGGAGGAGTCTGATCTAAAACAATCCCCAAACTGCTGTTCGTTTGAAAGCCTCCAGAGCAGGCAATATGGAACATCTTACAAGGCGAATGAATATTGTTAACTCTTTGATGACTGATGCTGAATATCTTGAAGAAGTAAAGGGGAACATGTTGAAGGTCAATGAAATGCATGATGAATTCAAGTCACTTCAAGAATCATATGTACAGGTGTTAAGTGAAGAAGATAAAGTTGAAGACTTGAAAACCTGGTATGAACCAAGAATGAACCAAGTTGATATGTTTGTTTCTAATGTTGAGAAGTGGACGTCTACCAGTGGCGGAGGAGGATCTCTAAGAAACCAATTAGAGACCAGCTTCAGGTCACATGATGCCCGTATATTTTTGGACTCAGATAGACATCCATTTGTCCGGCGTCCCTCGCGCATGAAACATATTGAAGAACATATAAAATAGTTAACCCATCAAAGCCAGTTTTTATTAAATGCTGAGGCTCTTACTAACAGCCAGCACATCGTATGAGTAAACGAATTTTTTTCTCACTTTTATATCATTTTTGTATACATGTATATTTCTGGAAATTTGATGGGGGCTGCGCCCCAGCGCCCTCTATTGACCGGCCGCCACTGATGTCTACTTTTCAAGAACTTGACTCTCAAATTAGTACTGTAGTGTAGTAAACATAGAACTGACTACGCCACCTCCTTATTTAAGGCAGGAGGAGCCTTTTCACAGATAGTGGGATTATAAACAACAACGCTAGTTTGGCAATAATCACAGTTTTATTCTCATTATAACATCGCGATATCAAAAAGGGTTAAAACCAGTTAAAATATGTCTGTAGTAAAATATCCATAAAATCTGGATATTAGCTCTCCTCTAGAATGCAAGAAGGGTCGGGCCTGCTCTCATGCACCACCTGCCACCTGTAAGAAACAGAAGAAGAAAACAGAAGAAACCCACAGCATACACCGCAAATAAGTAATCTTTAAATCACCGTTTCAGTGCCAACCATCTAATACACACCACACAGCAGTGCCACACACCACCCAGATCAGCCACACCAAGGGAGGTTAGGTGTAAATGCAGGCCCGGCCCTGTACAAAGCCACTAGCACTGTAACAGAAGAAAAGCAGAGCAATTTCACACAAAAAAAAAAACAAATAACAAAAAGAACAATAATTTATATAACTCAATATTGAATCAAGATAAAATACAACCCACGAAAATGAAAACTTAAATACACAAGAAACAGTGGCTGGTCTGCCCCTTTAACAGAAAAAGATACATGTTAAATACAAGTCAATACAAAACCGCAATAAAAGAAAAACAAACAAAACATACTTTAGCGAAAGTACAACTGCAGCACAGTTATCCAATCTCAGCGCTCAATCCCCAAACATGATACAAAAGATGCTATAAACAGAGAGCACAGATGTTGACAAAGAAACTTGTATGTATTAATTGCATCAACTCATAACTGATCGGCTTTAATAAAACATACTGCATTTACCAGTTATTCAAGGTTCCAGCACAGCCGTCAGCCCATTGAAGGTACTACAGCAATAAATGTTTGACCCGCTTCCCAAACAGAGTGCAAAACTTCAAGTCAGCCTAAAAGAAGAAAGGGATCATTTAAGAATGAAATGGTGCAATCAAAGCGCGAGCATTCAACGCAAGCAAACCACATGTTTAATTCAACATACCTCTATGAAAGGGTAAATAGGCTGCACGTCGAGCACAACTTCAACACCATACCAATCTAACCATCTGCTGCTGCAACTACTATTTATGCTTCCTTAGTCATATGATTAGACACCCGCACCTGAAACTCATTGCTGGACAGTCCCCTCCCACAGTACTCAAGTTTCTTCTGCTCTAAAAGTGACTGATCAGCTAAATGAAGATAACATGTCAGTGGTTTAATCTGTACGTAACGTTTCATCTGTACATAACAGTAGATCAAGCAGATCAAGTGTGTCAACATCAGCTTCAGCGCGCATCTGTGCAGAGGCAGAGAGGGCAGCTTTACTTGCCAAAGCCGCTGCATTGCAATGAAAACATGCTATAGAGAAAAAAGAAGAGGAACTTAGAAAGATGAAGATGTGGGAAGTTCAAACTGAAATTGCAGCCAACACAGCAAAAATTGAGTATTTCAAGAATGTTGAAAACCCTGTAACAAATGGAAATGCAGTCACAAAAGATGCCATGAATGTGTATTGTGAAGAGATGATGAATAAAACTCATGCAGTGCAACAAACATACAAGAGGTGCGTCCAAAAGAGACTGCTGTTCATGTACAACTCTCCACAGCAGCAAGACATTCTTATCCTCAGAACGGCAATGCAATTCATCAACCCACCTCTATGATTGCTGATTCCAAATCATCTGCACAAATTCATCAACCCACCTTTAGGATTGCTGATTCCAAATCATCTGCACAAATCTGTGAGTAGCACACAGGTGTCCCTTCAAGATGGTAAGCATACTGGAGTCAGAAACACTCAGAGTTACACAGAGTGTTTGTTGTTGATTGTACCTGTACAGGTTAAAAGTTAGGAAGTACGATTCTGCACACATATGCCTTTCTTGATCCTGGTAGCTCAGCAAGCTTCTGCATAGAGGATCTTATGAGGAAACTCCAAGAAGAAAGACCAATATTCTTCTTCGAACAATGAGCCAGGAGAAGTCTGTGCCCTCCTATGTTGTGGGTTGGAAGTCTCTTCATTGGAAGAAAATAACTTTATTCCATTACCAGAAGTCTACACACAACAGAGCATGCACCTGTAACATTCCCACAAAGAAAGAACTGTCTAAATGGCCTTACCTGAGTCAGTACAGTTTCCTATGATTCCATCCAAGGTGGAGTTGTTGATTGGAAGCAATTCTCCCAAAGCCATTGAACCTTGGAAAGTCCTTAATAACCAAGGGGATGGGCCATTCGCAGTTAAAGGACAACTCCGGTGAAAAATGAACCTAGGGGTAATTAACACATGGTTACAGAGTAGATTGTTCTCTGGGATGCGTTTTTGCTGTGCTAAGTGAGCTGGTCGATAGGAATTATCGCAGCTTAGCACAGCAAAAACGCAAAAAAGCGTTTGTGGCTCGACCTGTCGAGACTGTTTTCCAAGATGGCTCCTGTCTGTATACGTGTAATGGACTGTCTTTATAAAGTATCTTCTTATTAAACTGTTTGTACACTTACAAAGTTCTCAATGCTTCAGTTTCCTTGTAGGGACCCTCATTATGCTACCGTGTTAGTGTGAGGCTATTTTGACCCTTGTTAGTGGTATTAACTAGCGATTTAATTTTACGTATTCTGAGCCCCATATAACGCTAGTTTAAACTAATCTGCTTTTAGAGATAAAAACTCTTTACATTCGATTTTCATGAAAACGCATCCCAGAGAACGATCTACTCGGTAACCATGTGTTAATTAGCCCTAGGTTAATTTTTCACCGGAGTTCACCTTTACGACCCTGCTAGGATGGGCTATTAATGGTCCTCTACAAGGCAAATTCCCAGCAAACAGGAGTGGCTGTGATAGTGCTGTTGTTAACAGAATTTCTGTGTCAAGCTTGGAAAAATTTTTGATGCAACAATACAACCATGATTTTAACGAGAGGTCAAGAGAAGACAAGGCTGAAATGTCTGTTGAAGACAAAAGATTAATCAAGATTGCAGAAGAGTCAATCAAGTTGAAAGATGGACATTACACTCTTGATCTACCTTTCAGGAAATATGACACAGTGCTGCCTAACAATTATCAAGTGGCAGAACAGAGACTTCAAAGTTTGAAAAGAAAGTTCAAAAGGAATGAACAATTTAGAGCAGACTATACTGAATTTCTAACAGAAGTCATAAATAAGGGCTATGCTGAAGTTGTGCCGCAACAAGAGCTGAAAAGATCAGATGGTAAATTGTGGTACATCCCACATCATGGTGTATACCATCCGCAAAAGCAGACCACAAGAGTAGTCTTTGACTGTGGTGCTACCTTTCAAGGTAAATCCCTCAACTCAGAACTTCTTCAGGGTCCTGATTTGACCAGCACACTTTTCAATGTCCTCACCAGATTTCGCCAAGAGCCTGTAGCAGTTATGACAGATATCAAAGCATTGTTCCACCACGTCAAAGTGTCGAGATCAAATGTTGACTTCTTGAGATTCCTCTGGTGGCCAGGTGGTGATGTCAGTATGTCTGCTGTGGAACATTGGGTTGGTCTCACCCCCCAGTTGTGCTAACTTTGCTCTAAGGCAAACAGCCTTAGAGCAAAAAAGACTGTTTTCGAACTGAGGTAATTAGCATTGTTGAGAACAACTTCTATGTAGATGATTGCTTGAAGTCACTTCCAACAGAGCATAAAGCAGTAGAGCTGGTAAAAGACCTTACATCTCTCTGTCAAATAGGAGGATTCCACCTCACAAAGTGGGTGAGTAACATTCACACTGTTCTTGCACACATTCCAAAGGAAGACAGAGCTTTGAATGTAAAGGCATTGGATCTTGACAGGGAAAAGCTTCCCACTGAAAGTGCTCTTGGATTGTTGTGGTGCGTGGAGGATGATGTGTTTAAGTTCAACATCACTGTCAAGTGCAGATCCCACACCCAAAGAAACTTACTATCAGTTGTGAGTTCAATATATGATCCCCTTGGTTTTTTGAGTCCCTTTACTCTACCTGCCAAATTACTTCTCCAAGACCTCTGTAGGAGTAAGTGTGGTTGGGATGAGGAAATACCACAGGCTGCAGTAGATAACTGCAGTAGGACAACGTGGATAAAGGATCTTGATGAGATACAAGGTTTCAGAGTGGCACGTTGTGTAAAACCAACTGGGTTTGGAATTTTGAAGCAAGCAGAGCTGCATAATTTCTCCGATGCCAGTGAACAAGGCTACGGCATAGTGAGTTATTTGAGACTGACCGATGATATGTGCACGGTACATGTGTCTTTCGTAGTGGGGAAAGCCAGAGTGGCCCCACTTAAGCAAGTCACAATTCCACATCTAGAACTTACAGCCGCAGCGCAGTGTAAGACGCAGTCAGAGTGGACATCATGTTAAGGAAGGCATTGGAGCTAGATCTGAAAAACTCAACGTTTTGGACTGATATTCAATCAGTGCTGAAATATGTTGCAAATGAGAATGCAAGATTCCACACATTTGTAGCTAATAGGATCTCTGTCATTAGGGAAAACACAGATGTAGCACAGTGGAAATTAATTAGAACAAAGCAGAACCCTGCTGACCTAGCATCAAGAGGGGTGAGTGCCAGCACATTGGTGAAGTGCAAAGAGTGGATCCATGGACCAGACTTTCTATGGAAGAAAGAAGAGAAATGGCCTAAAGAGTCCATGGGACCCATGTCTCTCTCTTTAGATGGTCTTGAAGTTAAAAGGAACACCACTGTGTATAGTACTGTCATTAAAGACAAGGGAAATCTTACCTGCCAACTGCTTAACTACTTTTCAAGTTGGACAAAGTTGAAGATGGCGGTAGCATGGTTCTTGAAGTTCAAGAAGATCCTTCGCTTGCTCAGTGCAAAAAGAAAAGAAATACAACCTGCATGAATAAGGACACTCAGAGCCAAAACAAGGTATGTGGTGAAATTAAAGCATTCAAGACTTCACTTGGAGGACAGTCCATAACCCTGGATGATCTCTTGAAAGCAGAAATGGCCATTGGGGAGTTTTACCAGAGACAAAGGTATTCAGAGGAAATGTCAAGAATTAAAAAGGCATTATTTGTTGGAATGCACTTGAATAGATTCAGCAGCCTGTACAAGCTAGATCCTGTGATGGATGATGGAATTTTGAGGGTTGGAGGAAGATTGGACAAGTCTGCAATGCCTGATGAGTCAAAGCGACCAATGATACTTCCAAAAGATCTTCACATCTACACACTTATTCTTCAACACATACACGAACAGCTTGGACATGCTGGCAGAAACCATATTCTCTTACACCTAAGAAAGAAATATTGGATTATAAATGCCAATTCTGCAGCCCGCAAAGTTCTTTCTAAATGTGTGGTGTGCAAGCGTGTAAGAGGAAAGATTGGAGAGCAAAAGATGGCAGATTTACCAAAGGAAAGACTACGAGCTGATCTTCCAACTTTCAGCAATGTTGGTGTTGACTACTTTGGACCTTTCGAGGCAAAAAGAGGTAGAAGTTCAGTAGAAAGGTATGGAGTCATTTTCACTTGCATGACAAGCAGAGGGGTTCACCTAGAGATGGCTCACTCACTGAACACCGATTCCTGCATTGACGCTTTAAGACGATTCATAGCCAGAAGAGGTCAAGTACTACATATTCGATCTGACAACGGAACCAACCTGGTGGGTGCAAAAAGAGAGTTACAGAATTCACTTTCAGAATGGAACCAAAGCAGAATCTAGAAGGCAATGCTCCAAAAAGGAATTCAGTGGACATTCAATCCTCCATCAGCTTCAAATCAAATCAAATCAAATCAAATCAAATCACTTTATTTGTCACTCTACATATGCACAAGTGCAACAGTAGGTGAAATTCTTAGGTGCAGTTCCGAGCAACATGGTAGTCATGACATGACATGTACAACATTTAAAGCAGCATCAGATTACACTGATGCGCCCACAATTACTCACAGCACAGTAAACTCTACAATAAACAATAAATAATTTACACAATGTGAGTGTAGTTCTCACAGCTTTAAACAATATACACATACTTACAATATACATATACTTTAAACAATATACACTAAACATACACTAAACAATATACATTACGCTATAATAGTAATAATAATATACAATGTACAGTATAAAATATTATTCACAGATTGAAAAATTGAAATCCAAAGTGCAATAGATGCTGTATGATAAATAAATGTGTATATAATGTGTGTTTATTTCAGCTTCACATCATGGCGGAGTTTGGGAGAGACTCATTCGAATGGTGAGGCAGATCTTATGCTCTATTCTACAACAACACACCCTGGATGATGAAGAACTTCAAACACTCTTTTGTGAGATAGAAGCAATCTTGAATAGTCGTCCAATTACCACATTGTCTGATGACCATCATGATCTGGAACCTCTGACACCAAATCACATTCTCCTGTTAAAGTCTAGCCCTACATTGCCACCTGGATTGTTTCAAAAGTCAGATGTATACATCAGACGTCGTTGGAGGCAAGTACAATATTTAGCAGACCTGTTTTGGAAGAGGTGGTCACAAGAATACTTACCATTACTGCAGGAACGTCAAAGATGGTTTACTGCTAAAAGAGGACTACAGAAAGGATCAAGACTAAAAGCATTTATAGTTGTGCTATTTGTAGACAGTTCAGCACCTCGTGGATCGTGGCCTATTGGAAGAGTAACAGAAGTTCTACCTGATTCCAAAGGACTCATAATAACTGTTAAACTTAAGACAAAGACTGGTTTCTTCGAAAGACCTATTACCAAACTTTGCCTGCTAGTAGAAGAAGCAGAAGATTAGGTCTGAAAAATAGAAGTGACAACTGAATAAAGATGACTACCGTAAAACTTCAAATAATAGCCGAGTCCCAAATAGACGCCTCTCTCTTTTAAATGCCTGGTGTGACGACAGGTTTGGGTAAATAAAGGCCGGTCTCAAATAGACGCCGGATCAGTTTTTTAGTATCGGGTTGTTTGATCTTCTAAAACCCGTCAGATCTTCTGTTCTATGTTTTGATTAGATTTCACGTGACAGACGCAACCGTTCATGAACGACTCATCACTATGGCAACATAACAAAGAGGTTAAGGTAATGTGATTGGCTGTTGTCGCATCAAAGGCAAGCTTCAGCCACGCGTTAACGCTGACACCCCATGTGAATGAGCTGTCAGTCTTCAGTGTTTCTTAATTCTCTCAATACCACCATGGAGACAAAAAGAAAAAAGTATGATTTGACATTTAAGCTGACAGTTGTCAAATTTAAAAATAAAGCTGAACTGCAACGTCTGTCCGAGGAAGACAACAAAAGGGCCAGACTGCGAGGTGGAGGGAGGAAGAAGGCCAGTGAAGAGCTGGAGGTGAGCATGTGTGAGTGGATCCACAGCATGCGGGCAAAGCATCTCAGAGTCTCACGTAAAATGATCAGGGCCAAGGCAAAAGAAGTGTATGCAACAGTGAGTGACGGCAGGGATGAGGAGAGTTTTACTGCGAGCGCTGGCTGGCTGGACAAATTCCTGAAGCGCAACGACTTTTCAGTCAGAAGACGCACAACTGTGGCCCAGAAAGACGCAAAGCATTTCACTGAGAAACTGGTGAATTTTGTCACATATACAACGCGGATTATTAAGGCAAAGAAAATACAGCCGAAAAACATTATAGCTATGGACGAAACAGCGGTGTGGTTTGATATGGTGGGCTCTACAACGGTGGATGCAAGAGGTGCGCGCAGTGTTCCACTGAAAACCGCAGGCCATGAGAAGAGCCACTTAACTGTGGTGTTGGCTGCGAAAGCAGACAGGATCAAATTGAAACCTTACATTGTCTTCAAAGAGGGGATCAAGGAGGTGAAATCAATGCAAAATATCAGTGGGGTGGTGGTGGCCACGTCCAAAAATGGATGGATGAACGAGGAGTTGACTGCAGACTGGCTTCAGAGAGTGGTGAGAAAGCTCAACTTCGCCCCTCGTCTCCTAGCCTGGGATTCATATCGCTGTCATATCAGCGCAGCGACCAAAGCTGAGCTCAAAAGGGGCTACAACATAACCACGGCTGTGATACCCGGTGGCTGTACAAAGTACATACAGGCCCCTGACGTCGTATGGAACCAACCATTCAAAGCCAGCCTGCACGAGTCCTATGACAACTGGATGGCAGGGGATGTGGACAAAGAGTACACAGCTGGAGGAAATATGAGGGCCCCAGCTCGCCGCTTGTTGGTTTCCTGGGTACTTCAAGCGTGGGAAAAGCTGGATACGGAGCGGCTGAAAAATTCCTTTAAGGTATGTTTGCGCGCGCACACGCGCGCGTGTGTGTGTGTGTGTGTGTGTGTTTGTGTGTGTGCAAGGGAGAAAGAGGAGATACCGGTAATATATTTCATTAACTTCGGGATTTTATCCTTAGGTATGTGGCTTGACAGTAGCTTCTGATGGAAGCGAGGATCACCTTATCCATTGTTTCAAAGAGGGAGAGCCGTGCGCATCTGGGCGGGAGCTGTTAGTGCAAGCAAGGCAGGCAGAGTTAGCGGAGGCTGGAGAGGGAGAAGCGGAGAGCGACGAGGAGGAGGAATTCGCCAATGAACTTGTAATTGAAGATTGCGGGGATGACGATAGTGATGAATAGAGTAATTTTCTATCACATGATTGCAGTTGTTTTACAGGGTAGCCTTCCTTCTTTCTTGTTGATGTGTTTCGGGCAACAAGTTCATACGCTCTGC
This sequence comes from Gobio gobio, assembly GCF_949357685.1. NCBI lineage: Eukaryota > Metazoa > Chordata > Actinopteri > Cypriniformes > Gobionidae > Gobio > Gobio gobio. The sequence continues at coordinate 26,721,063 of NC_137098.1, forward strand.
CCATTGCTGTCACATCGTTTTGTTTTTTGTGATGCCAATAATCTATGACATTTCTTACATTAAATGATTTGTTAAACACATTTGAATTAATTACCGGTATAAATAAAACGTAATATAATGTGGTAACCTCCTACTGTCATGCTTGAACATCTCAACACTAAATTAAAGGCCTGTCTCTTATAGACGCCTGTTTCAAATACAAGCCGGTGCAGTTCGGCGATTTGGGTAAATAGAAGCCCGGGCTATTATTTGAAGTTTTACGGTATTCATTTTTTTGTATAGACACATTTGGCTCCATTTACATTTAATTTATTGTAATTGATGCTTTAACCCTCAATTAGGGGCCGGGTGTAGGAGCCATAGTTACTAGTTTATTTAATTTTTATCAATTTGTTCATTTAAATATAATTTTTGTTGTTGTATTATTAATAGTTTATTTCTTTGAGTGTGTGCCCTCTATAGGTGAGAGAAATGTTTAAAGGATATGCCACCCCTGACAGGATGGTGCAAGATCACACAGTTTTTGACCCTACACATGGAGAAAGCCTGAAAGCAGCCTTGGAGTTGTTTGTTTGATTTATGCTACAATGCATCTTTATTTTTGATTGAATAAACTTCAGTTATCATTTTGAAACATCAACAAGCCTCTTTGGATCTATTCATGCCATTTTGCACGCGTCAGAAATATTGCACCATCATCTCTCACAGTGGCCAAGAAACAAGGGACAAAATAGAAATTTGAAGCTTGTTTTACCGCTACAGTTTTAGCTTAAAATTTGAGAATTTAAAATATATCTCCAACAGCTAGTTTTGGTCCTCAAATTTGATTGGCTGAGGGGTGTTCCAAATGGCTTGATTTTTAGTTCAACACAGAGCCACTGAAAAACAGAGTTGCAACACTCCCATAGTGTCGTGGCAAAAATTTGTTCCAAACACTGCATAATTCCAGCATTATAATCCCCATTCATTTCTCTGTTCCTTAAGCACATTTGCTGCTAAGTTGATGAATGTCACGTTTGATCTTTGTTTGAGTTGTTATCCTGATGGTTTTGCACTGTTCCCAGTTTCCTTTGTCTTTGTCCATCAGTTGCCATGGTTTTTGCCCTCACGTGTTACACCTGTGTCTAGTTAATCATCTTGTTTAGTCCCTAGCTGTTAAATCGCCCCCTATACCATCATTCACTATTCCCCACATTACTCCACTGGCTACTATAGAGAATGCAGCTGACGTCACACATGTAGAGTTCTGGGTAACTGCTTTGTTTATACGACATACTGGGAGGATGGCGCTGCCTTTATGTTTAGATATATTTTAAATATATTTTAGCAAATATATTATATAATTTCTATTTTGTTGAAGGCAATTGGTTGCCTTTTTATTTTTTGCATTCTTAAATGCAATCTTAATTCTTAAACTTCTTTTTTCTTTCATTAATATATATTTGTTGTTTAGGCTTATGCGAGTATCATGTGAGTGTGGATGTGAGTAATCTTTTTTTAAATTAACCATTTTAAAATATCTAAACTTCTAAAAAAATGTAGTGGTTGATAATATCTTAGTATATATTCAAATGCAAAAGCTAAACAAAGTAAGCAATTACAATGCTTTTTTGTGCAACTAGACTACAGCCGTGTATATACATGTATATTTATACAAGAGTCATACAGACATAGTGGCATTACATATGAATGAATAATACCCAAAACACGAAATGCTGTGAAATCATATGCGAACACGAATGTACAGGTCACAATATCCCTAATTTAAATAGTTCCCACCAAAGGCATACACAAAATAAAGGTGCCGAGGCCTGGTTGAGTTGTAGTGTGTTGAAACTCACGTTTATGGTCGTGACATTTCCGAAACACACTCGAAGACCAATCCACACACACTGGTACAGTCGAACAATCAGAGTACATTGCAATTTCTGTAAAGAAGGGCTTATAGAGACCGGAACTAAACAAAGCATTACTGAAAGACAGGGAAGAGAGGTGCTGCAACAATGTAAAATATGTTTTTTGAACACTCGAGCATGAAAACCCATTCGAGTAGACCCCATAAAAGGGTATAAAAGGGTAAAATAGGTCCCCTTTTTTTCATCACCTTTGACCACTAAGGAGTATAAGTGTGACTTGCATAAGGAATACATGATGGTTAAACACAAACACTGCTGCAAATATAGTGAAGCCGCTGTTTATCCTGTTTTAAACTGATTTGTTTTGACCTGTTGAGAGCTACATGAACCATGTGACTGTGTGGCTTTGGTCCTTTCACTGGAACTTTCCATGTATATATATATATATATATATATATATATATATATATATATATATATATATATATATATATATATATATATATATATATATATATACTTATTGATAAATAATATTTAAACAACATTAGCCATTATAAAAGTAGCCTATAAGAAATGTGTACAATAGGACAATAAACAGAAGCAAACAGTTGAGTCAAAAGTACAAAAGCAGCTTTATAGTAGCCTACAGATTTCAGTTAATGGATAAGTTGGATGGAAAGCTGACCTCCTGCGGGAGCGGAAGAGATAACACTGCTGTGGCAGTGGAGCAAGTTTGGATGGAGTAACGGAGCTCCTGCGGGAGCAGAGGGAACATCACTGATGCAGCAGTTAAGAAAATGTTGCCAGAGAAACTGAGCTCTTTTTATTTAAATTAATTAAATAATTAAAGGATTAAAAGGGATTTAATGGAATAAAGAAGAAATAAGAATGGTAAAAAACGTTCTAGGTCTAATTATAGTCTATATAGTATATATGTGAAGCAATACATTTAATCTCTTTGCAAATATTATTTTATTTAAAAATAGGCACACATTCACTCTTGTTTGTATGTCTAATAGGTCAAAAATTTAAAAAAACATTTCTTGTCTCGTCACATTAAGTTATGAATGACATAATTTAAATGATTGCATATTTTAAATTCATAATGGCAAAATGACATTAAAAAAGTTGAGTAATTTGCATCAATGTATGTTACAGTGGGTCCGATGGATAGAACCAAATCCCCACACAACATTTTGTGTTACACTTGGATGCTCGTCACAATATAGAAGAAAAGATCTGTCACGTCTGTAGTGACTGAGGCAAATCAGACACATAATCGCCTGATACATTTAACAAATATGTTACTGTTTATAACCAAAAAGGAATTTGCAGAGAGCTGAGACTCTCACAGTTTTTCTGAAAAGGACAAATAAACCATCTTAAACTCTTATAGCCTATATATAACCACTTGAGAAATATATAAACATATTTCCATCTCTTGATTTGTTTTTATAGGGTTTGGTCTATGTGTCAATTCAATTTCTGTTGGATTTATGTTTCAGAATTGCATACAATGGGTAACAAAAATCATGTGTATGGCATGTTTGGTGTCTACGAAGTTGAAATTTAAAGATCTGAATGATTGTGTATATGATATGTCGATCCTCATGCAATATATTAGTATTACAAGAATCTTTAATAGCTCCTTCATCGGCAACCAATCTGCAAATGATCTGCTTGAGACAAAGGGTCGTAAAACTTTCCCTCCAAGAGCCTGAATCACTGACCTACAAGAAAGATGGACGGGTCCTCTCTCTTTCTTCCCTCTCTCTCTGGCCAAGCCAACACGTCATCGTCGCTGGCCCTGAGCCAGGCCACGTAATGCAGGCCCTCCAAGCAGGGTGGGCCAGCAGCACCGCACGCCATGTGCCAACCTCAATGGAGTCAAAACAACCACGCAAGCTCATAATTTCTTCTTCAATCAATGCGGAAGAACTTGATCGCCACGGAACCATCAAAACTTTTGTCATAGGGCGACAAATTGTGGCAGGGTGGAACTAGAAACGGTGCCTGTGTTTCCACGGGGAGCGCTTCCGGTGGGGGACTGAAGAGGCTGCCGGTTCCGGGTGTATGGATGAATGACGGGATTGATGACAGGAATTGCGATCAGGTGTGTGAGCAGGAAGAACAGAGCGGTGATTGGGGTGTGTGTTGCAGTAGGAGAGTACAAAAGTTCATTGTGATTGAGTTTAGGGAGGAGACGGAGGCAGGCAGATGGGAGGAGAAGACGCGAGAGAAGACGGAGGGGGGGAGAGGGAGAACAAAAAGGAGGGGAGGAGAAGAGATGTTTGGACCCGGGCAAGTAAAAAGGACGGACTGAAGGAGGAAGTGAAGAACTGGACTGAGGATGATCGGAATCTGTTGTGGAGGACTGTAATTGTATTGTGTGGTTTGCGCTTCACAGCCGTTGTCTATATCACCTCTGTATCAGCGAGTGGCAGACGAGACCCAATGCCTGTGCCTTTTCTGTGAGTTGTGAGATTTGCAGTACTTTATGTCTACATGTGCACGTGTGATTACTTGTGTGGGTTGCGGTGAAACACGAGTGTGGGATTGAATTACGGAAGGCATCGGTGGTTCCTGTGAAATCCCGTGAATGTGATTGCAAATACTTATCTCTCTCTTCGTTGAATCCAGCTGTGGGAAAAACGCTAAAAGCTGTGAACGCCCGTTGATGTGGTCGAAAATACCCCCCTCTCTCCCTGTTTGCATCAAGTTGCAGGAAGCGTTAAGCGCTGTGAAAGCCCGTAGATGTGGTTGAAAACACTCATCTTCTCATTGTTTGAACCCAGTTGTAGGACATGCTAAAAGCTGTGAAAGCCGTTGAAGTGGTTGAAAATGCTCACCTCTGAGTCCAGCGAAGGGCCTGCTACAAGCTGTGAGTGAAGAGCCTGCTAAAGGCCGCGAAGGGTGCGTGCCTTCCTTTCTGTCGGAGTTCAGTGAGGGGCCTGCTACAAGCTGTGAGTAAAGAGCCTGCTAAAAGCTATGAAGTATAAGTATGTTCTTTCTGTCTGAGCTCAGGGAAGGGCCTGCTACAAGCTGTGAGTGAAGAGCCTGCTAAAGCTTGAAGAGCCTGCTAAAGCTGTGAGTAAAGAACCGCTAAAGCCGCGAAGTATCCATATTCCTCCTCTCTGCCCGAGTCCAGTGAAGAGCCTGCTAAAGCTTAAAGAACCTGGCAACGCTGTGAAGGAAACGTCTCTCCCTGCCCGAGCCCAGCGACGAGCCTGTTAAAGCTGTGAACCGAAAGCCGGCCCAAGCCATGAAGTATACGTACTCTGCTCCCTGTCTGAGTCCAGTGAAGAGCCGGTTACGACACCCCAGAAGTTTTCTTAAAGAGACATTTTTAATTTAAATAAAGAATTTTTATTACTTGCCCTCGTTGTCTCGACTATTTGTGTCCCACGGTGCAGCTCCTCACGGTGGAGTGCAGAGTCAGGGGGTGGCGGCTGGGGGGTCATTTGTGGGCCCCAATTTTAAAATCTCATCTTAAAATCGCGTTCTTTTTCTTCTCAGGTAAATCCAAGGTAAACTCATTGCGTGTCTTCTGAACTCGATGAAAAGCATAAGAATGTTTAAGAGTCTTTGTTTTGAGGTAATGGGGGCGCGTTCCTTCACGTGGATGATTTGCATGTGAATCTCTTTGCGGGCGCGTGGGTGTGGTCACATAATGAAGCTCCGCTGGAGAAACTGTGCCTCTCGCTGTTTTCATACAGATTACATAAAAAGTGAATATATTTTTTAAATATAAAAGTAGACATATATAGTAGACATTCCAAGCTTTATAAAGAGATATCTGTCGTGTCTGTGTGGCAATTTTTACAGCTCATTTTCAGACGCATTTCAGAATGGACATCACAGGGAGACAGACATCATGTATATATATTAGGGGTGTAACGGTACTCAAAACTGACGGTTCGGTACGTACCTCGGTTTTGAAGTCACGGTTCGGTACGAGTTCGGTACAGCAGATTTACAAAATTGCTTTTTATTTATTTTTTATATTTAACAGTGGTTTACTGGAGAAAAAAGTGTCCTTGAATGAATTAAATTATATCTAAAAGTTTATTTAAGATATTTCTGTAAATTATATAGGGAGCCCTTACTTGTACATTAATATTAAAGGTTCTATTAAAGGTGAACTATGTAGGATTTTTGCAGTAAAATATCCAGAAACCACTAGGCCAGTGTTATATATTTTGTTCAGTTGAGTACTTAGAATATCCCAAATGTTTTCAACTATTTGTAAATCGTGAGAAAATTGCTATTTTAACCAAGGAGCCGGGACGTGTGAGCTATGCGTGTGAGGGAGTCGCCTGTCGATTGCGTCATATCTGCGTCACCCTCGGTCTCCGGTTTTATTCAGTGAAACACTTTACTCTCACTGCATTGTGAACAAGTGTCATAGCAGCCGCCGAGCGAACGTCACAACTTCCTTTTCAACACACTCAGATATATCTAATACGATAAACAGAGTTGCGTTACCTCAAACTCATGACTGGAAAAGAGGAAGTAGCGCCGGCAACCGTGTCATAATAAAAGTCCCACCGGCGACTATGCCATAATAACAGTCCCGCTCTTCAATCGCTCCTGATGCCTTGCTCAGCTCCACAACACTCGTCCTGCTCTGCTTCACTACAGTAATGTTAATAATCGCATCCATGAACATGATTTCTGCCCGAGTCCTATCCTGACTGTTTTCCACCGGCTGTGAGGTGAAGACCACATGTCCCGAGATTCTGCGCTCAAACGTGCCGTCATCAAACTACGCCTTTGTTTTGAACAGGCGACCTCTAGTGGACGGAAAAGTTACATAGTGTAGCTTTAAATATTAAACAGAGCCCAAACTATTAGCCTAAATTCAGTTGCTATTTATTTTTAGGTATAATAATCAACACTCAAATAACACATTGTGTGCAAATATGTAAACTTCACATAAGGCAGTTTTTGCATTAACTTCTAAATCTAATTATAAAATAGTTTTTTTCTCCAAATCGTTGTTGAAATATAATAATTTATATACAGTGTCTGTCATTTTCATGACAGGTTTATTTAACATGCATGAAATAATCAAGACATCACTAACAGGTTAAGTAGAATATAATGAATATAACGGCTAATATAGAGCATATATTTAGCGAAAGAGTTGATTTCTCTAGTGAATAAAATTCTGTGGACACTGAATGACTGCCTGAGGTAAATGTGATGCTAACGTTACATGACATTGTTTAGTTCACAAGCAGTTATATTGACATCTTTCCGCAGTTGAAACACTGATTTAGCGATTACACCACATATATACATGACAGTAAATTGTAATGTATCCTCAGCATACCTTCAGATCGTCATTCATGTTTATTCTTGAATCTTTAGTAACAGATGATCGATCGCCTTCACAGATGATCGCGTTCACGCGCGTGCGCGTCGCGCGGCCGCTTGAACTGTGATCAGTGACCAGTCACGCCACATAGAGCGTCAAAACGTCATTTATCGTTTGAATTTCGTGATAAAATGGACTGAATACTTAATATGTTCGTGTGGGAACTCGGATTGAAGTGTGTTCCGTGCTTACAACAAGCCGACAGTGAACTGTTAAAGATTACATTCATAACCGTTCGACGCGTGCACCGTTCACAAATGATCGCGGTCACGCGCGCGCGCCGAGCGGACACTTGATCACTGATCAGTCACGCACATTAAAGAGCATCAAAACGTCATTTATAGTTTGAATTTCATGATAATATGGACTGAATACTTAATATGTTCGTGTGGGAACTCGGATTGAAGTGTGTTCCGCGCTTACAACAAGCCGACTGTTAACTGTTAAACATTACATTCATAACCGTTCGGTACACGCGTGCACCGTACCGGAAGCCCTGTACCGAAACGGTTCAATACGAATACGTGTACCGTTACACCCCTAATATATATATATATTTTTTTTTTTTTGCGAAAAGCACAACATTTGGTTTTTCTTTTGAGTGTATACAAATAAAAGTAGACACTTTAAAAAGTATTTTAAGTTGTATTATACTGTCATTAGCTTATGAAAAATCAAGCTAAACGCGCCCGCGCATTTCTCCGGTTCAGAGGGTTAATTTCCTTTTTCCTGCAATACCTTGCATTTCAGTTGATTCCACTAGATGGCGCACTCCAAACTTTGCTAACGACCTGTGCTATACTGTGACGTCTGTACACACAGATATTTATTCTTCACGTTTGCCATTGCATCGAGCCCTTTTTAACACTGAGTGGACCAAAGAAAAGAAAAGTGGACAGTGAGTGCCGAGTTTTTAATGAGTGGACAGCTAAAAAAAAATTTCACAGAAGTCTGATCAAAGGCCGTATGTCTTATTTGCCTGGAAACCGTTTCGGTTTTCAAAGAATACAATATCAGCCGCCACTTTTCCACCAAGCACGCTAACTATGTTAGCAACCAGTCAGAGCAAGAAAGGACGGCTACTGCTCAGAGGTTAGCAGCCAATTTACAAGCTCAACTAAATATTTTTCTTCGACAAGCTACTATTCAGGAGTCAAGCACCAAGGCAAGTTATTTGCTGGCATTCAAATTAGCAAAGGCCAACAAGCCTTTCTCCGATGGAGAGTTTTTGAAAGAATGCATGGTCGAGACTGCGAGTCTCTAGTGTCCAGAGAGCAAAAACAAATTTGAACAAATTAGTTTATCACGCAGAACAGTGACTTGCCGTATACAACTAATTGACGAAGATTTGACCAGCGACTTGATCAAAAAAGCAGAGTCGTTTAAATTCTATTCATTAGCACTGGACGAAAGTAATGACATAAAAGACACAGCGCAGCTCTTAATTTTTATCAGAGGGATTGATGGTAATTTTGAGATCACGGAGGAGTTTTAGGCCATGGAGTCCATTAAGGGGACAACGTGAGGAGTGGACTTGTATGACAGCTTGACTGGTGTCATCGAGAAGCTTAAGTTACCATGGTGTAAACTTGTGAATGTCACCACAGATGGATCGCCAAATTTAACAGGAAAAAACATCGGGCTGCTGAAAAGAATACAAGATAAGGTAAAAGAAGAAAACCCTGAGTTAGATTTAATTTTCCTACACTGCATAATCAACCAGGAAGTCCTGTGCAAGTCTGTATTGCAGCTCGATCATGTAGTGAAGGTAGGCGTAAAGCTCATTAACTTCATACGAGCAAGAGGACTTAACCATCGTCAATTCATTGAAGAATCTGATGCTGTTCACCAGGACTTACTGTACCACTCTAATGTCCGTTGGTTAAGTTTGGGGAAAGCATGTCAGCGAGTGTGGGGGCTCAAAGGGGAGATAAACTCATTTTTGGAGTTAATGGGGAAGGCTGACTATTTTCCTGAGCTGAGCGACACAGACTGGCTTTGTGATTTTGCGTTCAATGTGGACGTACTGGCACACATGAATGTGCTTAAAGAGAAGCTAAAAGGGAAAGATCAATTTGTGCATGACATGCATTAAAATGTGAAAGCCTTCAAAGCCAAATTGACTTTATTCTCAAGGCAAATTTCAAACAACACATTCGCTCATTTCCCCACACTAGCAACATTGAAAAAGGCCCCTCAACATGTGAAAAAATACAGCAAATCACTGGACGACCTGCACAGAGAATTTTGCAGACGATTCTCTAATTTTGAAAAAATTGAGAAGTCACTTCAGCTGGTGTCATGTCCCCTGTCACTGGACTCAGCGCCGCAGGAGTTGCAATTGGAACTGATAGATCTACAGTGTGACTCCATCTTAAAGGAGAAGTTTGAGTCCATGAAGGTGGATAAGTTTTATGCTTCACTAAACGAAACAAAGTTTCCAAACATCCGACATTTGGCGCAGAAGATGCTGGTGTTGTTTGGCTCTACCTACGTGTGTGAGCAGACGTTCAGCGTGATGAACATCAATAAAGCACGCCACAGATCCCAGTTAACTGATAACCTGAGATCGGTCCTGAGAATTGCCACAACTAAACTGACACCGAACTTCGATGCACTGGCAAAAAAGGGTGATCAACAACACTGTTCTCACTGAAACTGAATAAGGTAGGTAGGTAATCTTTACTTTTTATGTATTGAGATGAGATGAGATGAGATTCAAGTTTATTGTCATTACACATGTACAAGTACAATGCAACGAAATGAGTTTGGAGCAAGCCTCCAAGCCGCAGCTATTTAAAGCGCCGCCACACGCTCTCCAGAAAAGAAAAAATGCAGATTGCTAAGCATACATACAAACATTACATACATAGTACACACAGTACACGTGGTCACGTGATGGGATTTTTTGTTGGGAATAGTAAGGGAGATAGTAAGGAGGAAAGGGGAGGCAGACGGTTGGATGGGGGCAGGGATGGAGGTGAGGTGTGTATGATGCAAGTAAGAGTCTTGAAGTCCAAGTTATCACGATCTATTGAGTTTAATATGTAATTTATATTATTATTATTATAATTATTATATAAAAACTAATATAATCTGATACTGGATACCGGCCCTCTATCAAATTTTAAAACTCAGTGTGGCCCTTGAGCCAAAAAGTTTGCCCACCCCTGTTCTAGACTTTGCATAACTTCATCCATCTGTTCTGACCCACTTCTTCCAACCACTTTAACCTTGCCCCTTTCCATGTATATGTTTTGTGTATGTATGTTTTATGTCAGTTTAGTCTTGTATGTGATTTAGTTATTAAAGTTTCTGCACAATATATGTTGGTTCTGACTTCCTGCCTGAAAACAAATTGTCCCTTAAATTATCAATCTTGTTATGCGCTCTAAGCACTTATGTAAATACAAAGGAATAATAATTTTTCTGTGGCCATGAAAAAAATATAATTTTCTTAGAATTAATTAATAATCAATACTGAACGTTCGATTAACTGATTGATTGTAATGTTAATGTAGCGACATCAAGTGAATCTATTTAACTGATCAAAATATTCATAATTAATCATAATGAATAATCATAATGAGTTATGAATAATTATTAATATTTCCCCTCTGAGCTAATTCGCTACATGTCTTTAAACCTTTTTAATACCTGTTGTGCATTAGGGGTAGTTATTTTCAGTGACTCTTCGGGTTACATCATTACACCTGTAGGTGATGATAAATGAATTCATTTGAACCACTCACTCAAATAATTAGTTCAAGAATCCAAAATCTCATGGAGTCCAGAAAACTCTCAAAGTAAGATTGTGCAAATTGATCAGATGCATTTTAAAATATAGCTACGAGCAGCAATTATCAGGGTTCAAGCGTTTTAAAGCCTTCAAGCACATGCATAAAAAGATATTGTGTTTTATTTAGAAAGCATGTAATCACTTAGATCATAGATGGAAAAGACAATTTACAGCCAACTCAGGAAGGTTGCTAAGGAAATAATGTTTTTAAAGCTTTTTTTCAGTTAAAGCGCCACCTATGGCCTGATGTCCATAAAAGTTTCCATGCTTCTTTAGAATTATGTAACATATGTGCACACCCAATTTCTACACAAATCATGTAGGAAGAGGGCCATTTTCATTTGCCACAGAAATACAGCATTTTTACACCTTTTTAATAGTTCAGATTTCCATAAAAGTTTGCATGCTTCTTTAGAATCATGTGGTGCATGTGCTCATCTAATGCCCCTGCTACAGCTATCCAAAGGGCAAATATATATATATATATATATATATATATATATATATATATATATATATATATATATATATATATATATATATATATATATATATATATATATATATATATATATATATATATATATATATATATATATATATATATATAGTATATATTGATAACTATTGACCTAGAGAGTCAACACAACGTTCTTGAATTAATAATTTATGGATGCACGCCGTACTGTTATTGCAGGGACATCGACTTTACATTTTCAGACCCCTAGACATGATGCGGAACAAAACAAACTGTGATTGGTTGCATTACATATCAGTCAAATGTCCTCTTGGGCAGTTCTTGACCAATGAAAGCTGCGAAAGAGTCCAGACCTTCTGCCGTCAGTCTGAAGGTCTGGCTATGTGAGACTAACTCTGAACTGACTGATGTTCTTTGAATTCTCTTCCTTAGGGATCCATACACCTCCTGCATATCTCCACTGCTTGGCAACTCTTCCCCTGCACCAGATCACCCTCAGATTCTTCCACAAGTGCCGAAGGAGTTGAAGGCAGTGTACATTTAAGATGTTGCAAAGCTGGATGCTCAAAGTGGTTGCATTTATTCTTCTCTAGCCACCTTGTACTGCTGTTTAAGGCTTCGAAGCTCCTGACGCATTTGATGTATCTTTGTGGCTCTATGGTTTCTAGCTTAGGAGGGCTAGGTGTTTGCACTCTCAACATGGCCAAATATCTTGGCTGCGTAGCTGAAAATAATCTCTGTCATGACCTCGAGCCGGCTGTCCACTTCCCCCTTAGCTGTAGCTTTAAGGATTTTGCTAACGTCTGTGTCGAACTGCGACCACATGGTTTGGCTGTTAACTGAAGGCCACTTAATCTGCTTCTATGGGACTATTCTGCAGGAATTGGAGGGATCTACTGCGCTGGAAGGACTGGGCTCTGTGGGGTGACTCCAGCCCGGGCTCCTCCTGTTTCTCAGCAGAATCAGATCCTGTGTGCTGCAGTATGTTCTCCTGCTCCAGGCTTTTCATCCTTGCCTGATGTATCCTTGCCATCCGGGCCAGGCAGGTTCTTGCAAACTTTTCCGCAGATGCATCGTGCTTGCATTGTCAAATTTCCCTTTGCATGTTTCAATACCTTTGGATCAACTCCAAATTAAAGTCTCTGCCAATACTTTTGGCCACGGCTGTAGGTACTACATTTGCTGAAGAACTTTGCGACCATCAAAAAAAGTAAGCTATATGTGTTTATTATGAATAAAATCCAGACATACTGCATCTGTCATGTTGGCTTTGTCATGTGACCTACAGCGTCTGAGTTGCGTCACTTCACTGCAATTCACATCTCCTCTCCCGTGGGTTCTTGGGATAGTAAAGTGTCCATTGAATGTAATCTCCAGAAACTTTGAGGAAGCAGTAGGTCATCCGAGTAGTTTTTCGAATGCTATGAATTCAGACAGTATGTACTCTTTTGGACATACGTTTTTTTGCATACTATATTAGGGAAGTAGGAATATTTGGACACAGCGTCTGATTCTTCAAGAACAAAACACTGCTACTATGTTCTCCTTTGTTTGGAAATAACGTTGGCAGATAAATGGCCGGACCACACTTCAATTGATTAAAATACAAAAAGGAAGCGTGAGGTGAACTTGGATCTTAAAATGAATGCAGACACAACTATAAAATTGATTTCTTAAAGCCAAATACTACACCATTTCATGTGTCCGGTCATCTGAGGAAATTTCAGGTTCACCACCTCCCAGATCACACAGACTTTTTGGGAACAAAAAAAATTAATTGTATCATAAAAGCTGTTTTGTATCTTTCAATAATGGTTAAAATCCATATATTTCAATGTGAATGTGCAGTGTACAGCAAAGGCAGAGTTCAAGTTTCCCGCAAAGGCCGTGCCTAGGCTGATTGTTTCTTTTATTTGGGAGGCGGGTTCCCTTTTATCCCATTCATTTTAGTACCAGTAGTATAGCTCAGTTATAGTCTCAGTATCTAGACTATATTTTTTTTACACTAATAATTCTCATTAATAATAAAGTCAAGTCAAGTCACCTTTATTTATATAGCGCTTTTTACAATACAGATTGTTTCAAAGCAGCTTTACAATGATAACAGGACAATAATGCAACAAAATTTGTTCAGGCAGATCAATAATTTTGGAAAATATTTATTGTCCCCACTAAGCAGGTCAAAGGCGACAAAGACGACAATGGCAAGGAACAAAACTCCATCAGGTGACAGAATGGAGAAAATAACCTTGGGAGAAACCAGGCTCAGTCGGGGGGCCAGTACTCCTCTGGCCAACAAACGAAGCATGATTATTATTCAGGCAGCATTACAGGTCAGATTGGATCGGATACATTCTGACTATTTATCCAGTTGCATCTAAAATCAATTAACATCATACAAACGTCATGCAAACCATTATAATTTTTTTTTCTCATGATTCACATTTTCATGCCTCCATACTTCAATGTACATTCAATATAGTTAGATATTAGGTATACTATAGATATATAGATAGGTATAGTTAAGAATACTTACCTTTTAAGCATCATATATTAGCCTATAAATTACTTATTAAAGAAAGTTAGTACCACCAAAACAATAAAACATCCTAATTAAAATTTTCATTGGAAGCAAAGCAAACTTTATGGTAATGTTGTGATGCCAAAGCTCTTGAGAACACAGATCTAATCCACCAGACCTTCTGTGCTTTTCAACAACTGGTTAGAGAGATATTGGCTATCAGTACATCTGTGTTGCCAGGGCCTCCAACTGGAACCCCAAACTGGCACTTAACTGGCACCGTGACTGTGTATGGAACAGTGCCTATCACCAGAGAGACCCTGGCACACACCAGGGCATGAGACACAGAGGCAGGGAGAGAGGGCATTGGGCAACTGGCCAAGCACATAGAGGGCTGCTGAGAGGCAAAGCACCATCAACACAATCTTGCCAAAACAACACACCCCTAACAAAACCTTCAAATGCCCACATAACAGGTTATTTTGCAGATATATTACAGTACCTCTAACTATTTCAATTATCTCCAATCAAGGCAAAGAGAATAAACAGGTCCTCGTAAAGTCTTTTTCATGGTGGAAAGTGGACCACTATATTGTAGGGCTGGTCCGAATACCATTTTTTGACCTTCGAAGCTTTAGTAATCAACATCGAATATTCGAAGCTTCGGAAGGAAGGAGCTGAACGTATACTTCACTCTAATAAAGGCTGGAATCTGGAGAAGCGGCACGCCTCACGCGGGCAGGCTTATACGCTCCGCGAACGGGCAATGAACTAGTGATACAGAACGCACAGATCTGTTACGTCCCAGTTTTGACATATTATAGTAGCTATTAAAAATAATTCTGTTCAGTTATAGAACAGACTAACTAGAGCCCTGCATTTCTGCCCCTGGGGCCAGGCTTTGGGACAATTTTCACGTCATACACTCTAAAAAATGCTGGGTTTAAAATAACCCAAGTTGGGTTGAAAATGGACTAACCCAGCGATTGGGTTGTTTTAACCCAGCGATTGGGTTATTTTAACCCAGCAATTGGGTTGTTTTAAGCAAACATTTAACCCAACCGCTGGGTTAAAACAACCCAATTGCTAGGTTAAAACAACCCAACCGCTGGGTTAAAACAACCCAATTGCTAGGTTAAAACAACCCAACCGCTGGGTTAAAACAACCCAATTGCCCAACTTGGGTTATTTTTAACCCAGCATTTTTTAGAGTGTACCTTAAACGCGGGCTTTTTCCTTCATTTTATATTTTAGATATTAATTAATTAAAAGAAACAATGAGGTGTGATGCGCTGGTGGAAACAACATGAGACCATGACACCACGACTGTCAAGACGGCTCGCACAGTGTTTAGAGCGCAAACTGCCACTTGCGGCCCGCAGGATGATATTTTGTGGCCCCCTACTTGACATTAAAATTTAGTGTTAGTGCGGCCCGCGCATTGCTCTGAAAAGTACATTTTTGCTGAGTCATTGCGTGTGCAGCGCTTGCTGCCTCCTTTATGTGTGTGTGTGTGTGTGTGTGTGTGAGAGAGAGAGAGAGAGAGAGAGAGAGAGAGAGAGAGTTGGCTCGCCCCTCCCTCGTGCAGTATAATTGGTTAACACCGCGTGATTGACAGGAACAGACGAACGAAGCTGATCAGACAGTTGAAACGTATGTGGTCTAACAGCACTCGTCAATGTCAAAATGATTGAGATGGCCAATCAAATCAAAGTATGCAGAGTTTACTTTCTCTTTTGGCTCGTGCACACTGCACAGTCTTCACACACAGACCAGCGTGTCAATCTATCGCTTAATGCCATTGCTGAGAGAGACTCTTTTTCCAGTGAAATCACAAAAAATGCAAACATGTCCATGGTCTTATTATACAATCATTGATGAACATCTTTGATTTTAATGAAAACTATATGAGAGTGGATTAGAACCCGGAACCTTTGACACAGTTGACAAAATTTCTACCACCAGACCACTAGCAAATCCACAAATAAATCACAAATCTATGCATTTATTCACTCACTCATGCAAAGAATGTCAAGACTAACAATATATTTGACGCAAATTAATGCAAATATTGTTTACAAATAGTCCCAAAAAGATTATTTCCCAACTAGAATTAGACCTAGAATTTCGCTCACTGTTCTGTTTGACCTGGTTACGGCCTTGCTGTGAATTAGTCTATTATTTCAAATAAAAATCATTCATTATTTCATATTACATGATTTAAATTTCTATAGGCTATATTTAGTTCAAATTCAGTGGAACAGTTCATGTTCAGAAGAAACATTCATGTTGAAGAACTGTAAATAATAAAGATTGAGAAGATTGGATCAGTTGTGCTACTTTTTTTTTGGAATAGGCCTACTTGAAACACTTTTTATGTGTAATACTTGATGCGGCCCAGCCTGACCCAGAGTCTACCTCCAGCGGCCCCCAGGTAAAATGAGTTTGAGACCCCTGCTGTCTTAGATGCTCAAAAACACAATCATCTTCATTAAAACCAATGAGATTAAATGCTCTTACAGTGCTTAGGTCACTCGTTCTGATATTGCTTTGACGTGAACTCCATTAAATGTGCACAGGCTAGCGCAAGAATTGAAGATCGGATTTATATTAATTTTGCGGAGAGGTGTAAGTTAAGACAACCTGCCTGTTTTTTATTTATTTATTTTTGAACATTCCAAAAAAAAAAAAAGGTTCTATATGGCACTAAAAGTGGTTCAAAAAAGTGATAGTAGGCTAAACGTTTAAACCAACATTGTGATGCTTGAAGTGTTTTATAGGCTATGGATTTTATTATAAGCAAGACAAGTCAACTGTTGATTTAAGAGGATAAATGGATCAAACATGTGTTGTTAACTCACTGTCGGCCGCTTGGTCGACAAATTAAATTAAAAACTTGAATTTAACAAACAAAAAAATGCTTTAAACATTTTTCTAAATTAACTTAATAAAGAAACAAAACAAAATATAACTACTTTGACATTAAAAACAAAACTGAACAATTTTAATGGCTGCAACAGTGTGTAATAGGGAGGAATGTTTACTAAAAAAAAAGGTTCTATTCGGCACTAAAATAAAATAAATACAATTAAAAATAAATAAATAAATAAATAAATAAATAAAAACACGTCACTTTACTTTATTTGTTTCGTTTGCGCAAGCAGCTTATCAGCCTGCCTCATCTTGTCAAAAATGCCTTTTTACTGTGGCGGTGGTGATAGGCTAAATGTTTAAACTAAAATTGTGATGCTTGAAGTGTTTTATGTCTATGGATTGTATTATAAGTAAGACAAGTCCAGTGTTGATTTGAGAGGCTAAATTGATCAAACATGTGGTTAACGGTTATAAGATAATTGAAAAAAGTTTTGTATTTTATAAATATAAATATTCTGGTCCAGTCCTACTATATTGATTAATAATTTCCTACTCAGAGACTACAGGAAGTGCTTGTTTTCTTGGAGGCTTAAGGATTGTCTTTGCTATAAACAGCTTTAGGACAGGTGAGGAACTAGCTGACAACTCAGATCATGTCAATCATTAGATAGTAGTCCAAGGTGTTCAAATGGCAATTGCTGTAATCTCATTCAGAGGCCTCAGAGCTAATTGTTTAACTGTCTGAAGAAAAGCTTTTGACGCAAAAGCCAAACAAGAAACTGTGGTGTGTCAACATTATAAATCCGGCATTACAAATCGTCTGTCCAGATGTTCAGCATGTGGGTGTGGATCTGGGTAACGGAAACACTCAAACATGTACACATAAATGCAATTCTTTAATTAAAGGTCAGTGGTGTTTCACTGCAAAGTTGAAATGGAAAGGCATTTAACTGACTTTAATTGATTGACTGAATTTGTTAAAAGTGGATATAATATTACCAAATGTGACAACAATGTATGAAGTCTGAAAATGAGTAGTAAAAGATGAGTGCACAGGTCTCTGAGCCGTAAGTTGAAGAGGTTGTGTGGGCAAGGATGAGTCAAGCTTTATTTGTCTAAGCATATGAAAATAATTCACACAGGAGATTGACAGCCAAAATTCCTCAGCAGATGGGAGGATTTCACATTGAGGAGAAACTCTTTATTAAAGGGAAACAAATAAAGGGCGGACCTTTGCCCTCTGTGTTGGGACAATGAGGTGATATACTGATCAGTATCCCAGAGCTTGGAACGTCAGTGTTCTGTTCATCCTGAATGAACTCAACACTGAAAACAGTTTGATTAAAATAATTACGCAAACCATTTTGCACTGTATTATATATATAATATTATTATTATTATTATTAATATCAAAACTTGTATAAGATTTTTTTAAGCCTGGTCCCAGACCAAAACTTAAACTATGTAAATCTTTTTTTAGTATATGAATTATTACATGTTTAAAACTATGAGAATATCATAAACATAAACAATTTCAATATTTATTGTGTGAAAATTATGTTTACCTTAAAAAAAGTTGTGCCATTTTTCTACCATAATAAAAGCTTTTTATATACTATGTTGCCAAAAGTTTTGGGACATCTGCCTTTACAGGCACATGACCTTTAATGATATCCCATTCTTAATCCGTAGGGTTTAATATGGAGTTGGCCCACCCTAACACCTTCAACTCTTCTGGGAAAGCTTTCCACAAGGTTTTGTGTTTATGGGAATTTACCATTCTTCTAGAAGCGCATTTGTGAGGTCAGGCACTGATGTTGGACGAGAAGGCCTGGCTTGCAGTCTCCGCTCTAATTCATCCCAAAGGTGTTCTATCGGGTTGAGGTCAGGACTCCACACAAAACTCGCTCATCCATGTCTTTATGGGCCTTGCTTTGTGCACTAGTGCGCAATCATGTTAGAACAGGATGGGACCATCCCCAAACTGTTCCCACAAAGTTGGGAGCATGAAATTGTCCAATATACATCCACCTAAAGGATTATTAGGAACACCATACTAATACTGTGTTTGACCCTCTTTCGCCTTCAGAACTGCCTTAATTCTACGTGGCATTGATTCAACAAGGTGCTGAAAGCATTCTTTAGAAATGTTGGCCCATATTGATAGGATAGCATCTTGCAGTTGATGGAGATTTGTGGGATGCACATCCAGGGCATGAAGCTCCCGTTCCACCACATCCCAAAGATGCTCTATTGGGTTGAGATCTGGTGACTGTGGGGGCCATTTTAGTACAGTGAACTCATTGTCATGTTCAAGAAACCAATTTGAAATGATTCGAGCTTTGAGACATGGTGCATTATCCTGCTGGAAGTAGCCATCAGAGGATGGGTACATGGTGGTCATAAAGGGATGGACATGGTCAGAAACAATGCTCAGGTAGGCCGTGGCATTTAAACGATGCCCAATTGGCACTAATGGGCCTAAAGTGTGCCAAGAAAACATCTCCCACACCATTACACCACCACCACCAGCCTGCACAGTGGTAACAAGGCATGATGGATCCATGTTCTCATTCTGTTTATGCCAAATTCTGACTCTACCATCTGAATGTCTCAACAGAAATCGAGACCCATCAGACCAGGCAACATTTTTCCAATCTTCAACTGTCCAATTTTGGTGAGCTTGTGCAAATTGTAGCCTCTTTTTCCTATTTGTAGTGGAGATGATTGGTACCCGGTGGGGTCTTCTGCTGTTGTAGCCCATCCGCCTCAAGGTTGTGCGTGTTGTGGCTTCACAAATGCTTTGCTGCATACCTCTGTTGTAACGAGTGGTTATTTCAGTCAAAGTTGCTCTTCAATCAGCTTGAATCAGTCGGCCCATTCTCCTCTGACCTCTAGCATCAACAAGGCATTTTCGCCCACAGGACTGCCGCATACTGGATGTTTTTCCCTTTTCACACCATTCTTTGTAAACCCTAGAAATGGTTGTGCTTGAAAATCCCAGTAAATGAGCAAATTGTGAAATACTCAGACCGGCCCGTCTGGCACCAACAACCATGCCACGCTCAAAATTGCTTAAATCACCTTTCTTTCCCATTCTGACATTCAGTTTGGATTTCAGGAGATTGTCTTGACCAGGACCACAGCCCTAAATGCATTGAAGCAACTGCCATGTGATTGGTTGATTAGATAATTGCATCAATGAGAAACTGAACAGGTGTTCCTAATAATCCTTTAGGTGAGTGTATATATATAATATATATAATAAATATATATATATAAAATATACATAAAATGTATATATAATATATATATTATATATGTGGTTTTACATATAAGGATTTTACTTTTATATGATAAAAAGCACAAACCAAAAAAACTGCACATCAAGCAAAAGAACACCATTTATTTAAAAAAATGCCTTCATAAATAATTTGATATGCTTTAAACTCCCATGACCAATACAAACTAAAAAAATTTGACTGACACCACAAATGAAGCAGATAAATAGAAACACCATAACTGATATAATTCAATCATAAACCTGAAAATGGTCGTCATCCTTAACAGGACAGCGATTAATGCTTCTTGTATTATTATACTCATAAAGAATATACTCAAATAAAATAATGTTCAAGGGAATATCTGCACGCATAATAGTAATATCTGCTATAATAGTGAATATATTCTAGCAGGTCTTATTGCTTCACAACTGGGAGACACACGCACGCACGCACACACATTCATACACAGGAACACAGCCTATCAACATAAAGCTACAGTGAGTACTGCTCTTTTATAAGCTCTCTTAATAATTGATATGATGTTAATATATTAAAGTTGTTCTGTAATGTAAAACATTAAACAAATGTCATATGAATCAAGAAATGGAATCAATCCAATAGCCCCCGCACTATATCTTCGCCCATTGTGACAGTTGGGTGGTGATGAAAAGATTTACACACTTCAGTTCACATCATTGGTTTAACAGCAAAAAAATTAAAATAAAATAAAAAATAAAATCTAAATACAATTTATGTAACGGCTACACTGCTCAGAAATTCTAAAACATCACAGAAGAAACCCCCCTACCATAAAATCACAAGATACAAAATGTACAGAAAAAAGAACAAACACCAGGAAAAGATAAATAAAAAGTTAAAGGAATGATATTTACATAACATATTCAAGTAGGTACCTCTTGCTTTAAGTGAATGTTGTAAGCTTCTAAATGCTGTAACAAAAAACAAAGAGCTATTTTATAACATTGTTTGGGTGGAGTGTAATGCAAGACAAAATAATTTCAAAGACATTCTCTTCAGTTGATAAATTGTAACTATTTCAGGTTACGAAAGTGGTACATTTTTGGCTTGTTTTGAATTAAATTCATATTCTCTATCTCTAACTTTACGAATGGGATCTCATCTAGAGCTAGATTTAGGCTAGAAACGGCTACCAGATCACCATCAGAGCTACTATGACAAAAAAAAAAAAATGTGTCTATTGCAAAATCATAAAAACCATAATTATCAAGCTTTAACAGATTACATTCACTCAGGCCCGGTGGACAAAACCCAGAATTGCACAATAAACAATTTGGTGAAAAATATTGTTTAATTTTTAATCTAGAATGGCTCGTCTGTATAAATGTGTTAAATATAAACCTAAATGTACTTGTAAATCATTACTGTGTAATTACAGGAAACTGTGGAGTAAATCTGATGTAAAACCACACAAGTCACAGTTGTGTATTTGTGCACCTAACGAATATTAAGTAATTGTATTAGAACTGCATGTTTAGAGGCACTTCAGACAATTGGTGATTAGCTACTAGATTTTAGGGTTGGTTTGGAACATGTACAAATGTTACAAGGTAATTTAATGATGAGCTAAGCATTTACCTTCAGTAAAATCTGGGCAAAAATAATTAACAGCATAAATCATGTTTAATCCTTTTAGTGAATTACATCTTTACATAAGTGAACGATGTAAAACATAAGACACAAATGAGTTAAAAACGTATGGATTTTAAAAGGCACAAAAACCTTAACAATGATATAAAAAATAAAACTGATCAAATACAGTTACAGTAGTCAAACACTCAGTAGAGGCATTAGCAGTGCTTGGTGAGGTATGCGTAATTATGTGCATGATAGCGAAATGTATCGTAACCGTGTTTGTGTACGTGTGTTAAGCGAGCAGTTTTTAGACTTCAGCAGTGTCTTTCACCCTTGCCAGAGGTCATGACTCACCTCGAGAGCCATCAACTCTCAGTGCCATAAAACCAGACAATCTCCGCCCACTCGCGTCCCTACTCGCATGACAACCGCTCACGTGATCCAGACCTGGGGGAGAGGACTGGGCCGAGATCTCAACAAATAAGGGTTACCCTGGAGACAAGAAAGCCTCACAATCAACTATTCCCTTGTACCCAGCATGTGCAGTCAAAACACATTTGACTTCATTCTTTATGAATAGATATGCGTCCGATTATTTTCAGTTGTAAAGTAGAACCTGAAGAAGTTTGATCCTAGAGATACCAGTCTATTGTGGAGAGGGTTTTGCTGAAGGGGGGGGGGGGGGTGTCGGAGGGTAACCTTCCCCAGTGGAGAGATGAGTGTGTGTCTGTGTCTGTCTGTCTACACATGAGAGCGGGAGGTCAGGTTGAGCCTTAGAGGCTGTCTGCTCCTGAACGGCAGGAACCACAGGATCTTCCAGCGAGTGCCAAACACCTCAGCCATTGCTTGCTGCCATGACCGCCGTGGTCCACTGGGATAGAGGAATAAATTAAAATATGCAATAATCACATTTGAAATATGAACTATAGAGAGAAGCTAAGAGCTTTCGGAAAGACTGGGGCTAGGTGTCAGACATTTTTTGCTCAAGTGAATATTTCTCATTTTAGGTTTACATTTTGAAAATTAACTTCTATATAGACACATAACTCTAAACATCTTGGCTAAAAAAAGCTATTGAACAAAGTTATGGTACTGGAAGAAAGATATGGTTTATTGAACACAAATTTAACCATTGCGCCCAACGTTATGGAACCTGCTATTAAATGGTTATTAGGGTTACAGTAAACCAATTATGAAATACAAAACAATTAAGAACAAAAGAAGAAAAACAGAAATGTACAAATATCAAACCACTGTTTTAGCCAAATTCAGAATTTTCTCTTTTGACCAAGTGTACTGTTCTAAAGTTCAGGGTTAATAAGATTTTTTTACAAATGTTTTTTAACATTAAGGTCACCAAGATAACATTTAATTAATTTCAGCATCATTACTCATTACTTACAGTGTCACATAATCCTTCAAAAATAATTTGAAGAAGCTGATGCTCTAAGAATATTTGTACTACTTTTTTTTCTAGTTTTGTGGCAACCATGATTACATTTTCCCAGGAATCTTTGATTAATAGAAAGTTTTAAAGAAAAGTTTTTTGAAATACAAATCTTGGTCACACTTTAGATTAGGGTCCAATTCTCACTATAAACTAACAATTAACTACGACTTTTCCCTCAATAAACTCCTAATTACTGCTTATTAATAATTAGTAAGGTAGTTGTTAAGGTATTGGGTAGGATTAAGGGATGTAGAATATGGTCATGTAGAATAAGGCATTAATATGTGTTACTGAAATCTTTTGTAACATTATAAAATATTTCTTTATATTTGACCATTTTGATAAATGTAATGCTTCCTTGAATAAAGAAATTACCACATTTTTAAATTACCTCAAACCAAAAATCTTACAGTTGAGCTGTAACAAGTAGCCCCAATCTCCACAAAGATGTAGACGGCATTGCATTATTGTTAAATGACTGAACTGATGCTGCAAGTTTCGATACTTACATGTCTTCCAATAAGTGCGACATCTTCTCTATGGTCGTTGTGTCCTGTTGTGGAAAACAACAGGATATTAAAGTATATTGCTTGGTATCAGCAAAGAACTATGAACATTCTATTTCTTATGAATGTAAGAGACAATACAGAGACAATTCATGAAATCGTTTATGACAGTGAGTCAGTGGATGCGAGGGGGTGAATTGGATTGGTTTTTTGATCTTTCCCACGCTGGGAGTGAAAACCGCTACAGCATACACTGAGACAAAAGAGAGACAGTGAAGCTGACAGCAGCAACACTCCCTTGGTGCCCTCCTCACCTTGCCAAGTTGGCACAGGGGCAAAAGGGCATCTGCCTGCGGACAATGGGACCGCATGCATAGGGATGCTAAAATCCCCCCTGCTTGCCAGGTGAAGAGACACAGCAAAAAAACCAGACTGAATATGTAAATAAGGTAGGATTAACAGAGGCGAGACTGAAGAGCCTGTTTGTGTGAAAAATTGTGGACGAGTGATTGACAGTGGCTTTCTAGAACAATCTGTGCTTTGTGTGCTATCCACAAGTCAAATAAATAAAAAGGGCTCCATTCCTGAAACCATTAGATGTTATGTAAGTTGCCTGACTTGATTTGTTGAAGTCGATGACTCTACATTAGACATGAAGTCAGATTCACATTGTGAATTGCTAGAAGACACACTCTTGGCCCAGAGCACCCAGTGTCATGCCAATCAGACCTGGCTACACTTCAGGCTGAACTGAGCTGCCCTCAGAGAGCATGCGTGAGGAAAAGATCTTTGCAGGGATCAATAGTTAAGTCAGCTTCCACAGTTGCTATGACTGGCACGGGGCTATGCACTAACCACTCTGTCAGCGGTTAAATCTTCCAAGACATCACAACATGGGATAGCGGGGTGAAAGAGTAGCTTGTGCCTTAAAGCATCAGGACTTTCCTGGCCTTTGGATAACGAGACGGCTTAAGGGTAGTACAGGACACAAGATAAGACAGCTTAACATGGGCTTTTAGCAACACAGGTTAGATTAGCACTGTCAAATGTAGTCTCCTGCTGGAATGGGTTAGAGTCAAAGGTCACTTAAAAGAAAAGAATGGCTGGACACAGCTTGTGTAATAATTAAGAATAACATGGTCACATTTTCAGCCTTGTGCAATTGAGCCTGTGGCGGAAGACACAGTCCAGAGGGTTTGGAGAGAGATTGGGTAAATTGACCCACAACAAGTGTAAATTGCTATCTTGATCTGAGTTAATGGTTGGAAATTTGTAATGAGAAGACAGAAGACACTTGTACTCAAACGACAGAGGATAGGATGTGAAGTTGGATGTATTCTTTGACACACTTCCACAGCATATGTTGGACACGTAGGGGTCAAGTGATCATGACTAGACACTAGAGAATAAGATTAATGGTATAAGTGTATTCTTTTTAAAGGGCTGCACTTTTTTTGCAGAATTTAACTAGGTCACTACTAATCCTCTTTTGCATCACATGAAGTCATCAATTAAAGGATCAGAGTCGAACGTGATTATCCCACTTGCCCCAATCACAGCCATGTTTCAGGCCTAATCAACAGAGAAAGGATGGCAGACATAACGGAAGTAGAAGAGGTTTGACCACCGTACACTCACCAGAAAATGGGGAACCGTATGTCTCCAAAGTGATAAAGAATAATTTCAGACAAATCATTGTTTGTGAACATATCCGATTGTGGAATGCTTTAAGACCAAGCAGAATCCTCTGCCGACTGGTTGCTCCTGCTTCCCAGCGAGCGGGACGCATTAGCGGCAATTCCCTTTCACTCTCATTGTTTTGATCTCAGCAAATCAGTTTGGGCGAAAGCAGACAGCATGATTAGTGTTCATGAGCCACATCCATCCACGCAAGAAAACATGCAATCTACCTGAGGGGAGGCGTAATCAAAAAGGGAAGTCGTTTTTCACTATCGCTAAGTTAATGTTGTTAAATGGAGAAAAACATTTTACATTTAAGTTGCTTTTAGCGTATTCCTAACCTCAGACATCATTATTGTTAGTCTTTTTTTACAGAACACAAATGACCAATAATACTTCAAGCACCACCAGCAGCTCATACTAATTCACTTTAATATGAAAATATGCATTTTATATCCATACTTGGTTCAAACTAAATTTTAGTTATAATTTCTAAGTGCCATTGTAAAAAAAATGCTGTTTTGCTGTTTTGTTTCATAATGTTCAGTTGTTATGCTTTAACAACAAATCATATGCCATATGTATTTATCTTGAAAAATCATCTAAAAGCATATTGTATTTTTAAGAGAGGTTGATGATTTTCAAAATGTGCCTCCCACACTTTTCATATAGTTCTCACACCCCTGGTTTTATCTGAGTCTTTGTGCGAGGTAGTGTTTAATAGAAAGCTGTAAGACAATTTTAGATTGCTGTTATTATATTTTGATCATATTTCATGAATGGAATACAATTGGGATATGAAGTTCACATGAATGTTCCTACGTGCAATTCTTGAAAAATGTATAATTTCTTAAAGGTGCTATAAGCAATGTCACGCGTTTTTTAGGCCAAATTTTTTTTGTCACATACAGCAAACATTTCCTCGCTATCCGCTAGCTGCCTGTCCCCTGAACACACTGTACAAAAAACACGGTCTCTGTAATCCGCCTAAGCTCCACAAACTGCAACAAAAACAAACTGCTGCAGGCTGGACCACGCAGCACAACAAACAGTGCTCCAGCCAATGGCCGGCAAGAATGATTTCCACCCCCAAATCATTCTTGTCGGCTATTGGCTGGAGCACTGTTTGTTGTGCTGCGTGGTCCAGCCTGCACCAGGGGACATGCAGCTAGCGGATAGCGAGGAGATGTTTGCTGTATGTGACAAAAAATGTTTTTGGCCTAAAAAACGTGTGACATCGCTTAGAGCACCTTTAAGAACATCTTAATTTTTTACTTAAGAAGAAAATGAAAGGTGACTAGCCCAATGAAAAATACCTCAAAGCTTGTCTATTGAGCTGCCAGCAGATTACCATAAATTTCATAATAAGCGCACAGGCTATTTTCATTGTAATATGTATTATATCTAGCTAGCTAATGTTCTGTTTAATGCATCTTACATATGGTTATTTAAGACAGGTTGGAGGTTATCCTAACTTTAAGAAGTAAAAAAATTTCAATCTTAAGAAAAAAAAAAGACAAGAACATTCTTAAGAAAAGTTTTTGGGAATACAAAATATTCTTTTTTTCTTAAATTAGAAAATAAGAAGAAATTGGCAGTTCAGAAGAATTTTATTCTTAAGAATGTTTTGTGAATCCAGTCCCTGGTGTAAACAGGCCCTTATTGATATGAACAAGTAGCCTCTTGTCTTTTCAATTAAACCAAGGATATTTGGATTTAAAATCCTCAACTTTTGTTAGACTGACATTATTTAATTTTTGTTCACAGATTTGTCCAGGTTGTTGGTGTAGCTCAGTGATATGACAGTACATGTACATGGGTGGGGCATTGAGTCACAGCACGTTACTACTACACCACTGTGTTCTGTCTTCGTTTTTTCTAGCCTAAATTTCAAATGGAGGGACAGAAATCTTTTTGAAATCGAAAATTCTTAATGGTTTTTATTTTTGAGTAAACAAACCCTTTAAGGGCATTACAGATAATTCAATGAAAAGGTTTTTACTACATATTAATTAGCACAGAATAACTAAACAGTATAATAGTTTATTTAATCTTTGAATCAAGCATTATATGATGGAAAATGCACCTTTGATAAAAAATGTGGAGGAAAAAGTCCTGAAAGCAGTTCACACAATGGAGGAGAAACAGATCTACGTGGTTGCCGTTTGTGATAAAAATGCTTAGTGTGATGGATGATTTGTAGACATGCTAATTTTAATAACGCTTGCAATGATTCTCAAGACATATAAAAGACGCTCATTTGTCGCCACCTACTGGCGTAAATATGTAACATCACTAAACAAATCAGTGAACGAATCTGAACGACTCTTTTTGGTGAATGGAATCAAATGACTCAAGTCACTAAGATGAATAAAAATGTTCACCACTAGAACATTCTAAGAATGCATCAAATCTTTTTTTTTAAGACAAAACCTAATACTAAAGTATCTACAAAACAAAGCATGAAGAGAGTCTGTTAGTTAAGTGGTATTTAACTCACCATGGTGCACAGTCCTGCCTTACAAGCACAAGTAATCTCTATGACCAAGTCAGACCAAGTTAAACCTGCACAGTTAAACTAATGTATTTACTCACTGTGAGGATTCCTTTGACTTGTGTGTAGAAAAGGCTGCCCATTCCACCAAACATAATCAGCCCCATGAAACAGGACCCACGTAGAAGAGCCAACTCATGACGTACTGCAAACTCCGCCTGAGAAAGACAAACATTTAACACACATGCTATAAATTCTCCTGGACAAATCAGACTATTCCCATGTGACATTTTTATGCTACACATATACACGAGGAGGATTTTTGCACTACAAGCTATAGGAAGTGATGTGACACACTGCTTGTTTTCTTTCGCTGAAGGCTTTTCTGTGACTATTACAGCAAACACATGAAAACACAAAGTACACAAAATCCACAATACTTTGCTTCTTATAGGAAAGTTAAGCTTTTTCAGGAGATAACGCCACTATCTCTTCCATACAGCCGTTTCTGTGCCCATACAGCATCTCTCGCTTCTCATCTGCGTCTGTTTACTTGCACACAATGCTCCACAGAATAAACAAAAACAGGAAATTGAGCGTTATGGCCTTTTATTTACAGGCGGTCTACCGTTGCCATGATGGCTCAGCTGTTCAGCTGCATTCAAGTTGGAATGATGCTCTTGTGAATTTAAATGCTCTGACAGAAAATACACCACTATATTTCTGATTCCTTGAGACATGGGAAAAAACAAGTGCCACAACTTTACCTGCCATTAGTTTTTTAAACTAGCACAATTTTCACTCTAAAATGTATCAGAAATGATCACTGTTTTTTTTTTTAAACACAAATGTATAATTTAATTAATTTCAACTGATTTCATTTTGATTCTCAAAATTGTGAAATTGTATTAAATCCCTCACTACCCCTAAAGCCACCATTCATCAGACATTTAAAATACATGACCAGACCATAAGACTAATTATCTACTAGGAGAAACAGAAATATAAATATGTATTCTTAAAACACAAATATATAAAAAAAAAAAACACTACTATATCTTGACAGCAAGAAGATGTTAATCTTAAAAATATTCATTTTTCATACGTTTTCACAGCTGTCTTTTGGTCTACACCATCGAGATTTATGAAATCAAAATTAAATCCAGATTTTATCCTGAAGGTCTGGTACTATCTGCTGTGAGTTCATAAAGATCACACAGTCTCTTAGCTTTATACTTATTTTTTTTTAAAGAAATTGTTTTATATTTATAACTGTGTAGCAACAACTGTGTCATAATCAAGAATTTCTATCAGGATTTTTTAATCAGTTAGGGTAAAAATATTACAGAGCAAATACCATTATTTGAAAGCAGCAATAAAATATGCAATAGAACTATAAAGGCTCAAACTTTGGAAAAATGCTGTTTGCAGGTGTGTTTTGGGTTAACTGATACGGCATAAGACCAGTACAAACGATCATTGCATGCAAATACAACTGGTGTTAAATTCAGTTTCTCTCATTCAAAGCTTATTCAGTACTTAACAGTAATGCTGATGCCACCTGCAGACCCCTAATCTCAGTTAAGAGGTGCAAATCCAGTGCTAATCATCTGCCTCCATTGAGAAGATTCTACTAAACCACAGAGTAATAAAGTTAGCTAAATGAAAAATAGCATACTACAGTTAATATTTAGCATATTTCGTATATATTCGTATATAACAATATACATTTGTCAAAATGCAATGCAATGTACTTGACTTAACTATATGGATAGTTAAGTCAAGTACATTGCATTGCATTTTGACAAATGTATATTGTTATGCAAAATATACGAAATATGCTCCAATGCGACAATATATCCAATGCGACAAATGAACTGTAAACAATAAATAAACCACAATTTTTCATTTGATTCATTATTTAAACAGTCAAAAGATTCCAAAACATTTTGGCAACTAGGAAAATTAAATGGTAATAAATATAATTAAATTATTATATTATATTACAATATTATAATATATCCACATTTTTCTCATTTTGTTTAAATATCCAGTTTTTTTATTTAGCACTGTCCTTCAGAAGGAACAGAAGATACTTACATGTTTCCCGGAAGACAAATTAAGTACAACGTTTTTTGTTTTGTTTTGTTTTGTTTTGTTCAGGATTAACAGAAATTAACAGAAATTAACATGCATTTTGTATGATCTCTCTTATTTTGTTAAAATTATTCACATTTTCACAGATTCTGCAAGCGGTTCACATACTTTTTCTTGCAACTGTATATAATGTAAGTATCAAAGTTTACAAAAAGTATCATGCTATTACCATAACTGTCATAGTACTACCATTGTACTCATTTTTTTCTTGTATTGTTCATGGAATTTCTTTGGTTTTACGGCCAGTGTTGAGTGTAATGCATTAAGAAATAAATTCATGTAATTTACTTATATTTCCATTGAAAAAAGTAAAATAAGGGATTACTCTTAATTTTTATGTCATTTAATTACAGTTACTTCTTATGTAATTGCATTAAATACTGTAGAACAATTCTATACAAAACAATAGTGGATTTAACAACAACAAAAAAGTAACATCTAATGTTAAAACGTATGTTTTTTAAATGTAACCGTCTCCCTTCCCTTTAAATACTTTGACCAGTTTAAGAATAATTTATTCTATGTTATATTATTTATTTGAAAGAATTAAAAGAGCAGTTTAATGTCTATCCTTGTATTGTTCAACTGGTCTAGGTTGCTATGGGATTTAGAAAGTAATTATTAGTAATAAGTAATGCAATACTTTCTAGAGACAGTAATTAGTATAGTAGTTTAATTACACTGTCGATAATGTAATTAGTAGCTACTAGTAATTATTTTTTTAGAGTAACTTACCCAACACTGATTACTGCCCATATGTGCTCTGTTTGCCTAAAACAATGTGCACACTGAATTGGAGGGAAATTATAAGGTCCAGCCACATGACTTACAATTGTGCTTTAAAATAGTTATTCAAAGATTAAAACCCTTACAGTGACTCAAAGAACTTGGGACAGTATAAATATAGGTGTGTAAATGTAAGATGGTCTTACCCGGTCCACCGAGGACAGGGGCTGGAAGTAGTAGTACTGGCAGAAGTCCAGCACCAGAGTGTAAAGACTCAAAACCTGAGTGTAAAAACACAGCTGCAAAAAGAGCCAGTGGTTATCCTCCCCGACACAGTTATTAATCCTGCACAGAGAGACAGCAGTAGTGACAGAGAGACAGAGAGAAAGAGTTTTTTACATAAATTATTATAAGTGCAAATTAATTTCATTTTAATAACTAAAATAAAATAAACAATCTCTATTCCAAATACAAGTGAGTCGGCTTGCTACAGACACTTTGAATACACTTTGATACTAACCAGTGGCAGGGGGGGCATTTTCAAGCATTAAAGAGAAAACACCGTCTTCACTTTTATCTTTTTACACATTTATTTCCCACATATAATAGAATGAGGAAAGGAAAAACAAGAAAACAGCAACAACAGACTAGCATGTTGACTACTTGAACACACATTTTGCTCCTTTCTTTCTGGGCAGCAAATTTCTCAATGACTCTCTGATTAAAGTCAGTCATCTCAGTAGTGTGATGACGTGTGCATTTTTCAGTTAGATATTTGAGGTCTCTTACCCCCGTTGTTGTCCACAAAACTTCAGTACCGACACTTAGAAATAAAAGACAGGGAAAGCAATAAAGGGAATTGTTAACAACACATCCAGCCAGCCACCTACGTTTCTCATAACAAGCGCGTGAAGCTCTGAATGTAGCTTCATCCTGTCACTGGCCTGCGGCTGGATTTGTAAATCGCGTTGGTCCGGCTCGGGATCCTTTATAATTTTTTTTCTACCAACGAACGCCTTGTGAAAGAATTTGGTTTAACTGCTGCCATCTCTACGAAAGTGATCATCCTCCTAACAAGGTTTTAACGGAGTCGGAGTGACGATGTCGCCCGCGCACTTTCGCTTTAGTGGCCAAGAGCGTAAAATAGAATGACAGGTGACGAGAACCAATCAGATTGGATAAAATAACATGCATCCAATTCTGATTTGCCAGGGACGCAGCGACCTGCGTCCGGAGGAGGATCTTTAAGAAACCAATTAGAGACCAGCTTCAGGTCACATGCTGCCCGTATATTTTTGGACTCAGATAGACATCCATTTGTCCGGCATCCCTCGCGCATGAAACATATTGAAGAACATATAAAATAGTTAACCCATCAAAGCCAGTTTTTATTAAATGCTGAGGCTCTTACTAACAGCCAGCACATCGTATGAGTAAACTATTTTATTTTTATTTCACTTTTATATCATTTTTGTATACATGTATATTTCTGGAATTTTGATGGGGGCGGCGCCCCAGCGCCCTCTATTGACCAGCCGCCACTGATACTAACATGTTGTTAAACTAAGTGGCATGATACGGTTATAGGTATAAAAATACACAACCGCAGTCTATGCACTTCACTACACACTTGGAAATTCGGCTGATTGTGCGCCCCTGCTGTTGAGGCTAAAGGCACAATAATTAGCTATTGCATGATCTGTATTGTATTTCTGTACATTTCTGTAATAAGGATATTACTTTGACAAAGTCAATTGATAACAGATTCCTCTTAATTATAAACGTAAAATGCATTTTCTGTAAAGCTGCTTTGAAACAATATGTATTGTGAAAAGCGCTATATAAATAAATATGAAATTGAACCAAATAATTGACGGGATAACTGGCTGACATGAAAGCCTGAGATGAAAATGGCCAATATAATTTATTAAGTTGGATGTCCACCTTAAAGATAATCACTATATTCATAGTGATATAACCATTATTAATCATATCATATGATAAACTATTTATTGTTACAACTGTAAAGCCATATTAAATCATTTTGGGATCTCCTTAAAAGCAGTGTAAATTATTATTTTATTTTTGTACATTTTTCTGTATTTTTAAAATTACCATATTTTAATGACAGTATATTTATTATACTTTATCAGAACAGAATATGGTGCAAACTTTGCTAAAGTGATTGTTTTGAACAAACATTAACTTTAACATTAATTTAGCTAAAGTATTTGCACAAAAAGTGTTGCATGGTCAATTTTCAATAACATTTCAAATCATATACTATGAGTAAAAAGCGGATTTTCCTTAAGGTGTGCCTTTAGCACTGTTCCACCCTAATAACCTAATAATGATCAATTAATAAAGACTAATTAAAGAAAAGTGATTTAAGTCTGAAAAACATTGATTTGGCATGAATGTGTAAATGCAGGATTACAAAAGAAATCATACAGCCATTAATGTGTGTTTTAGACAGCTGTCTCTATGACATTAATGCTATTCTCTTGCATTTTAAGACAAGTAACGGCACAGGAAAAAGCACTAGAATAAGGAACATGAGAGAAGAGAGCTGAGAAAGAGAGAGAGAGAGGAGAGGAGAGCAGGCAAGGTTGAACTATTAGTCAAACGAAGACGGAAAACGATATGGCCATGTTTTTTTTCTCCTCTTCCCTCGGCCATTACAGGTGATGA
The DNA here is from genome assembly GCF_949357685.1 of Gobio gobio. Classification (NCBI taxonomy): domain Eukaryota; kingdom Metazoa; phylum Chordata; class Actinopteri; order Cypriniformes; family Gobionidae; genus Gobio; species Gobio gobio. The sequence continues at coordinate 26,754,576 of NC_137098.1, forward strand.
CAGGGAGTCACGATTTGCTGAATCCAGACAGACAGCAGCCTTCTTCAGCTGTACTGTAGGGCTGGACTTAACACAGGCTTCTCTGGTCACTCGATATCGTCTCTCCTTCTGTTTTACCCCTCTACAGAGACTTCATTAAACTTCCTCCATACAAAACCCACCAGGAATGTAAAGCTGTCTGGGGTACAGGGTCCTTTAAGGTTATACTGTGACCTTAGGTCAACATGCCAGATTTCAGTTTGGATCCTAAACCATCGTAAAGATATCAGCACGTCTCACATAGTCATAACAAGCCGTAGAGCACTTGTATAAAATTACCCTTTTTCGGTCACAGTTAAACAGTTAATAACTAATTTACTGGACAATTTTTGCACAAAACATATGGATAAGATATAGATACAAAACTTTTTTTTAAAAGACTGCAATGTCTCAAACAAAAGCTGGTAGTAGTGTATTGACTTTATTGTTTTTATTTCTTGTTAAAGTTTTACCAGGGACAGTGGTGGTCCATGCGACGGACACAGTGGCCGCAGCGGCTGCAGTGGTGTGACCTCTTTGGCCTCATCAAGTTGCATTTATTGCACAGTTCCCAGTTGTCTCTCTCTGAAACGACAAGGCAAACAAAACCTAAAACAAAACAACTAAATCATCAACTCATTTTCAGTGTTGAAACCCTTTACAAAACAAACTGTAATTCTAACCTCAGCAAAAAAAATCTAATACAAAAGTCTTCATTGCCATCTAGTGGTAATCAGATAGAATGTTTATTTTCTGTTATTTGGTATGGATAGCAACTGCACTGAATAAAAAAAAAAAAAAGAGGAAACAAGAAGAAAGAAAATTAAGAAACAGCCAAGAGAGGGCAGGGCGCTGGACATTATAGCAAAAACATTATAATTATTGTTTTATACTTTTAAAACTTTTCATGAGGAATAATATCATGAATAAATAATAAAGTCCAAAATACTTGACTATACAATCATTAAGATCACACTAGAGACTATATGTTCCAAAATCTCTATGATGTCATGAAAGGAATTGTCAGAAATTAACATGGGCAAAATGCCCCAAAATGTTTAATGTGGGGACAAACATGTCCTTACAGGAATAATATGTGGCATGCCAAAAATATTTACATAAATGACTTTAGTTTTGACTAGTTTCACTAGATTTCACTAGTTGGCTAATGACATTGATTGTCTATGTCAGAATATTAAGAGTGTATTTCAATCCACTTAACCAAGATACAGTGGGGGAAATAAGTATTCAACATATAAAAAATAAAAATTATTAAACGGTTCCAATGCAGCAATTTTCACCAGATATTGGTATTAACTCAAGAAAGCTACTCAAAACTAAAGCTAAAGCTAGATAAAAACAAATCATAATATTACAATAGATAAATAAAGGTTTTAAAGTAATTTTAAAGTAATAAAGTAAAATGAAACAGGAAAAAGAAATATTGAACACGCTAACTGAAATTATATTTAATACTTAAAAAAAAAAGGGCTTTGTTTGAATTGAAAGCATCAAGACACTTCCTGTATGAACAAATGAATCGCTCACAGTGCCCAGGTGGGATTTTGGTCCATTCTTCTAAACAGACTGTCTTTAAATATTGACTATTCCAGCGGACCCCCTTGTGAATCTTTATTTCCTTCCACAAATACTCTATTGGGGTTAAGCCTGGTGATTGACTGGTCCATTCCAACAACTTTATTTTCTTCCCCTGGAACCAATTTAGATTCTCCTTTGCACTGCAGTATGTATTGGATCATTGTCCTGCTGGAAGGTCCACCCGCATCTCATCCTCATCATCCTAGTGGATGTTAACAGATTAATCAAGAATTTCCTGGTACATGGCTCCATTCAGCTTCCCTTCAATAATATGGACTCTACTAGTACCATGAGAAGAGAAACAGCCCCATACCATGATGCTTCCACGTCCAAACTTTACTGTTGGTATGGTATTTTAGGGTCATATGCGGAGCCATTTCTCCTCCAAATATGGCGTGTGGTATTATTGGCAAAAAGTTTGATTTCTGTCGCGTCTGACCAGACTACAATTCTCTCAGTATTTCACAGGCTTTTCCAAATGTTGTGTAGCAGACTTCAAAAGAGCTCCAGCATGCCTTTTCTTCATTAATGGAGACCTCCGGGGCGAGCGTGCGTGGAAGCGGTGGCGGTGGAGTGCATTGCCTATGGTTTTCTCTATGACAACTGTACCTGCTGCCACAGAGTCTTTTCGAGTGGTCCTTGGCTCTTGGGCTACTTTTCTGACTAACCTTTTGACTACCAGATCAGAAATCTTGCGAGGAGCTCCTGTGCATGACCGGTTGATGAGTGATGTTCCCTCCACTTGCAGATAATGGACCCAATGGTGCTTACAGGAACATTTAAGAGTTATGAAATCCGTTTGTAACCAGTGCCGTTGTTATTTAGCCCAACAATCTTGTTGCGAAGGTCTTGGGAGAGCTGTTTAGCTCTAGCCATCATGAGAGGTTTGCATACTTGCATTCAGAGGTGAGTAAGCCTTTTTCTAACCTATCAACTTGCACTAACCCAGCTGATTCTAATTTGCACTGGTAGGAGATAGAACTACTTAGAGAAATATAACTTGTTGTAGATTGTAATGATTTCTTGATCTGCGTGGATTTCTTTAGGTAATACCAATGTTTGGTCAAAATTTCATGTGAATAGCGGCATTGGAACGGTGTTTAATAAAAGAAAATGTTGACGTGTTGAATACTTATTTCCTCCATGGACCACTGTATATCAGTCTGATTTGTTGCCCAGCATAAAATAACCAAAGGGACAGAATCTTGGACAGATATGAAAAAAGAGTGGCCATTTGCAGCGCATCTACATATTGTATCAATACCAAGCAAAATAGAATGTTGCTAAAATTGCGAATTACATTTTTTTTCTCTGCCAAATACAACCTCAAATTCAGACAACTCGCCTGAAGGTTGCCTTTAACATCATTAAGCCAAGAAGATATCAGGTAATCTAAGGCATGACTTGCTAAGACCAGCCATTCGGTGATCACTAGCTTAGCGACAAGCTGTTCATAGTATCAGAGTCCTAGCTGAGTCTGATAAATCTTTCGGCAAACTGCCACTACTTACAAATCCTTTAAGAAAATCTAACAGCCTGTGGTGACTGGTAAAGGTTAGAGCAGGATAAATGACAGAGATCTGTAAAAAAAAAAAAAAACCCTCATCCATAGTGATGCACTTAAAAGGTGAATTTAAGTGTAAAAGCAAAACTCCAAAAACAATTACAAGGTACACTATGTAACGTTTGGCCCTCTAGCAGTTAAAAACAAATCTACATGCATTTTTCAGAAGAACTGAAGAACTGTGTTGGTTGTGCTTTGGCTCTGCATGACTGTGCGGATGAATATGACCCTTCACAATAGATAATGCTTTACTATGAACTCCATTAGAGAGCATAGATACATATGGCAAAGTATTTGTTCAATTACATACCTAAGATGCACACCGTGCGATTTATAATAGTCCTTTACAGTTGTTCCTTGTCAGACTGTACGAACAACACTAAGATCTAAGTTGTCATTAATGTCAGACTGTACGATAGTCAAGGCGTGTTATAAACGGATGCACAGAGTTTTATATCATCAATCAATGATGCATTTGGTGACAGTGAGCTGCATTACACACGGGATTGAAATAGTGGCTACAAAGAAATCTCGAGCTCTCATATTGGTCATGATTTGTTTTGAAAAATTAAGACAATTTGACAGTTGTTGTAGAAGTCACACTGCAGGATTGTACGCCAAATCTTCTGACACTGCCAGAATTTCGTCAAATTTGATCGCAACGCTCGGCTGCCGGTGAACATGTCAAACTAACGATCAAAGACTTCAGATTTTAGCCTAGGATCAGACGAATCTTTTAGGATTTGCAAAATTTGTCTCAGACGGCCAAATCGTCGCCAAAATCACACAGTGTGCACCCGGCTTTACTCACCTGTTGAGTAATAAAAATGCTTTTTTTTTTTTACAACATTTCAAATCCCTCAGGTCTCGCCATCTCCAAAAAGTAAAACCAATGCTGATTGTCATCTTATTACGAGCTCTGTAGCTTTCTCTTTTTTGCCAGCAGACTCTCCTCTATTCGCCATTTTTTTAAAAATGGAAATAATTATTCGGCGGTTCGAGATTTAGCATGCTCCATGTCAACCTTTCTTGCTCGCTGTGTCAACGATGCCACTCCTAAACGCTTCAAATTAGCCGGAGCAACTGTTCTCTATTTACAGATATGATGAAACATGCACAGGCTATTGACGTATGTACGGAATTTCCCGCAAAACCATACAATCAGGGTAAGACAAAAACACATTGGAAGAGGGATTGGTGATGTATTGAATGTAATTTTGTTAATTTTAAACAAAAAACAGTTACATAGCGTACCTTTAAATTTTACTTTTCAAACAGGTTTTTCTGAACAAACTATTGGGCTATTGGGGTATTGGGCTGACGGGATGCAGAAGTATACAGAGTAGTTGCACTTTTCAGAGAAATCAACCCTTTGAAAGGGTTACTTATGCTGTCTCTACATATGACTTATGCGCAAATCCTCATGCTGCAGAGTGTTTACTGCGGCCATTTTCATAATTCTAATCCCACACACCACATCATTATTCTCTCCACCTTTTTCCTACGCTCCATGATGCTTTGCGCAAATTATGGGAGTACCCTCCATTAAACTGTAAACAATCAGCTAATATTAATGAGCAAAAACTGGGTACAATTAGGAGACATTATTCTCATCACATCGAACATCAATAGGAAACTTAAAAGTGAAAAGTATTTACAAATTACTATCAGCAGACCATGACTAACCTCAAAAGCTCAGATGAGTCGTTCAGCAGCAATATAATGGACGTGTATGTTGCCTTAATCAAAATGTTCCATCAGCCATTCATGGCTGTTTCAAAGTGTTTCCCCCCCATTTTGACAGCTAAATGTTGCATTTCCCAGCTTTAGAAATACTGATTACTCATTTAAGGAGAAAAGTAGAAAAAAGCACGATTTGAAAAACCGGGAAAGAGATGTGAGAAAAGAGATTTGGGGAGAAAAAAAAAACAGGAGAGTAAATCTGTCAGTGTCTGTCATCTTTTTTATTTTAATACACCAGAACATAAAGAAAAAATGAAAATAAAAAAGAGCTTTTGTCAAAGACATTTTTGTGATATGTCACATTAAAATACCAAGTGTTTGGTTATCATCATTTTCCTGATGGATAAAAATATTAATTGATAAAGTTTATTTGTAGTGCAACCTTATTACCTGAAATGATTGTTTCAGTCTTTTTGAGTGGAAGTTCTCTAGGTATTTACCTCTAGGTGTCACTGAGAAAAATGTCCATCATGTGTTAGTTTACTTTAGAAACAACATTTAGGTTTGTAGTGTCATGTATATTATACAGCATAATCAGCCAATTATAATTTATTTCATAACATAAATATATAATAAATTGATATAATTTAGAAGCAATTATTGATCATTACATCATAATACATTTTCAATCCAGATGAATATTATTAAAGAGTGTGTTCTGTATAGTCCAGGTTAACTACAGCTAAATAACACAGACACAGACATGCTAACCCATTAACTAGCTAGCGTATATCATCAACAATGTTGGGGGTAATGCATTACAAGTAACTTGAGTTACGTAATCAGATTACTTTTCCAAGTAACTAGCAAAGTAATGCATTCCTTTTCAAATTTACAACAAAATATCTGAGTTACTTTTTAAAAAAATTAACGCAAGTTACTTTTTCACATTTATTTGACCGGCAGCGCTCTTGTCCCCATGTTGAGAAAAATCGTGAGTAAGTGCAGTTGTGTGTAAACATGATGGTTATTGTAGTTCTATATGTGAGCATTTACTCATCTCACTTGCACAATAAAGATTCAGTACTCCTCAAAATGAATAAAATCAGTCAAATGAAAAAACAGAGTACTATGCAAGCCTCCAAAAATTAAATGGTAATTAAAAATATATATTATATATACAAAATATATATTTTTTTTGCATTTAATCTACCTTTATTGACCAATGTCTTGCTGCTGACCTTTGATGATTCAGTTAAACATGACCAGCTTTTTTTGGTTTTTATTGGTAAAACTTTTTTTCTCCTGCGTCCCATTCTTCCATTATCCAGAATGGCAGCACAGCACAGCAGAGCTGTGCCCTCTACTGTTCATGTGTGAATTTGCATTTTTACCTCAGCCTGATAGCCTAGAAATCCAATTTGCAGCCAGGGTAGTCTAGCAACTCTCCGTTGGCTTGCGAGCTGTAAAAACCAAACTCTAGTCAGGCCAATCACATCGTGTATAGAGTCGGTGGGCGGGCTTAACATAATGACGGCAGAGTTGCGTTGGTTCCGCGTGCTACTTGTAAACAAAGAAGCTGGCGAACAGCTGTCTTTCGAATATGCTTTGACAGCGACTCTGGAAGACTTGGAGTTAAGCTTTTCTTTGAGAAAAGAACAAAGAACGGCACTGAAGTCATTCTTTAGAAAGGAAGATGTGTTCAGAGTTTTGCCGACCGAATACGGCAAAAGTTTAATTTATCAACTAGCTCCGCGTCACCTTCTTCGTTGCTCTGGTTGGTTGTAGTGCAGAGGGAATTTGAAAGACAACCGTTTATCCCGCCCCTCGAATTGAGCCCTGTCAATGGTGTGCTCCCAGACCCAACATCTTGATGTGGGTCTGGCTTGTCAGGCTATCAGCCTGAGGCTTATTAATTCAATTTTGGTATGAAGAGGTCTTTACATTTGCACAAAAATAGAACTTTTTTGTTATAAAAAAAAAAATAATAAAAAAAAAAAACAAGCCCAGCCCAGGTGAGAAAAAGTAACGCCAAAGTAATGCAAAAATAACGTAACATTACTTTTCTTAAGTAACTAAGTTACTCAATTAGATACTTTTTAAGGGAGTAACTTCCCCCAACACTCAAGCATAACTCAAAGTAACAAACATTTAATTTCACTTATGAAACACAAAATGAGCTAAATTAGTGTTCATCAATGCTTTATGTGAGGCATTTCAAACACTACCATACTCAATATATATCACCCAATATCTGTGTCTACAGAAAACAACAGATCCCTAAATGCAAAAAAAAGAAAAAAAAACGTGTACCAAAAAAGACATCATTGGATCACTTGCACATTACTGTAACATTCTGAAAATGGTCTAACATAAGTGAAGGTATTAAGACAGCCACTGAACAGAGGTAGACTGCCCTCATCTGGTTAGTTAGTGGAACTTAGAAAAGAGGATAGAAAGTATTTGCTCTCTACCAATGACTCACTTCTTTAATTAAGAGAGAGCAATGCTTTATATTTGTTTCTCACTGTTGTGAATTTAGCTTTAGCCATTTAATCAGATGATAAAAGCGGGTCAATATTTTATTTGTTATTGATATTCAATGAATGCATTCTGAACTCCAAGACGCAAGGCCACTTATTAATAAAGCCTTCAACATGTGTGAAACAAAACTATATACTAGAATACAAGTATTTGTGCTGTGTTATAGGAAAACGAAACAGAATGTATGGGGGAGCATTATTTCTTTCATACCTCCGAGTGGAATTTTGGGGTCCTGAGCAAGTTTTCCGGGGTCGGCGGTGGAAGCCCTGAATAATGCTGAGACACACAGCAGTGAAGCTAGATAGTAACCTGGAGGAATAGATAAAGAGAGAAATTTCACTTTTAACCACAAAAGTCACTATAACTAGAAATGAATTGAGGTCAATCAGATATGTAGAGAGATTTTTATTACATTGCTATTTTAAAACATTAAAGCCACAATATGTAATTTTTCTCCACTAGAGGTTGCTTATTCAAAACAAAGGCGTAACTTGTTGACGCCTGGATTTCACAGAGCTTTTATTATGCCACAGACGACCGCTTCCGCTTTTTCCGGTCATGCGTACGCAGTGCTGTTTTATCATATTAGATACATTATTTGAGTGTGTTGTTGAAAGTTATGTTATAATGCTTCTATGTGCGTTCACTCGGCGGCTACTATGAGACACTTGTTACACATTGATTGCAGCAAGCTAGATCGAGATTAGGCATGGTAAAACATGATACCTGCTAAATCATGAAAACTAGTTTTGAACAATAAGGCTAACTGTGTTGCTCACCTGTCTAATGAAAAACATAATATATTAAAAGCGTCTTTGGTGTTTCCATGGTTTCTACAAAATAGTTCTGCTACCGGAAATCGAGGGTAACACAGGTATGATGTCATTTATAGGCGGCGCACAGACATGGTCTGTGTCCTGGTTAAAATTGCTTATTTCTCTGGATTTAAACATTCTTGGAAACATTTGGGCCAATGTAAATACCCAAGTCAACAAAATATATAACATTGTTCTAGTGGTTTTTGGATATTTTAGTTCAATAATCTTACATATTGTGCCTTAAATGAAAATTAAACATAAAGCTTCTCCAATTAATTCACCTAAACCACTTAATGTACAAACAAATGTGGTTTTATTGATAGTTACAAAAGGTTTCAAATAAATGCTTTCTATTCAAAGAATCCTGAAAAAAAGTATAAAAAAAATAAATAATAATAATAATAATAATTATTATTATTATTATTATTATTATTATTATTATTATTATTAATAATAATAATAATAATTATATATATATATATATATTAAGCAGCATAACCATTTTAACAAATGTTTCTCGAGCACACAATCAGCATATTAGAAGAGTGAAGACTGGATGAGTGGCTGCTGAAAATTCAGCCTTGCCATAACAGGAATAAATAAATAGCATTTTAAAATATATTAAAACAGTTATTTTACTGTTTTACTGTATTTTTTATTAAATAAGTGCATCCTTGGTGCAACTTTAGGGAACTCGCCGACCCCAAACTTTTTTACGTTTCATTGACTTCCATTTACACACAGCAAATACAGAGGACAGGAAATGTAGGCTCATGCAAATCTTAGTGCGTTCCAAAGTTCAATTATGGTGAACTCTGACCCTGTGAATTTGTATCACTTGAAGAGGTGTGACCAACAGAATATCAATGTTTCATGACGTGACCTCTTAGCTGAATTAAAAAAAACAAAAAAAAAACACACAATTTTTACACTACAGTAGATTACATAGTTTTACATTTTGGATGTTTTATATATTGAATAATGTTCTTTAAAAAGAGTGTGACGTCATAATTCGACCGTTGAAGTGTCTATAGAAATTTTGCATGATTAAAGTCTAGTGCAGAGGTGGGCAACTCTGGCCCTAAAGATCCACTTTCCTGTATAGTTTGGATCCAACCCTGAACAAACACACCTGAACAAGCTAATCAAGATCTTCAGGATTACTAGAAAGCAACAGGTATGCGAGTTTCATCAGGGTTGGAGATAAAGCCTATGCTTGCTTAAATGTTTAACACTATTCTTTTGCTCTTTAATATTTCTTTCAAGAAATGCAAATCTAGATATGTTCACAGAGTGTCAGTTCTGGTTAAAACTGTTGTACATAAACCTGTTCTTCTATTATACTTACTCTCATGGTGAATGTGACCTCATTATCTCAATGCTTTGCTCTAATCTAAGAGGTATTCAGGTTTTAACTGACTCATTTGTAGCTTTTCCTTACGACCTGCACAAACCAGATTTCAGTGAAACTATTCTGCACTGAACCTGACGATACTGATTAGAACACTTAATAGGGGCTGTTATCAATAGAACGTGGTGAGAGCACTTACAGAGCACAAGTGTAGCAGGTATATGTCCCTCCGCATAGTGTGGCAACAGCACCAGTTTGGGAATGAGGAAGCTGTTATAGAGCCAGACAAACAGGACCATGCTTATGCAAAACCAGCCCATGGGGTCCACCACAAAATGCAGTCGCAGCTTCATCCTTCCGGATAGGGTATGTGCCAGGATAACTGAAGCAGCTCCTGATCGTAAACAGAAAGCAGTGTTTGGATTAATGGTGACCAAAAGTACCCTTTAATGTGGAACATATTGATTTGTCCACGGCCAAAATAGGATATGAAAATGCAACCAGCTTGTACAAGTCTTCACAAGCACATCAATTGAGTTCAAATGGAGCAAGCATAAAGCAGGGTTCAAAAAATTCTAAAATCTACTATAGTGGTTTTAATATTTTGAAACAATCATTACAAAGAAAGGTTATAACGCAAAATCATGTCAGGTCAGATGTTCTTGCTTCCATTGCTCTTTGGATCATTTCAAACCATGCAGGAGAACATGATCATCAGGTTTCTCACAAACCTGTGGAATTTATGCAGCTCGAGAGACATACCAAATACGCAAAATTCTGAAAAGCATGGTAGTTTTTCAAATAAAACCTTCACACTATTATCCTAATAATATCTTTCATTATTATTTTTTTTATTTAAAATAATGAAATAAATGACTCACGTTAACAAAATGTTCTTAAGACTTTTGGACCACATTGTATAAGAATATATCAAAATCAAACCAACCTATTCCACCAAACTCTGTTGGCACAGATAACATGAATGAACAATGAATGACTGTATTTTTATTAACTAACATTAACAAAGATGAATAAATACTGTAAAAAATGTATTGCTCAATGTTAGTTCATGTTAGTAAATAAATTAACTAATGCTAACAAATGAGACCTTATTGTAAAGTGTTACCAAATAAAGTATTAAAAATGGATGGATATATACATAACGATAGATGATTATGCTGAAGTGTCCCAGTATTACTTATGGATTGTATTTTTTAGTATGATACCTTTACAGTGCTGTGCTGAAATGAAGAGGCAACACATTTCACAGGTTTCCATTTTGACACATTTTGCAGGTTAAATTAATAACATTATTAAAGGGGTGGTAAAACACATTCTTTTGAAGGCTTGATTGTGTTTGTGGGGTGCACTGTAACATGTGTTCATGCTTCGTTTTAAAAAAAATTGCATTATTTTTCACATATTTGACCTTTATTCTTTATTCTACACTGCTCTGTCCCTCCTTGTAAAACGGTCTGATGCTTTCCGGGTTGTATGAAGCCAGTCCCTCAAAAATATGCAATGGGCTCTGATTGGTTAGCTGGCCCAGTGTGTTGTGATTCGCTAACCGCCTAGTGCACGTTCGTCGGAAACGTCACGCCCCTTCCCTTCACCGGTAGACTGTGCTTTGGTCAGTATTAGAAACGATGGCGTCAATAAAACCATACCAATCTGAGCCCGAATCAGACCCAGAACATTTTAGTGAAGATGATCGAGCAGAACCTGTTCAGTCCTCAAGAGTAAAGACTGCGGGTCTATAGTGATCGCTGCTGAATGGCACTTTTGTATTTTTAGAACGATTATAGCCAAATATCTGTGGCAAGAACTATTAACCCAAAACGAACACTAACACTGGCTTTACCAGTAGCCAAATCAAACACAGAACCATGTCTAGCATGCCTGTAGATAAACAATACATAAAAGCTCTAATCAAAGAATCATTTACACTAATGCCAAGTTCGCTGTTGAGATTTTAACGTTAGGTGTTTGTAACGTTAGGTGTTCGTCGGATAACGTTAAGTATGAATGAGCATTTAACAGACTGGTTTGCAGAACAGTGTTGTCATCTGTTTACTTCCTTGCTACAACGTACAATTAACCTATTACAGGAAAACACATCGATGAAAAATAAATCAGACTTACAGGTTGTGGCCCGTTAACAGCTTCTGTTTGTAAATCCAGCTTTCAGGACAAGCCGAGGCGCAAATCCGGCATTGAACTCGCGAAGATTGTGGATGTTTTCCTCCGTAAAATGAGCAGCGCGCGCGTCGTGCATCCACGCACAGGCAGTGTTTGTCTCGCGCATCTGACGTTGTGCAAATCCGGCATTGAACTCGCGAAGATTGTGGATGTTTTCCTCCGTGAAATGTGCAGCAGGAGGCGCGTGATTTCACACTGAACCGCTCATGAATTGCAACGGACGAATATTGTCCATTATGTCACATTTTCCAGTCTTCTCCTCCGACCCTGTCTGTCTCGTGCTTTATGATGGGCAGCATATATCTGAGACCTGTTCCCCTCTGTCTCAAACACATGCATATAACATGCTGTATGTTAAACTCCCATCCCCAGACCAGCAATCCGGATGAAAATAACAGTGTTTCGACGGCATTGCAGCAACACCACTCCTGCCTGTAGCCTACCACTATACCACAACAACAGCGATACAAAATGGCCTCACCCCCCCCCTTATTTAATATTCACAGAGGAGGTGTTTATGTAAATATTGAGCCTGGTGATGTCACCAACCCTGGAGGAATGTCTGTAGTCGCCTACTGGCCGTTTGCTGTAGTTCTTAGAAATGGATTTCTTTAAAAGCAAATATCTCCCTTTGCTTTAAACTTTGAACGTTGTAACTTTGCAGATGTTGTTTATGCTCAAGCAGCAACATTACACGCTAGCTAAAGTTAGAATAGTGAAATCGTGGTTTACCACCCCTTTAATAAATAATAAGTCATCAAAGTAAACACTGCAGGTCGTATTTTCAAGTAATTTCAGGTGATTTTGTTCATTCAGTATGATTCACGAAACACACACGAAAACAAGAGGTGGAATTTATAGTGTGATGAAAAGTCAATGATAGCACAAAGGAGGAATTGCCTCCTCTCACGTGACTGTTCCCCATTCATTCTTAATTACCCCCCACCAAACCCACAGCACGGGTCTGTTAAAACTCAGTAGGCAATTTTTAAGTAGAAGTAACTGGATTAAACATTCTGAATGATATACATCCACAATCTGATTTGTGATGCAGCCTGGAATCATAACCACACCATGTTGGTTTGTTGGCCATATTGGCCAAAGGAGAACTAGCTCCTCAACTGAGCCTGGTTTATCCCAAGGTTTTTCTTCCCCATTCTTTCACCGACGGAGTTCCTTGCCACTGTCGCCTCTGGCTTGCTTAGTTGGGGACACGTAATATTCAGCAATTTTATTGATTTGACTGTACAGTCACCATACTGATGAGAACTGAACTGAGCTGGATGATGACATCATTTACAGAGATGCTTTATAGATTAATTGAATTACTTTCATATTTTATGATCTTTACAGTTATTGAACGGTATAGCTGCTACTCTGTCCTTGCTAAAGGCCGCTAAGAGACTAAGACAGGGACTCTATGCATTTGTGTCAACACAAACATAAAATATCGGTGAGGCAAAAGACAAAGACACTATTTGCTCCTTTACAATAGAACTGAACTCTGTTTGCATCATTGAATCATTATTTTCCTGTTTATCCCAGTAAAACTGTTTTAAAAAACAATGTCACTATATAATAAATAAATAATATAAAGCACTATATAATAAAGGTGACTTGGCTTGACTTGAAAGACGCTGCCTCGTGGTGTACAGATTTGTTGACATAAAGCTTGCATATGAAGGAAGTGGATGGATGAAGCTTACATGAATCAGTGAAGTACCACTTTAAGAGTCTCAGTCCACAGAAACCAGCAGCATCACAATGGTCCTAGCCATGACAACCTGAAACACAAAACAAACGCTGGATAGCTGTTTGTTTATGGAAACCAGTCCAAGACACAAACCGACAAAAAAAAAATCTATTTTAGTCAGTATATGTGCCAGAGCACACAACAACAAAGGTGTTCCGAAAATGTTAGTCCAAGGATAACACAGTATTTTGAGATTTTCAATAAAGGTGATGAATGAGGTCACATGAGAGACACCTACTGGACTGCACTGGCTTTGTTCATACATACGCCCAACTGATCTTGCGAAATATTTGACCAATTCTAACAGACATAGGGCGAAAGAAAGAAAGAAAGAAAGAAAGAAAGAAAGAAAGAAAGAAAGAAAGAAAGAAAGAAAGAAAGAAAGAAAGAAAGAAAGAAAGATGATTACTTTGTTGTGATTCCTCATAAAACAGCATTTCTATGCATTTTATAGAAGACCTGGACTTGACAGTTCTCTTGATGTTACGAGAACAGCCATAGTTTAAGAACAAATCAGTTCATTTCATAAACAGTCCCGACTAATAAAAATAACTAATGTAAACGTGTTTCTATTTTTAGGGAATTTCTGTTCTATTCATGTCTACTCATTATATACTCACTGTAACTAGTAAACATGTCATGGCAGTGGCTCATGAGTGATGCCCACGAGGATGATACACAGCTGAATAAAATATCTAACGTTAACTCTCAAAGGCAAAACTTGCGAAATGGAATATGACATCGGATTAGCGAATCAACATAACACTTACTGATTTTCTCACACGTTGGTGTCTCAGTTGGGTGTCGAAGGTTTGGCGTTTGGCTTTCTAAGATTGAAAGATAGCTGCTCTCTTCCTGGACTGTGATTGTACGGAAGCCGCACTGCCCGGAACGCTTTTTTTTGTGTGTGGGCAGCGCCACTGAACTGTCACAATGGCACGAGTGCGGTCTATGTGAGAAACTGATATTTTATACCTCTGAAACTGAAAGCACTTATAAAGATTACAGTGGTAACACAAGTTTCCAACATATAGCTAATAGTAGGCTACTACAAATTAATTTGGATAGACACTAAATAAAAATAAACACTAATTAAAATTAAATTGACCAGAAAAAAAATAAAAACAATTATTTAATTCTTATTCTATGAACTGTTATCTAACACAAATTGACCTAACATTAAAATAGCATGTTTTAAAAGCATTAAAAATATGTGTTTTTTAATTCACTGATAATATAAATTTAGAATATCGTCCAAAACTAGCAGTCTATTCAGAGTTTTAAACTGTGTAGTAACAAAATTGTAGTAACAAAGTTGCAAAAATTGTAAATCAAACCGACAATGAATAGACAGAAAATAAATCTGAGATTGATGATTTGTATGTTTTGAAGGATAAGGGATGAGCATCCTCTCACCGACCATATGTTGAAGAGAAAACATTTAAATGACATTGTAACAGTACATGTTAATTAAATAAAACATAATGAAGGTGAAACTGGCCAGAATATATTGTATTGTATAAAAGTAACATAAGAATACGTTTGGTAAAATGAGGACGGTTCAATGCTCTTTGCGTTTATTGACTTTTATTTTGAAGCATTTCCTGTCGCCTTCAGTAGCTGGAACACTTTAAATGACTCTACGGCATCCGCATTCTAAGCGTTCTGAAGGGGTAGACAGTGAGGCAGTGTGTTTTTATAAAATGAACGCTCATGGCAGCGGAAGGGAGACGATATCGCTGGTGTCCAAATGTGTGGAGGCCGCGCTCGAGACGGCTCTGCGCAAGGCATTTGAGGTGGCGCTTGAGATCGCGCTCAATGAGATCAGCAGGCTGACAGCAGGTCAAGCGCAACTGGATGTCTGCGAGCAGATTCGAGAAAGACAGCGGGACAACAACCATCTCAAATTACCACCACAGCATCTCGATCATGGTGAATCAAATCAGAGCAGCTCGTGCAGTCTGCGAGAGGATACACCGAGGAAAGTGTATGAAAAGCAGGAACACGATGAAGTAGATGCATATGTGGATGAGAGTGAAGGGCTGCTGAATGGATCTTTTCATAAAATCTCTCATGATGGTCGTGTACTTTCACATGGAATGAACACATCACCTATTAATGGTGCGTTTAATCTGATATCTCAAAATGAAAAACCGAAATCATGTGATTAGATTCTGGCAGTTGTAGACTACAAAAGTCATTTATTTAGTCCATTACAGGGAGAAAAAAAAGTCGAGTAAATTAAGTCACCAATTCAGACAACAGAAATGTTTTACTAGTGGGTGCAGGACACTATAGTTCATTTATGTAAGTGAGGATAGCAAAATAAAGTAAACTCTGACACCCAGAAATTCTTCATACTGTGGACTACAGTAAAACTGATAATAATTTGACCTGACCATGTTTTGCTAAAGTGTTTTTCTTTAATTGCTAATGCAACCTTTTACACCACAGACTGAAAACAAATTAAGCATTGCTTGGTAATTGGTTGACCCTAAATTGGTATTATCTAATTGTGTAACTTACTTAAATTTGATAGCTGAAAGATGATTGTAATCCATTACATACCTTTCTATCAAAGTTATCTGACAATATAACATTGTCCTATTTTATTACCATTTTCTAAATTATAGCGAATAAACTGTGATAATGTGAGAATGTTGAAGGTGTCTGAATACATTTTGGGTTGACTGTGTGTGTGTGTGTGTGTGTGTATGTATATTTGTATATAATCCATTTTGTGTCTACGTCACTTATGTCTTCACAGAGCAAGATACAGCAGGCCAAAATGAGCTCAACATAGATCACATACAAGATGTAGAGCCAAGCGATCAAAACGTATCATTTCAGCCTGCAATTGAGCAAGTTAAGGTGAAAAGTGAAAAGCCAGATCTAGAAGAACTGGCTTTGAATAGCAGCTCTGGATGTGGTTCTCCTTATCCTAGTCCAGACTATAGTTTTGACCCAGCTTGTAATGAGGAGTTTGTGCACAACAGAATGACTTTAGTTCAGTCAAAGCTGCTAGAAGACTGGAGGCCTGATCCAGAGAAGCCACAGAAGGAGACTGAACCTTTGGATCAAGAACCCAGCCACAGTCATGGTAATGGTTAATCCATAATAGAGTATCACAATACTGAAATATTGTCAGTGATTTATGTTTTATTTTCTCAGGCTCCTCAAAAATCAATTTGCCATCCAGTGGCTGCGTTTCTCTAGTCTCCACCCCGTTTCACAACCTCTACCTATCAGCAGACGACAGGACCTCCCTCACACAGTCAGCTCAAAACTGTAATGTGCAGGTGAGGACAAACATCCATTACAGCCTGTATATTCTGTGGCCGTGTATTTCACAGTTAAAATGATCTGTGTAATCATCACATTTAGCATCACAGAACCATATTAATGAGTGTGGAAGAAGGCACTGTCGCAACCAGACCAAGAAAACAGCAGCTTTTCCCTCCCGGGTGCAGCCCGTATCACTGCAGCATGTGCAGACGAGACTTCAATCGCCTGGAGAACCTGAAGACTCATTTAAGGATACACACTGGTGAGCGTCCGTACAGATGTTCATTGTGCGGGGTGCGGTTTCGCCACTCGGGGGCACTGACACGGCACTTCCGCATTCACACCGGGGAAAAGCCGTATGTATGTAAAGAGTGTGGGAAGAGTTTTAGAAACTGTGGAGGTCTGCGCTACCACCAGAAATTACACCATCCTAGTACTGTCTTTGACACATCAGGCATATAAAATGATTTAATTGGTCAGTTTTGATAGAATGCTTGTTGGAATATACAATCAGGTTTGAGGTTCTCAACCTGGAACCTTCTGTAGTACTGTTGGACTTTCCTGTGGATTTGATATGATTAAAGGAACACTCCACTTTTTTTGAAAATAGGCTCATTTTACAAGTCCCCTATAGAGTTAAATAGTTGAGTTTTACAGTTTTTGAATCCATTCAGCCGATCTTTGTATCTGGCGGTAGCACTTTTAGCATAGCTTAGCATACATCATTGATTCTGTTCGGTCCATTAGCATCTCATTCAAAAAATTACCAAAGACACTTTGCTGGGGGCTTCTTTCAGGCGCTGCATAATATCATTGTGCTGCTGTAGCCATGGTACGGCCACGAAGATCCGCGACTATTATGCGGGAATGAGAAAGTAGTTCCTAGTCATATAGGTATAGAAAATCGCAACTTCTCATTTTCAGTTGGTCTTAGCACACGATGTAACTGTAGAAGAGTCAAGTTTTAAATAGGAAAAATATTGAAAGTGTCTTTGGTCATTTTTTGAATGAGATGCTAATGGACTGATCAGAATCAATGATGTATGCTAAGCTATGCTAAAAGTGCTACCGCCAGATACAAAGATCAGCTGAATGGATTCAAAAACGGTAAAACTCAACTATTTAACTCTAGGGAACTTGTAAAATGAGCCTATTTTCAAAAAAAGTGGAGTGTTCCTTTTAAGTCATGGACTGTGAAACATCAACAACTATCATAAAGTTGAGTGTTTGTGTTTGCTGAAACATTGTTATTGTTTTATTTACATGGATTTTGAAATAGGATCTGATCTTTGTCTGAATAATGTTAAATAAACACCTTCAAACCCCTTAACTGCACTGTATTTGAAAGGCCTAATTAGAAAATGTTCTGATGTTACAACTTGGCTGAGAAGACGCAAGTATATTTTTAGGCTTGTAATTATTAAATATGCATTTGAAACGTTTAGCTGTCTTATGTTGTCAAAATGAATTATAAATCAAAATGTTAAAATAATCATAAGAATATTAGGTCACACTTTAGATATAGGATGCCTACTACTATTAACCAACTATTTCGGATTTATTAAATTGATGAAAAGTGACAGTAAAGACATTTATAATGTTACAAACATGTTTTTTTGTTTTTTGTTTTTCAAATAAATGCTGTTCTTTTGAATTTTCTATTTATCAAAGGATCCTAAAAAATATTTTTCACAAAAACATATTAAGTAGCACAACACGGATAATAATATTTTTTGAGCTTATCAGAATGTGACACTGAGGACTAGTGTAGACATTGATGCCTGCTGGAAATTCAGCTTTGCCATCACAGGAATAAATTACATTTTAAAATGGTAATATTTCATAATATTACTGTTTTTCGTATTAAACAAATTCTACAGTGAAGAGACATCTTTCAAAAATAGTCATATTGACCCCCAACTTTTCAATACTGGGAAGAAAATGTAAAGAAATATTGGACTGTAATATGAATAACGGGAATCTAATACCCTGTCAAGTCACATATAAGCCTTCCTCTGTGCCTTTTTTAATTAGGATCTTCCTTCATCCATTCATCTCCACAATCCAAGATAGACTGGAACTCATATGGTAATGTATCTTGCTTGGTTCTTTAACAATATAAGCCATTAGTGACTTCTGAAAATTAACTAAACTTAAGAAGTTTAACTCATATTAAACACAATTTGTGTTCAAATTCTGTTTTAGTTATCTCAAAATGTATTATTTTATTTATATCTTCAATTCTTATCGACTCCAATCCTATCAGTGGTCAGTATAGGTCACTGGCATTGTTTGGGGTAACGCATATCATCTAATGAGAGTTATGTAGTCAGATTACTTTTTTCGAGTAAAGTAAAGCATTACCTTCAAATTTATAAGAAAATATTAAATGTGTATATATATATATATATATATTAGGGATGCAACAATACAGTTAGTCCACGGTTCAATACGGTTTTTAACCACGGTTTTCGGTTCTGATGGCTTCAGTTTATCAGTTTTTTGCTATTCTATTTTTAAGCGACAGGAACAGCAAGAGGTTAAGGAGAAAAAAGACTTTTTCTATTGCAATACTCTTTCTTTATTTTACTTAAAAGAATTGGAAAACCTTACTTAAACTTAAAACTTTACTTGTACACATTCCTAGTGTATTGTATAATATAAAATACATATATATAAGGGTTTACACTGGCAGCTCAGAGCTGTACAGCAACATTTAAGTATGAAATTGAATGAATAAATGTAAAAATAAAATACTACATAGACTTCACTATAAAATATACATTGATTCTTATTAAAGCTACTTTATTAGTTTTTCGGTCAAGAGCAGTGAGGGATTTTCTCTTTGTGTTTTGTTGTTGTATTAACATTAAAGGGATAGTTCGCTCAAAAATGAAAATTCTGTCATCGAGAAATGAATACAGGTTTGAAACAATATTAGAGTGAGTAAATATTGACATAATTTTAGAGGTGAACTGTCCCTTTAAGAACAGCGTGTTCACTAGTAGTCGGGGAGCCAAAGTCTCAAAAATGGGTTGAACCTGACATGGTCTGCCATACCTTTGATTTGTGTTTTTTCTGTTAATGTTGACCCTAAGAACCAATAATTGGAGGGTCTGCTCTGCCGGAAATATCGCAAAAAAAATTGTGGCCATTTTAGTGTATGCACCCTTTATTTTTTATCAGAAAAATGTTAAAGGGGTGGTAAAACACATTCTTTTGAAGGCTTGACTGTGTTTGTGGGGTGCACTGTAACATGTGTTCATGCTTTGTTTTAAAAAAAATTGCCTTATTTTTCATATATTTGACCTTTATTCTACACTGCTCTGTCCCTCCTTGTAAAACGGTCTGATGCTTTCCGGGTTGTATGAAGCCAGTCCCTCAAAAATACGCAATGGGCTCAGATTGGTTAGCTGGCCCAGTGTGTTGTGATTCGCTAAACGCCTAGTGCACGTATGTCGGAAACGTCACGCCCCTTACCGGAGGCTGTGCTTTGGTCAGTGTTAGAAACAACGGCGTCAATAAAACCATACCAATCTGAGCCCGAATCAGACCCAGAACATTTGAGTGAAGATGATCGAGCAGAACCTGTTCAGTCCTCAAGGGTAAAGACTGCGGATCTATAATGATCGCTACTGAATGGCACTTTAACTTTTGTATTTTTAGAACGATTATAGCCAAATATCTGTCACAAGAACTAACCCAAAACAAACACTAAGCACTGGCTTTAACTAGTAAGTTAGCCACATCACACACAGAACCATGTTTAGCATGCCTGTAGATAAATAATACATAAAAGCTCTACTCAAAGAATCATTTACACTAATGTCAGGTTCGCTGTTGAGATTTTAACGTTAGTGTTTGTAACGTTAGGTGTTCGTCGGATAACGTTAAGTATGAATGAGCATTTAACAGACTGGTTTGCAGAACAGCGTTGTCATCTGTTTACTTCCTTGCTACAACCTATTACAGGAAAACACATCGATGAAAAATAAATCAGACTTACAGGTTGTGGCCCGTAAACAGCTTCTGTTTGTAAATCCAGCTTTCAGGACAAGCCGTTGTGCATATCCTGTATTGAACTCGTGAAGTTTGTGGAAGTTTGTGTTGTCCTCCGTGAAATGTGCAGCGCGCGCGTCATGCATCCACGCACCGGCAGTGTTTTTTCACGCAGCTGACGTTGTGCAAATCTGGCATTGAAATCGCGAAGACGGTGGATGTTCTCCTCCGTGGATGTGCTGCAGGAAGCCCCGCGCGCGCCTGTTCCCCGCTGACTCAAACACACGTGCATATAACATGTTTTATGTTAAACGCTCTGCAACGCACCCCCGTCCCTATGAAGGCTGAACAGAGCAAGTACCCCAGACCTGCAATCCGGATGAAAATAACAGCGTTTCCTCGGCATCGCGGCAACAACACTCCAGCCTGACTATACCACAACAGCGCCGCGATACAAAATGGCCTCACCCCCCCCTTATTTAATCTTCTCGGAGGAGGGGTTTATGTAAATATTGAGCCTGGTGATGTCACCAACCCTGGAGGAATGTGTGTAGTCGCCTACTGGCCGTTTGCTGTAGTTCTTAGAAACTGATTTCTTTAAAAGCAAATATCTCCCTTTGCTTTAAACTTTGAACGTTGTAGCTTTGCAGATGTTGTTTATGCTATAGAAGCAACATTACACGTTAGCTAAAGTTAGAATAGTGAAATCGTGGTTTACCACCCCTTTAAAAATAATTTTTTTCCTCAAATCCTCAGTGGGTTGGGTAAGCTGTTAATAGATGTATTCCAGATACACAGAACACATGTGCTGACAACATCCACTGAAAAAATAACTTTTAAAACACATTTCTAGATGATTTTGCATCAATTTAATGCAAAAAATAGGCGTTTTCTCACTTTTTTTCCAGTATTTTCATCTTTACTTCATTGGCAATCAACTATTCCCCCAAGTTATGACATCTGTCAATATGCCATTCTTTTCACCAAATAGTATACTCATTCCACAGAAAAAATTATAAAAATCCAACCAAAATCAATGGATCTGTGATTTCACTACTAGTTTGCGATCAACAAGCTCAGAACCTCAATAGCATTTTAGGCTGCTCTCAAAATTCCGAAAGACATACTGGATATTTAACATGGTTGTTAATGTCCACATTATTAAACATCATGGCCTAGGCATCTTTTTAATTTCAACATAACCCTGTTCTCCCAATGGAAGAGTGTTGTGATCTTGGCAACTGCTTGGCAGACATCCTGGGCAAGGTTGAGAACTTGTTCTTGCTGCTTAGGACTGACTTTCACCCGGTCGTCCTCACCTAACTGTGGAGTTGCATCTGTTATCATCCATGCCAGGTGGTTATACAGGTAAGAGCTTACTCTTCGGGATGCATCCAGGTATGATATCTCTAGCTGCAGTGATGGGTCTTCAGTCATACTTTCAGGCATCTGCTGACTTCCACTGGCTTGAGCTGTTCTGGCTTCTCTTGCTTCCTTCAGGATCTGCGTACGTTGGTTCTGGAGGTCCTTCCATGTTCTCTTTGCAGTGTTGTAGGAAGAGACTATGGTGTCATCTGGTGTCAACTCAGATATTTGCATCATCTGAGGATTTTTTCCAGAAATAAAATGCATAATTCTCTCGTCTCAGGGGGATATGAGGGGGGAAAGTACCATAATTTGAATATACTACCGGGTTTCTACTGATACAAAGCTTAATCAAAGTCAAAGTCAACTTTATTGTCAATCAAAACCATGCAACAGTACATTACACAGCAGACTGAAATTGCGTTTCTTCCATACTCCAATGTGCAATATTAAAAATAGAGAAAGACTTGACACACACTAAGCACAGACTAACCATAGACTAAACATAGGACACCACTAGAAAAGTGCAAATAGATATTCCAGAAATATAGTTCGGTTGAGGTATTTTAGTGTAGTATAGTGCAATACAAGGTGCAATTTGGAAAAAGTGCAAGGTAGCAGCATGAAGATAAATACATTTTGTAAACTTGTTACCTTCTTGTGCAAGGGGATATTGGCATATGTACATGGAGTAAAAAGAAAAATGTATTGTATTATGTAAATACATTATTTATGTATTTTAGTCTTTGTGTGTATGGGTTGTGGGGGTAGGGATTTATAATCCAATTTTCGTGAGTGAGTTGAGCAGTCTGATGGCTTGTGGAAAAAAGCTGTTGCTGAGTCTGGTAGTCCTGCAACGCATACTGCTGTAGCGCTTGCCAGATGGTAGGAGGGTGAACAGTTTGTATGTAGGGTGGGTGGGGTCTTTGATGATGTTTGTGGCTCTTTTGTGGCAGCGGGATGGGTATATGTCCTGGATGGATGGTTGGGCTGATCCGGTGATCTTCTCAGCTAACCTCACCACCCTCTGTAGAGCTTTCCGGTCAGCAACAGAACAGCTACCATACCAGACTGAGAGACTACTTGTGAGGATGCTCTCAATGGCACCCCTGTAGAAGGTAGTGAGTGCCAGTGGGGGGAGGTTGGCTCTTCTCATCCTGCGTAGGAAGTGGAGGCGTTGCTGAGTTTTCTTGACAAGGGAGGTGGTGTTGGTGGACCATGACAGGTCATCAGTGATATGCACCCCCAGAAACTTGGTGCTTTTCACTGATTCCACAGCGCTGCCATTGATGGTAAGGGGTGTGTGTGGTTTGCGATTTCTCCTAAAGTCCACAGTTAATTCCTTTGTTTTATTGACATTGAGATGTAAATTGTTGGTGTCACACCAGTTGATGAGTTGGTGTACCTCATCTCTGTAGGCTGAGTCGTCATTGTTACTGATGAGGCCCACCACCGTTGTGTCATCTGCAAACTTGATAATATGGTTTGAGTTGCTAAATCACTGAAGTAACCCTTAAAGTTCCTTCAAATTTGAGAGCATGCAGCCAACATTAATTTCTGCTGGAACATACTTTCTGTGGAACAACCATTATTTTACAATTGCCACCTACTTCATTGTGCCTTCTAAGGCGGGCAATCAAGGACTGACATCTGTATGAGGTAACATTCTGAACTCCATGGCTTTCCAAGTATTTACAGAATTCATCCCTCAAAGCTGTAACTAAGAATATGGCTCTTTGAAAAAGGGCTCATCTATCTGAGATATGAGTTGGTTCAGTGCAGCATCATATGTAGTGGTGGCAGTACTAGTCCTTTCCTGTGAACTAAGACGCTTTGTCAGGTAGTTGGTCATGCATTCCTTGTGGTACCGGAAGACCTCAGCAATCATATCAGTACACTTGTTTCCATCAGGACCACACATCTTGTGTAGTATCTCTTCATCTTCAAGTTTGTTTGCTTTTTCCCAAACTGCATTCTGTCTGTCATAAGTGGCGATCAAAATGAGGGATCTATTCCCCCTGGTCGTGCGTGCTCTACTGATCTGCCCACATTGTCACCATGGAATAATTGAAATGAGCTGGATGAAAGAGCTTGACTTCTGGCTTTTCAACTTTTTTCCTCTTCTGGTCAACAGTTTTACGATTTGTGTACTTCGCACAACATTGTGTGTGCCACAAAGTATTCCTCCTAAGAAAGTCACATTGAGGTTTCAGCCCATTGTCAAGTCTGTATGAGACCTCATCCTTTCTGTTGGTTACAGCATATAGGAGGGAAGGGGTAGCCTTGATTTGTCAGTTTCTGAAGAGGATCAGCATCTCTGTCTGTTTTCTGACATATTATGCAAGCAGTATAGTTGGGTCTGAGCAGCTTTCTCTTCAGCTGTTTGGTTGAGAACTCAGGCTTCATCCTTCATTCTTCTCCAATTCACATCACTCCTCTCCTGTTCTCTCCTGTTCATTCCTCTCCCCTCTCCTCCTCTCCTCCACGCTTCTCCTCTCTTGTTTAATCCTAAAATAAGATCAGAACCAAATCTGCAAATGGGAAATATTGTGCATTCAGGTGAAAGAAATCATCTCGGGTTACGACTGTAACCCTTGTTCCCTGAAAAGGGAACGAGACACTGCATCTAACGACACTTTGGGGACACTCCCTAAGCTGTGGAAATTAAAGAGTGCTTCGTGGATGTGTGTGACCGACTGAAGGTATTAGATCAAAGAGTGACATTGATTGAGGAGCTGTATCGTAACATCTCAGCCCGGACTGCGGAGACGCAGGGAAGAGTGGGCTCCATCGGGGGTCAGGCTAGTGAACTGCTACGCAGTATGTCTGGTCTGACCATGAAATTGGATGAAATGTCCAGGTCCATTCATGAACCGGACGCTCGCCGCTGACGCTGAGGATCAGAACGGATTGATTGATTATGGTCTGGAAAATTACAGAAGATCAGCTAAATGGATTAAGATATTTTCCCTCATCCCAACGTCCAGCCTGTCCCTATCTCTCGGTTGGGAGGTCAGCTTGACAGCTGGGTCCTGCTATCTTGCTTTCGTTCCCTGTGCACGGCCATATCTCCTTTCAAGGACAAGCCACAGAACTGAACTTTGAAAACATCTTAAGTTATGGCTAACATTCTCACACAACACAGGAAGCCAAGACTCTTACTCGCATCATACACACCTCACCCCATCCCTGCCCGCCATCCAACCGTCTGCCTCCCCTTTCCTCCTTCCTATCTCCCTTACTATTCCCAACAAAAAATACCATCACGTGACCACGTGTACTGTGTGTACTATGTATGTAATGTTTGCATGTATGCTTAGCAATCTGCATTTCTTTATTTCTGGAGAGCGTGTGGCGGCGCTTTAAATAGCTGCGGCTCGGAGGCTTGCTCCAAACTTCATTTCGTTGCATTGTACTTGTACATGTGTAATGACAATAAACTTGAATCTCATCTCATAGCGATCAAGCAGACGCTCCATGCGTCTCATTCCCTTCTCAGGGAACAAGGGTTACAGTTGTAACCCGAGACGTTCCCTTTCGTGGGAACTCGCACTGCATCTAACGACACTTTGGGGAACGAATAACCACTAGGCCACACGAGAATCACGCCCACCCTAGTGCGAAGCTGGAACCCACGCACACTTAGGACGCGAGCACCCTAGCGCCAGGCGTCGCAGGGAGTTGCAGATTGTAGAATCTATAAAGGCGTGCGGGGTGGCCCACCCGGCTGCCTCACAGATCCTCCTGAAGCGAGATTCCAGAAAGGAGGGCCACAGAGGATGCCATGTCTCTGGAATGAGCCCTCACGGCTATTAGTGAAGGCAAATTACGCACCTGATAAGTTGTGGCTATAGCCTAGACAATCCACTTACTGATTGTCTGTTTTGACGCAGGCAGCCCTTTCTTGGGTGAGCCAAAGCACATCAACAACTAGTCTGACTTCCTCCACTGTGAAGACTTTTCCAGATAAACTCTTTTTTCCAGAACTCTGCTCTGACCGGGCAGAGCAGGTGAAGTCTCCTTTCTTCCGCCATCACGTGAGGTGGAGGATGGAAGGCCTAAAGAACCACTGACCGTGCCACACTCGATGGCAACTTGGGCACATAGCCCGGCCTTGGAAGTAAGATGGCCTTAACTCCGCCAGGGACAAACTCCAGCAAGTTGGCGTAACCGACCCCGGTCCCCCACCGTCCTCAGTAAGTGATAGCAAGAAGAAAGGCCACCTTAAAGGTCAGGTTCTTTGCCTCAGCCGACTCGGTTCGAAGGGAGCCGCAGACAACCCTTCCAGAACCACTGCCAGATCCCAAGTTGGGACTCTGGACCGAGTCGCAGTTCTCATCCTCCGAGCTCCATGGAGGAAATGTACAACCAAATGGTGCTTACCCAGAGGCCCATCACCTACAGGCGAGTGGAAAGCTGCAATGGAAGCCATGTACACCTTAAGTGTTGATGGGGTAAGACCGGCGGAGAAACCGTCTTGGACGAACTCCAGCACTGAAGTCACTGGGCAGTTGACTGGGTCCACCTAACGCTCTCTACACCAAGTGGAAAACACATTCCACTTCATGCTGTACAATCTCCTCGTGGAAGGAGCCCTGGAGCTGAGTAAGGTCTCAACTACACCTGCCGATAGGCCCGTCTCTAGGTACCAGGCCCCCTCAGGGGCCAGTCCCAAAGGTTCCACAGCTCTGGCCGGGGGTGAAATATTGTGCCCCCTGCCTGAGACGGGAGGCCTGCTAGCAGTGCTACGATGTTCGAGAACCATACCTGGGTCGGCCAGCAGGGTGCTATTAAAAGTAGGCTGATCACTTCTTGGCGGACCCGCTCCAAGACTCCTGGGAGCAGAGTGAACGGGGGAAATGCATAGACGCAGCAGCCACGTCTGCACTTGAGAGAAAACCACAGAGGGCAGTGGAATGTTTCTCGAGACGCGAACAGATCCACTTCCACTGGGCCGAACCTCTCGCACATGGCTTTCACCACCTCTGGGTAAAGTCGCTACTCCCCAGACCTCAGCCCCTACCTTGACAGGACGTCTGCTCCCTGATTTTGGTCCCCGGGGACATATATTGCTCGACAGTCTCCCTTGGGACCACAGGAGGATCTGGTGTGCCAGTCTGCATAGAGGGCTGACCACTGCGACCTCAGACCCCCATGATTTGCAGGGTTGTCCCAATACTTTTGACAATATAGTGTATTTCAGACTGACTGCAAACTCAATGAAAGTTTCTGAATTCTGCCAGCTACTGCAGGCCCACCTGCCACAGTCTGAATGTTGGTCTTTCATAACCAATTTCAGTTTTCCAATTTTACTTCCAATAGCATATTTCCAATATTATATATTTCCAGTCTCTTATGTAGGGGAGCGCGGGGCACAACCTAACGCGGGGCTAGTTGTAACACGCATGTTTTAACCCTTTCCACACATCCCAGAATGACGAAACTTAGTGTATTTACTAGTTGCCATATCAACATTATTTAGAGAAAAAATAGCGCCAAAATGTATAAATCTCTGGAAGATATTACTGAACATGTGTTTAACCATAGCAAAAGTAAATTTCTTACTTAAGTTTAGTTTTCATCTCTGTTTTTTGTGTTTATTCAAGACAAATCTGATAATATCTTAATCTTATATCTGTTATTAAACAGTTGAGATCATTCTTTAATGCTGATCTAACCAGCAGAAGACACGAGCTGCGGTTTAAATCCCAGTTGTGCAGGTGGGGTGTGTTGTAACACTGTGTTACAATGAGCCCCTATTAGAAATATGCCATTATATTCTAACTTAAACCACGAAACCATGAGAAAAGGGTGAATAATGTCTGAGAGTTAATGTTCAGAAATTATTAATTATTATGATGTTTTGAACTGTATAGCTGTATTTAGCGATGTGTTTGTAGTCAAACTCAAAAATGCTTATATTTTTAATGATTAAAAAATGCCATTATTTTATTTTAAAAAGTTAATACTTGTATTTTGTTGACAAAATATTTTAGTTTGTCTTGTATATATTTTTTTGATTATATCAGGTAACATTTTAAGCTGTTATTTGGTCATGTTACATTGTGCCCCACCACATGTTACAATGTACCCCACCTATGGAGCATGTTGTCACATTTCACTTCCATTCTTTCGGGGTAAATCAAGAAAAAAGTATACACTGTATTAATGAAACAAAACCACATAATTGTACCAGACATGTGTGCAATTAATGTGGGAAAAAATAAATACTCTGAACCCCAAGTGGATTTACACAAACTGAGAAAGTCAAAAAGCGTTAGGTTGTGCCCCGCTCTCCCCTACGTTAGTACCACACTCTTATAGGGAGGAAACAAATGGTACAAAAGGCTTTTTTTTTCACTTTTATTCCATATGTACTCTTAGAGGGTGCATACTAGTACCTTAACGGTAAATATTACCTCAAATGTACATATCATATAAGTACCTTTTGAAAGAATGCCACCATAGTGACAGCTTTTATACAATTTTGTGTGTGTAATGTGCTGATATTTTTAGATTTTGTGATTGAAAGCAATGGCTCATTCATATTATTTGCAAAGTGACAATAGGTTTACTTTACTTTATTGTCAGTATACATACATGTACAACAACACACACACAATAACATATTTTATAATAATTTATTTAAAAACGTGATCACAGCAGGTATAAAGGAATTCTTGTATCTTGCTTCTACAGGTCCCCCGTGTGATGTATTACAAAAAAATATTACAGAATGTTTTGAGTGAAATTTCTATAATTTCCCAATTCCCATACATTATACATTCCTATGCTAATGAACATTGCAGTCACATTTGATTTACTTTTATTGTCATGCACCAAAAATTATTTTCTGTGCACGTATAGTGACAGAACAGCATGTTAATTCATTTAGCATTAAAATAAATACTGATTTCACTGTTATATACTGTCAGACACATGTAAGTGCGAGCAGAATGTGTTTGTGAGAGAGAGCACTGAACGCCTTCTGGGGTCTGTTGTCTTTATGTCAGACAGCAGGAGGCCCGTCTGCACTCTCAGCTTCAGCACAAATCTTACATGCTTTTAGCTTCATGAATAAAACATTTGCTCGCGCAATGCTATTATTAATCACACTTTATATCCATCTGAACATAAGCGGTTATGTCTATCCCTGAATCAATGACAGGTTTCTATCTTATCCAAAGCATATTTTTCCGTTAGTAAAGCACTTAAAGTATGCACTAATTGGCTTGGTATTCTAAGACTTCGTTATGTGGGTTATTCAATGCAATAATCATCATTTGTCATTGGTTCTCAACGGTGCAGTGAGGTATTTTTCTGACTGAAAATCTGGAGAACATTAAACCTGCTGTCATCGTTTTCTCACCCTCATGTTATTTTATACTTTACTTTGCTCTGTGGAACAAATAAAATGAGAATTTCTGATAAATATTCATGCTGTTATTTTTGATACAGTGAAAGTGGATTGGGACATGTAACAAAAAAGGAATTTCATTCAGTTGCAAGTTGAAAATCTTGTTTGCCAGCTGTGGTCAGCATCAATTATGTTCCAACAGGATAAATTTGTTACCTGGGTAAATTCAGGCTGATCTAAGAATAAAAACATACTGGTAAAGTTTTTAGATTTCAGAGCTTTCAGTGAATTTATACTAACATACTATAGTTTTTGAGCAAAGTGAAATTTGGTTGCCATATTTTCTGTATCGAAACATCTCTGTATCTGTCTGTACCATCCTCTAAAGTTTAAAGGGTTAGTTAACCCAAAACTGAAAGTTCTGTCATTAATTACTCACCCTCCTTCAACACATTAAGATATTTTTGATGAAATCCGAGAGCTCTCTGACCCGTCCATAGACAGCAATTTAATTAACACTTTCAAGGTCCAGAAAGGTAGTAAAAAGATTGTTAAAAATCTATGTGACTCCAGTGGAGAATATTTTTTGTGTGCAAAAAACGACTTTATTCAACAAATCTTCACGTCCGTGTCATTCTCCTACGCAGTTTACAGTGGCCAGCTTTGCATCAGCATCAAACGCATGCGTTGTGGTGCTCATGTGAACAGCATCGGCCAATGGTAAGCCGCCGTTCTGGCGTAGCTCTGATGTAACTCGGAAGCACTGGGCTGTATTTACTCGGTCAACAGCACAGACGTGAAGAAATTGTTGAATATATATATGTTATTGTAGTTATTTTTGTTTGTTTTCTCCTCACAAAAAGTATTCTCAACGCTTCATGAAATTAAGATTGAACTACTGGAGTCATATGGACTATTTTAATGATGTTTTTACAACATTTATGGACCTTGAGCTCTTGGATTTTATCAAAAATATCTCAATTTGTTTTCTGAAGATGGACGAAGGTCTTACGGGTTGGGACGACATGAGGGTGAGTAATTAATGACAGAATTTTAATTATTGGGCCCTAAAGCCCTCTCGGGGACAAATGTGGGCAAAATAATTTTTAAATAAATAAATAAAAAATACTTTCCTTAATCTGAGCGGTACAAGACTTGGCTACTTTTCCTAAGTTTGCCACCTGAACACACACACACACACACAAAATTGACTAGATTCTACAATGTTAAGTGCTTGAAAAAAAAACATAAGAATGAATGGGAAAAACTGTAATTCTGAGCATATTTTTTTTAATTTGTCCAATAAGAATCAATAAATCCAACACAATGCAGGTCATACATACACACAAATGATGGAGTGAGCCTATACAACATTCTAAATGTGGCAAACACTCACACTCGCGCACACACACACACATTCACAAAAGCATTGCATTGAAAGCCATTAAATGAGCCTATAATAAACAGTCACTCACACATACACAAACAAAGGAATTAAATGAGCCAATAACTGGGCAATTTAAAAAGAAAATTAACACACAAAAAAAGGTTAAAACATTGGTTTACAGAGTTCAGCCCATGTGCAGCCATTGAGTTCTATTGTCATCTAGTGGCTATTGATATTGTAGCTTTACAAACGAATTAATACCATCATAGGTCACCAAAGTCACCACATTTTTAGGTTTTGGCTGAGGTTAAAGAAATATTAAATATAACATAAAAATAAGCATATTTTACATAAAAAAATATGGTACTTTTAGAGGTAAATAAATTCATCAATACCCCAAAAATCACAAAAAAAAGGCATAAATTGATCTAATTTGTTTTATTCAAAGTGGTGATAACATTTATTTAAAAAAAAAAAAGTAGGATCACACCTAAGACCTTCTTGCCCAAAGGTGGGATTATGGGCTGTTATGTGAGGCAGGCTTGGGGGTTAAACCTTTGCCAGCTTTCACTCCAAAAAGATGATAGAAATTTGAAAATTTAAAAAAAAAACATTCTTAAAAAAAATTTAAGATTTAAACTTGAAAATATACAAAAAGTTTTAGGATTTTGATTAAACCAAAATTTACAGAATGACTAAACGAGTAAGAAATTCTGTACTATCTCTGAGTCACTAATATTATATATGTACATTTGTGACATTGATCAGGTGACTCCTTTGTACAAACAGTCAGATGTTCTTCCACTGAAGCACAAGATGCTCTTTGCATCATTCTCAAATCAACTTATGAAGTTCATGCAGCTGGAGTTCTGCTGCCATTAAAGCCAATGGGGGACAAATCAGATACTAAGACATCATTTTCAAATTAACAGTATTGAATGTTTTGTTGGTGGCCATATTTTCTAAATCGAAACATTTTGTCTGAAGAACCATCCTCTAAAATGTAAACCTTTGGCAGCAGTCACTCTAAAAACATAGAAATTAAAATATATCATCACATCAGACATTAACAAACTGACACCAACCTACATATTCTGTTCAGAAATGTTCTTTATTGTCAGCAAACTATATTTCAAAGATCCCTTATCATTTGCATGAGAGGTTTTGACAAAAAAAAATTGAAGCATAATTACTTTATAAATACTTTGATGGGGGAAAATGGAAGTATCAAATTAAAAAAGTCACAGCTTTTTTATTTGATGGCTGCATGAATGAGTTTTGTGCGTGTCTGCATGTGTCATTGTGCTTTCAGTTTTTCCCACTGCTCTGGTGTCAATGTTTTCTGCTCGAATGCATGGATCTCTTTCAGCTCCTCGGCAAGGCAATTATTCACCATCCTAACAACAAACATAAACACAGACATTTATAAAAACATTGCATGAGGTCAGTAAGTCTATTGATCCCAGCATGCCTGTTCCTCACAGCTTGTCTCCACAGCGCCATCCTCTCTAAAGACAATACTCTTCCACATGACTTGGTCCTGTAAAAAGACCCAGATCATTCTGCTAAGCCTGCACATCTGCGCCCGCGTCTCAGGCATTCTCAGCCAGCTGGGACTCTTATCAGCTGCGGATGACCTTTGCACAACACTCTTCACTGCATCCTTGATTCCATCAAACCACTTTTTCCTTTCATTTTTAGAATGTTCCGTATCAGCATGCCAATTGTGTTCTTAAATGGCAAAATCCATTACTTATATGAAATGCAACCAGCTTGCCACATAACAGTAAAGTGCACTGACTGATTAACATAAAAAGGGCCACATTTATTTCTCTATATATTATCAACAAATATCAACATAAACTGATTTTACATAAACTGTCCTTCTATATTGTGTTAAATTGACTGCACTGCAAATAACTTACTGTCTATTAAAAGGTGCAGTAAGTGATTTCTGAGGAACGCTGTTGAAAGTGGATCGGACTGAGCACCACAACACACTTATAGCCAATCAGCAGTAGGGCACGTATACACTCATGATGGGGGAGAAGATAGAGTGAGAAAGAGGGAGATATGAAGAAAAAGAGATGACAGAGATAGGTGTGGGCAATATACTGGTAGACACAATAAACCGGTAAAAATTTGTCAACCTGTAGAGATTTTGGACTATCGTGCTTACTAGGGATGGGTACCGAAAACCCAGTATTATATGAGCCCCGGTTAAATTATGAAAGGCCGCAGTATTGATAAGCTCCAACGCTATCGGTTCTGCTGTCGGTACTGGAGAAATTAAGACAATACACTTACTATTTATTATTGATATAGACATTATCTTGCAAATTCTATCTTAACAGCCGTTTCTAAATTAGATAATATTAAACCATTTGTCTGCGATGCATTTTTGCTATTCGCAATCCAGAAGAGAGAGAGCGAGCTCTCTCACGTGGAGCTACAACGCGACAGTCGCTGCTTAATGAGTGATGATGGCCAAGAGAACTAACAAAAATTTGTTTCTGCTTACACTTAAGGGCTGTGAAATTAATCTAATTTTATTTTCGATTTCGGCTTCCAAGGATTATAAAAAGAATATATGAGGTAAAACTATTATAAACTGGCCGAGTTCCGTCGAGCGCTACTTCCGTCCCTTCAAAGAGGTGTGCTGTCATTTCTCCCTAACCCTAAACTTAACGTCATAATCAGTGTTTGTTGTAAAATGCAGTCTTTACTGTTGCTAAATTGCGAGACGTGTTTGATAATAAAAAGAGCTATTAAATGCACAATAATCCACGCAAGAGACACTGTTTCCAACTTCAAGGCGGCTTATGTGTGTGTGTGCTGCAAAACAGACGTGCACATTATATTTTAGGCTTTGTGTGCACGTCTAAACATCAAATACACAACAAATAGCCTATGTCAAAATGAACGGCTTGGAGAGTATTCACTTAAACACAGTTTATATCTTAAATGGGCATAAATAGTTTGGATAAATGGTATAATATGATATTATTAGATCTGCACTCGATCTTAAAAGGGCAGCGTCTAATAAACCTGCTGACGATTGATCCATTCATTTAAATCAAAGAGCTCACAGCTCTAAAATGAATAACTTTAGCTTTAGTAATCGTTAATCTATCAATTTATACAGTGAAAACTATGCAGTGTTTTTAACATTTCATTACTTTATTAGATTTCTTTGTAGGCCAGTGTTTCCCCTACCATTGTTTTGGGGGGGCGGCCCGCCCTCCCAAAATGACCCCCCGCCCCCTCTGAATGAATGACAAAAAATATTTGTCATTACGGTCGACAATAAGAGTTGCCCGATGGTCCAGTGCAGCATTAAAGTGTCTCTCAGTTTGATACTCGCAAAGCACAGCAACAGCACACAAGCACGGCCATGCGTCTCACAACGCGCAAATATTCACACAAAATTATATAAAAATGCCTGTCTTGTTGAGTATCATTGTAAACATAGTCGGTAAGGTCTTTTAAATGAACGTAAACATTACATTTGCCAGTCACCGCCAGCATTTATGGTCATTTTCACAAGTTTTAAAGGAACACTCCACTTTTTTTGAAAATAGGCTCATTTTACAAGTCCCCTAGAGTTAAATAGTTGAGTTTTACCGTTTTTGAATCCATTCAGCCGATCTTTGTATCTGGCGGTAGCACTTTTAGCATAGCTTAGCATACATCATTGATTTTGATCAGTCCATTAGCATCTCATTCAAAAAATGACCAAAGACACTTTCAATATTTTTCCTATTTAAAACTTGACTCTTCTACAGTTACATCGTGTGCTAAGACCAACTGAAAATGAAAAGTTGCGATTTTCTACACTTATATGGCTAGGAACTACTTTCTCATTCCGGCGTAATAGTCGCGGATCTTCGTGGCCGTACCATGGCTGCAGCAGACTTAAAGACTTGGATTCCCATGCTAAACATGGACAAAGTTTTTTTTTTTTTTAAGTTGGACTTTTGATGGAGTATTTCTGTGCCAAAAATACTCCTTCAGGTTTCTCATAAGTTTCGGAAAGTTTTTTCCGAGTATGAGCCAAAGTGACGTCAACAAGGGCGGAATGTCCATGTACGGGCTCTTCTCCTGGAAGGGGCGCGCGCGACTAGAGCGAGAGAGCAAATGCATGCCCATTAATGCGCTGTGCTCGGCTTTAGGGTAGTCATCGGCTGCGCGCTGCAGTCTGAGGACTTCACGAAATCAACAATGTCACCAAAGAAGTGTGTTTTCGGTTTTCAGGGCAAGACAACCCTGCACAGCGTCCCAAAGAACCCAGCGTTAATGGGACAGTTGATGGAGTTTGTTTTTCCGGAGCACCAACGGAGTTGTGTAAGTGTTTTTGTTTGTACCCTGAATTTCGCCGACGATGGTTTATAAACAAGCCCCAGTTCAACTCCGGATTTGTAGCTCGTCTAATGCTGAAAGATGGAGCAGTCCCAGCGATTAAGGTTCACGGTCGTGCGTTGCAAGCCGGCGGTGAGTAAAACTGCTTCAAATGTTTTTGTGTCGTTCATTCAAATGCGCTACTATTCCATTTTTTTTCTATGTAAACACGCACTAGTCTGACGTGCAAAACCGTTCCGCTTGCTACTGCTAACATTAAATCGCATACAATAGTACATAAACCAAATCATGTCCTCATAAACCACGAGTAAACACACAAAAACGTTGTAAAACTCGCGCATGACAAGCCGCTAAGCAAGTATATAAGTTACAGTTACAGTACATACCATTGAGACGTCCTGCTGTAGTCGTCATTGCTGCTTGTCCTGTTCAATATCAGCCTCTAGATCTGATTCTGGATCATAAATGTATGGCTAAATCTGATTGATCTCTATAGTTTATTTAGGATAACGTTTTTTTCCACGTTTAAGGATGTCACAGCTTCCAGACGCTCTCAACGCAATAGCTGTGCGCGCTCGTGATTCTTTAGCTCCGCCCACACGATACGCCGCTCTGTTTTTTTTTTCCGGAAAGACTCTGTACACCGTATCTTTCTTTTATACATATAATAAAACTAAAGACTTTTCGGAGACATGAAGGATGCAATACTACTCTATAGGCACTCAAAATTGACCCTTTAAGGGCGTTTTCACACCTGAAAGTCCCCACCAAGGTCCGAACCGAAGTTCATGTTTTGATACTTTTTATACATTCGGTTAGTTTTGGTTTGGTTTCACATTGCAATTATGCAAGCGCACTAAAGAACTTTACATGACGCACTTGCGTCCACTCGTCATCATCTATGTGGGCGGCATCTGGACATTGATTGGTTTGTAAACGGACGTGCGTCTGACGTCAGCGTCTTTGACAAGAATGAAAGAACGGACGCATATCACCGCCACTATTGAACAGTGCGCAATGCTTGACAATTTTTTTATTCGTTACGTTTAAAAGTGGACATTTCAAGCTTTATATACACATATTTCTCATGTTTGTGAGGCAAGTAGCCTGCTGAGTTTCGGTTTATTTGAGACCCACTCCAGTTCATGTGTAAAGCATGTGATCGCTCCCGCGATTATTGTCTGCTATAGACTATTTGCTTCTTATTTATTAAATCCAGGCAATTATCTGATTAAAATTAAGATACAATTTATACAAAACAAAATTCCCATTAAAGAAATGCTTTCTAAGCAAAATCATACAAAATTTAGTTCAAAATTATTTCGTACTTTCTGTCTTCTGACATATTGCGCATATTTTCACTTTTCATAATCAATGTAGCCTAGATTGAATTTAAAAATAACATTACAATATTTAAACATAAACAGGAACTTCCTGTAAATGGTCTGAAAGTCCGAACCATACAGAAAATGCTTTCACACTAGAAACGAATCAAACCTTTGTTCAGTTTGATCCGGACCGAGACTACCTCTTTTCGTCGGACCAAATTTCGTCTGTTTGGTCCGGACCGTGGTACGGGGGAGGTTTCACACCTGCAATTTTGATTTGGACCAAACTGAAAAGTCCGAAAATCCGGACCAAACAAGGTAGGTGTGAAAACGCCCTAAGCCTCTGCTCATAGAGCGCATGAGAACTGAACTGAATGCTTTTTGCTGCCTAATTGGGCTTGAACAGTTAAATACACATACCTGTGTCTGTGTGTAAAAGTGACCACATATTTGCAAGTAAACAGAGTAATTTATGTCTTAAAGGTCCCATGGCATGGCATTTTTCTATTATTTTATAATGTTTCCTGAGGTGTACTTATATTGTTAGTATGACTTTTACATCATAAAATGTCATAATTTAGAAATAAAAGGCATTTTTTCTATACTGCTGTTTGCCCTGTGGCTGAATGCCCTGCTTAAAGAGGCGTGTCTGCTGTGAGACTTCAGTAAAAACGCCCACTGTTGTGATTGGCTGACATCTTTGCATTTTAAATGAGCGGAGGGGGCGTGGTTTAACGAGGTCTACGAGGCACGAGCAGGCACGAGCTGCTGCCAGAGAGACGGATGGACCTGAGTTCACTTCACATCAGTTCTCAGCATGTCTGAACTGTTGTAGTTACAGCATATACTTCAGGTTATTAGTCTATTTCTAGTCGGAGGGGCTGTCACTCATGTCAGAAAGTTAGTAACTTTAGTAAATTATGGATCAGCGCTGACTGGAGACGCGAACCGTTTAGAACGATTCAGTCCGATTTGGTGAACTGATTCGGTTCACTAAAAAGAACTGGTTCAAAAGAAAGATCGTTCGCGAACCGGACAACACTAATGTACCAGAGATGGAGCTCAGCGATTGCTAACAAAGTTATTTATAGTAACTACTGAGTTATGAGAGCGCTGTCAGTCAGCACGAGTTTATTGTGTTTGTATCTGAGAGTTCTGAATAAACACGAGTCCCAGTCACACCGAGTCCGTCTTCATCATTATTACCAACTTTGTAACACACGCAAAGTACCATTACAGCTGTCGAGATGAACGAGTTAAAAGTAAGTGTTGATAATAGCATTATTTTTTAAATAAAATAAAAGCGTCAACAGACACAACAGCAGTAATCGAATGTAATCCAGTTTATTGTGGGGCTAGGCTGGCTAGCCCGGATATGCTCACGCTTACCCCCCTTCTGCTTAATCTCGCGCCGCGTTTGGTGCCTCCGCTGTGGGCCAGATGCAGTACTGGGGGTCGGGGATGTTGAAGGCCGAGCTTCGGCGTGTGTGAGGTTTATCTCTAAAGATGTGGCTCTGCCGATGTTGAGCAGAAACTCATGACTGTATGCACATTTTAGAACCGATAGACGCGACGAGGACGTACAAAAACACTGACTCACAAGATAGAAAACACGAAAACACCGTTCTGTCGGGAGAGAGAGAAGCCGCATTGTGTGCACGAATAATAAATAATTAGCTACACATCAGAAATCACTGATCACAGATCAGAAGGAACTGAAAAAAGACTTCTGTTTTCATTTGTTCATCCAAACACAGAGAAACTGCCAGCATTCACTCGTTCACAAGCCATGATCTCTCCAGCGTTTGCATGGGCGTGCCAGATTCTCTGGGCGGAGGAAAGGGAGGGAACCGTTCCTGCTTGGACGTCAAACCAGGAGACTTCAGGATTGGCTAGTCTGGCCTGTCATTTTCTCAAAGGCAGAGAAAGACAGCCAGAACTCGGGTTTACACCGATCAACATTTCTATCCACTTGGGGACAATATTCAGGCTAGGGGAACTCATATTAATGTTGAAAAACCTCATAAAATGAAAACTTCATGCCATGGGACCTTTAAGTAAACATTATATGAGAAAAAAAACTGAGAAAATGAGAAAGAACTACGCACAAGTATAATGGGTCCGTGCAGTCAGTCTTAAAGTGACAGCATCCAAATTTACCTGCCATTGTTATGCTAATCAAAAAAAGAGAGGAAATTTCTCACTGCTCTTTATTGAATCACTTGTTAAGTTGAATAAGAATAAATGCATATTTAATTTACACAGTAAATACTAAAAAAAAATTATATATATATATATATACATTTGACTACTTTATACATTGTATGTAGTATTTCTCGTGCTTGAAGTTTTTTCAGGGTTTTTTCTCAGTTATTGATTTTCAGATTTCAAACTAAAATTGTTCAGCTTTTAACTAAAATTGTTCAGCTTAAAAAATAAATACTAATAATAAGAAAGGTGCCATATAGACGCATTTTCACTACTGGTTTCAGCCTTTTGTATTTTCTAGTATGGAACATAACTAATTCTCCAGTCCAAAGGAATCGTGTGCAGAAGAAGTAACTCACCTGTGTCTCTGCAACAATGGTTTCCCTTCAAACTGAGGGGATACTACAAGAACTTTAAAACTGGCAGCACATCTATTGGGAGACGTGTCTTCTACATCCTGAAAGAAAAACGGATTCTGATCAAGTTTAGGCATTTCCATGGGAAAAAGCAACTGCTGCCTGTTTAACATCGCACATGTATATTGTATGATCTGTAATTCATTCTGATTCCAACTTCATCTGGCTCTGCGGTTATTACATACCACGTGTATCGCACCAATCTCCGCGATCAGTTTTTCACGAATCAGATCTGGGGTGACAGACATAATTCACGGATAAAGTACAAGCTTTGGTGACGGCGACGTTTTTATAAACGCTGAGGTTATGTATTTTAACGTACAGTTGACAGCGTTATGCAGTAACTACCGGTATGCCTTATTAGTAAGGAGGAGCTTAGTAATAACAACCATTAGGGTTTGGAATGTTACAGAGGCCACGCCTCTTAAATAGTAGTGACCAATCCCTTTATCGAACTTTTTACCAAAGGCGTGAAAACTGACCAATCAGAGCAGAGAATTTGAGGTCCTTGTTGTTATCGGTGTTCCTTTCATTTACTTGATCGGAAAAGCCAAATCATTATTTTGGAAGATGATTCAACTAAATTAAATCTATATAGAGGGTTACATTTTTATTTTTAATAACCTTATTTATATAAAAAAATATTTAACTTAATATTGTATACGCTTAATAAGTGACTCGCATCGTATATTTGCTCAGGCCATACCCGGACATCTTTGACGGGATAGTTTGAAACGAAAGAGCCAACATACCAAAACAAATGAATGTTTTGATGATTCAAGTGAAGAAAAATAATCAGTTTGTAGTCTTTACAATTATGCCGTATTTATTGATTTTAAATAAAAATGTTCGATTATAGTATATAGTTATATCGCTCGAGATAAGGAACTCTTGAAAGGTGCTGTATAAATGGCGAAATATTAAATATTTTCAAGTGAATTGAACATATTACATATGAATGAGTAGGAAAGAATAGTCTCCACGTTACTAGCCCCTGCAAAGGTATTTGAGCTAACGTTACTGTAGAAAATAGGATGGTGGTAGAGGTGGAGAGTTTCTATGGCGTGTATATGCTGTACTGTACTAACCCGAAATTCAAGGGTCGAATATATATTGGCTTCACTGTGAACCCAGAGCGCCGTATCGGTCAACACAACGCAGGACGACACCGAGGAGGAGCCAAGAGAACCAGTGGCAGGGGGCCGTGGTGAGATATCAGCTGAAATTTTCATATGGAGAACAAATTACAGATCTCTAAACAAAGACCCCGGTGGTTCTGTAAATGTACGGTTTTTTTTATTCATTTTAAGGGAGATGGTTCTTATTATCCATGGCTTTCCATCTGATATTGCAGCTCTAAGGGTAAATATCATTTTCTGTTTTTGTGTTATATCTTGTCGTTCATTTCCCCTTTGTACAAAATTATCTTCTTTATATTTACTTTAATAATACTTTAATTAATACCTGTACTTTACCCAGATACTTCGAATAATAATGATTTATATTTTAAGAGCATAGCATGTAGTTAATCTGGATTGCATTCATACGGTGTACTCATTCATATAGAACAGGGTTTTTCAAACTGAGGTCCGGGGACCCCCAGGGGTCCTCGAGAAGATTCTAAGGGGTCCCCAGAAAATTTCAGAGAATAAAAAGACAAAGCAAAAATGGATTAAGTCTACCGAACATTCTAACTGTTTAATTTCTAAATGTTTCTCACCTTTCTTGCTGTATATATACAGTCAAACCAAAATGTATTCAGACACCTTCAACATTTTCTCACATTATTACAGTTTATTTGCTATAGTTTAGAAAATGAAATTAAATATGACAAAAACTTAGTTAAACTGCATCAGAACAAATTCATCTTGATAATGTCAGATAACTTTGATAGAAAGGTATGTAATGGATTACAATCAACCAATCAGCTGTCAGCAGTTAAATTTAAAGGATTAGTTCACTTAAAAATGAAAAGTTCCTGATGTTTTACTCAACCCCATCTCATCCAAGATGTTCATGTCTTTCTTTCTTCAGTTGAAAAGAAATTAAGTTTTTTGAGGAAAACATTCCAGGATTTTTCTCCTCACCACAGACTTCCATGGCAACCAAAATGTTGAAGGTCCAAATCAATGCAGTTTCAAAGCGCTTCGAAGGGCTTCAGAGGCTCTGTGCCATCCCAGACGAGGAATAGGGTCTTATCTAGCGAAACAATCGGTCATTTAAAAAAAAATTTTTTTTAAAAATGAATATACTTTTTAACCTAAATTGCTCATCTGGCGCTGCTCTGTGACGTGCCAAGGATTGCACAATCACTTCGGCAAGGTCACGTAGATGTAGGCAGAAGTACCGCCCCAAGCGAACATGCGAGGACTAATACAAATGCCCTTTACCAAAAAAAATCTTCAATTTCAAAATCGTCAGACATCGTTGTTTTACCTTTTTTTTTTTTGCTAAAGGGCGTTTGTATTAGTCTTCGCATGTGCGCTTTGTAAACAAGTGGGCGGTACTTCTGACTACGTCTAGTGTGACCTTTCCGACATTTTTTAAACAACCGATCGTTTCGTTAGATAAGACCCTATTCGGCGTCTGGGATCGCGCAGAGCCTCTGAAGTCCTTCGAAGCGCTTTGAAACTGCATTGATTTGGACCTTCAACATTTTGGTTGCCATGGAAGTCTGTGGTGAGGAGAAAAATCCTGGAATGTTTTCCTCAAAAAAAATTCATTTTGACTGAAGAAAGACATCTTGGATGAGATGGGGGTGAGTAAAATATCAGGAACTTTTAATTTTGAAGTGAACTAATCCTTTAAGTACACAATTAGATAATACCAATTTAGGTCAACCAATGACCAAGCAATGCTTCATTTTGTTCAGTCTGTGCATTAGCAATTAAAGAAAAACACTTAAGGTCAAAACATGGTCAGGTCAAAGTGTCTGAATAATTTTGGTCCCAAATTTTTATCAATTTTACTGGTAGTCCACTGTATGAAGAATGTTTGGGTATAATATGTCACAGTTTGCTTTATTTTGCTATCCTCACTTACATAAATGAACTATAGTGTCCTGTACCCACTAGTAAAAAATTATATCTGGGGTCTGAATTATTTTTGGTTTAACTATACCTTCCAGAATTGTATATGTTTGCTTTGTGTCTTCTCTTTATAGTCCCTTTATCTTGCTCACTGGGGTTGTAAGGCAGTATTCTAAATTCAGTATGCTAACTTACATTTATTGTGAAAGTTGCTTATTCAAATAAGTTCTTCAGGTTTATACAGCCAACATTAATTATAGCCAATTTAAGTTTGGGAA
Organism: Gobio gobio; assembly: GCF_949357685.1. NCBI lineage: Eukaryota > Metazoa > Chordata > Actinopteri > Cypriniformes > Gobionidae > Gobio > Gobio gobio. The sequence goes on from NC_137098.1 coordinate 26,797,116, forward strand.
AAAATATGTTGCATTTATAATGTCACACTTACTATTTATCTAACAGTTTAAATGTTCTTCATACATAAAGATATATAGATGGATTTTAGGAAGGGGGGTCCCTCATAAAAGGTTCATCATATTTGGGGGTCTTTGGCATCATAAAGTTTGAAAACCCCTGAACATACTTTTTTTTAGCTCTGGAAATGTAAGTACTTATCATTCTTCCCTCGGGTCATTTTGACCAGAAACTTATTTAAAAAAAAAAAAATTTAAATTGTGTGATCATCAGAGTGGTCCAAGACCTTAGACTTTTGTCGCACTTGAACCACGAATACACACACACACACACACAAAAAGACTGGATTCAAGGAGTTTTGTGGTTGAAATTTTAAAAAGTAGCAAGTCCTTCCTTCCCCTTAGGAATGCTTCCCTATATATATATATATAATATCTGATCAAAGTACTCATAAAACAGTAAGACTATGCAAAAAGTACTCGGATGACCTACTATTTTGTGTGTGCATATGATATAAATATAAATATGATATAAATGAATATAAATATTATGTTATCCTTTGTTCATCTTTCCTCTGTTAGTTTGAGTGGGCTTGGCAGCATCCGCACATCTCTCGTCGTCTGTCCCATGTTGCCCGCCGCAGCCGTAAAGAATCCAGTTTGCAGTTCCACTGGCGTGTAGTGTCAAACATGTTGCGGGTGGCGCCATGGAATCGACTCCCCCTCACTGTGCGCTGGCTAAAGCAGGAGTACCGGATGGACTTTAGCCCTGTGCTGCAGCCTCCTCTGCACATTCCTCTAGCGTTTGGCGGTGTGCGTGCTAAGAGGAAACCGCAGCACGAGTGTGAGAGCCAAGAGGAGAGACAGGTGGAGCGGTGTGTGTTGTGTGGGGTTCTTGTTAAGGTAAGTTTCACTCTGCTTTCAAAGTAGTTTTGAGAAGCCAGATCAAAATCTTGCAGGAATAACTGTCTCAATCATTGGGTTTTTCTTTTTTTTTTTATGATTTCAGACTGTGGATAGACTATCGTGTCTCCACCCTTCCTGTCAAATGGTTTGTCATCTGATTTGCCTGGCTAAACACTTTCTGAAGGCAGACCCTTCCCACCTACTTCCTGTCGAGGGAAAGTGCCCTGGCTGTCATCACTCTGTGCTGTGGGGGAGTTTGATACGACATAAAAATGGCTGTTATGGTGATTTGGAAGAAATGACCTCGTCCTCATCTCAGGTCAGCTTTAATATGCTATCAGAGTGTATGTGTTGTCAATAAATTAAACAATTTTCATTAAAACCTCAACATCGATTGCCACCAGAGAGTTATTAGAAGCATATTTTCAGTTATTTTACAGAGATGTCATATGTAATAGTGATGCATGTTATTAAAGTGCCCCTATAGGGGCTTTCGCACCAGGTAGTTCTAGGAACTAGGAACTAACCACCAGGGTGGTTCCCAGAGAACTAAAAGGTAGGCGCATTTTCCTGGTTGCATTTGCACCGCCAGTAGAAGCTCTGGCGAACCTTTATTTTGACGCCGCTGCAAACGCCAGAGCCTGAGCACACACATTCTCCATCTTCATTAGTTTATGATCTGTTTAACAGTCCTGTCTAATACGTTATTAGATAGAACTATACAAAGAAAGTAGACAGTATATGAAAAAGTATTAGCTTTTGCCGTGTGGATGATGTCCAATGTCGCTAGCTTAGCTGAAATACATAATCATGTTTCGCTTGGTACCCTCAAAGTTATTTTGGATTTATATGAATGTAAAGGTTGAGATGTCCATCTATCACTGTTTTCCATGTTCGTAGAGTTAGTTTCTGGAGTAAATATATAGACTATAAACAGTATGTTTGCATGGCTTTTTAAAAAAATGGCGGGTGCTGGTGTTTCACGTGGGTTCGGCCAATCATCATACACTTACGTCAATGGTAGTTCATATTGTGCTGGGTTAGACCCTACTCTGAAATAGGAGCTAAATTAGTTCCCCCAAAAGGATTCCTAGAACTAAAATCACTGCTAGTTCCTGCGGGGCGGTTCCTACTTCCGCCATTAGTTCTAGGAACTATGAAAAGGTTCCTGCGGTGCGAAAGCCCCTTATTATGTTATTTTAAAGGTTTCTAATTTAGTTTTGAAGGTCTCCTACAACAGGTTTATATGTATCAAAGATAGAAAAAAACACTTGAATTTTCTCATAATGTACATTGCACTACCACATTGTGCAATGATTCTTAAACGCATCCAGATTCAGTCTCTCTAAATCCCACCTTTCCGCGAGCTACTCTGCTCTGATTGGCCAGTTAGCCCAGTCTGTTGTGATTGGTCTACTGCTTACAGTGCGTGTCGGTAACGCCCATTACCATTTCTGAACTTCAGCTCAAGAAGATTCCCAACGCTCAGTGATTGAACACACTGTAAAGACAGTAACTATGTTGTCAATTTTACCATATGAATCCGAGCGCGAGTCCGATGATGAAACATTGGAAGAACTAGTTATTCAACCTGAACCTCCATCGCAAGGACGACTTGATCAGGACGTTTCTCAGTGATGCGCTACTCAGTTTGACGTACATTATGTGAACTAATGTGAATAAGTTATTTGACATTAAAGTTTGTAAAACAAATTTTACTCTATCCTTTATCATTACTCTAAGTAGTAAAAGCGACATTACTGGACACAATCACACACACTGGCACACAGCTGATTAGCAGAACCTTTACAGTTCAAGGTCCTTTCACAATGGACGCGATTTTGACACGCAAATAATTTGCGCAATGGTTTTATTTTTTGATCAGCTGTTTGTGTAATGAGTGCTTCCACACAGAAAGGGCCTTAAGACTAGCCTGACAAGCCAGACCCACATCAAGATGGGTCTGGGAACACACCATTGGCAGGGCTCAATCCGAGGGGCGGGATAAACGGTTGTCTTTCAAATTCCCTCTGCACGCAATAGCGCTACAACCAACCAGAGCAACGAAGAAGGTGAAGCGGAGCTAGTTGATAGATTAAACTTTGGCCGTACTCTGCAAAATTCCGAACACATCTTCCTTTTTTAAGAATGACTTCAGTCCCGTTCCTTGTTCTTTTCTCAAAGAAAAGCTTAACTCCAAGCCTTTCAAAGCCGATTCAAAAGACCGCTGTTCGCCAGCTTCTTTTCTTTCAAGTAGCACACGGAACCGCCGCAAGTCTGCCGTCATTATGTTAAGCCCGCCCACTATACACAATGTGATTGGCCTGACTAGAGTTTGGTTTTTCCAGCTCGCAAGCCAACGGAGAGTTGCTAGATGCCCTGGCTGCAAATTATATTTGCTGCCGCTAGGGTGCGTCTAGATTTCTAGGCTACCTTAATACAATAATAACGCGAGTTAGCTGGAAACCTACACAATATAAAACACAAAACTACCTATTTTAAAGAAAATATATACATCAATAATTATTCATACTTACAGGTTCTGATTTTGAGGAGCAAGTTGTTCCAAATAAATTGGGTACTGTCCAATCTTTAATGTACAAGCATTTTTTAAATCGTATTTAGACCTCGTGGAGATTTTGAGAAGCAGTCTTTCCCCAACTGATATTGTTCACTTAAAGCATAACCGACTGTGTTTATATGAATACTCGTTAAGACGGCCATTTTGACATAATTGTGTGTGTATTTGACAGTTCGAGTGTATAACAAAGCACAAAACAGAACTGAAGGGATCACACACTTTCAGAGAGGTGGCTTGTGCGCACATCTCGGTGCGTGTGTCAGACAGCGTGAGACTGCAAGGAGTTGTTTTTGGCAAGTTATTGCGTTTAATAACTCTTTTTAACGCCAAGCAAGTCACATAAGTAACAGTCGTCTGCCCTGTCTATTCTCTGCTATATGCGTCAACCTAAAACGTACACTTTTCACAATGTTGAAGTAGCCTATTAAAATCATTCAGATATTGCGTGCCGTTGCGATATGCAGTTCGCGATATGAACATTTGCGATATTTCGATAATTCCGATATATTGCGCAGCCCTAATTCACAGACAGCTATATTACACACTGCATGAAAGGTAATATTTGAAAAAGCATAATAGGGGCACTTTAAAAACTAGTTAAGAGTCTGTGAAAGTTGCAGCTTTTAGTAAGACAAGTTAAAGAACTGAGATGTCCCAATGATTTCATTAAAGAACTCAATAATTGTTTTTATTCTTTTAAACAGAGTCATTGGACGGATGAACTACAGTTGTGAAGAAAATGTGATACAGTAGTTTCTGCATTTTAAGAAGTTATCATTGGACTGGAGAGTCTGAACTGACTCCGAATGCACAAAGATTCACAAAATGAGATGAAGCATTTAACTCAGGTGACCTTTTGACCTTCAGACACATTTTAAAATATGAAGTAAAACATTTTAATTCAAAAATTGTAATTGTTAAAACATTGTGTGAAAGCTCAGTCAAGGCGAGAATAATGACTGAATGACTAAAAATGTTTTTAAAACTGTGACAAAAGTTTTTAAATGTGGTTATTTTTTATCTGAAATCATGTGTGGTCATATTTATTGGACAATAAATCAGTGAATTTATGTTTTAGTGTTTTTTTTTTCCCTTGGTTGCAATGTTGAATTATCACTTACAAACAAATGTTCTATTTGTATGTTTACACATAGATGGAAACAGATGAACATTAGTAAGAATCTATAAACCGTGAGGATTATTGATGCAACGAATAAAGGCTGAAGAGTGTAAACACTGCAGCTCAGTGGCTTTTTATTATTGCTTGGTTTGATCAAGTAGTTTGACAACTAATAGTGAGTTTAAAACGGGATTACCTGTGCAAACAAGGAGGATGTTTGAAAGCAGTCATAACAGTTCTCCTAATTATTATAATTTTTTTTGCAATACTGATCAGTGCCATTGGTGGGGCAGAAGGTCTTACTGGAACAATAATAATTTAATGATATCTGTTAAAACATTCAATTGACAAGGTGATTAAATTCAAAGGGTTTTATATACAGTATTGTAGGTAGGAAATAAAACATTTCATACTGTATGTAAATTAAAATGTATACAAATGAAATGATCAAAAGTGATGGAATATTAGAAACAGATGATGTTAAACTAAATATGTTTCATAAAATATTGAGGGTAAACACAGTAATTGTTGGTTAAAGTTATTTTTAAAAATAATGTTACAACATTACATTACTTTCTAAAAAAAAAAAAAAATTGTACTGCTACTTTTTATGGAAAGTAATTGAAAGTAAATGACTTTTGAGTTACTTTTTCCTCATCTGTGCTGGGCTTACTTGATTGCAAATGCAAATTCACGCCTGTACAGTAGAGGGAGCAGCTCAAACAAACCTTTCAGATGTGCTGCCATTTTGTATTGCAGAAGAATAGGACACATGAGAAGAAAGTTCAACACTTACTTATGCAAAAAAAGAAAACAAAGTGATGTTTATCTAAAGTCATTTTTGCTTATTAGTATGATTGAATGGAATCATCTAAGGTCAGCAGCAAAGACTTAAATACATAAAATGCATCAAGTACATGTGTATTATTTAACATATTTAATTACTGCCAGTTTGCATTTCACTGTTTTTATTCATTTTGAGGAATACTGAATCTATTTTTGTGCAAGTGAGTTGTGTAAATGCATGCCCACATTTAGACTACAATAACCATCATGTTTACACACAGCGCACCCAACGCCTCTGCATCTTACTCCCGAATTCTCTTAACATGGGGACAGGAGACGTGTCAGTCAATAAATAGGAAAACAAAGTAACTTGCGTAACTTATTTGAAAAAGTAACTTTGTTGTCAATTTAAAAGTTATGCACTACTTTACTTGTTCCTTGAAAAAAGTAATCGGATTACGTAACTCAAGTTACTTGTAATGCGTTCTCCCTAACACTGTTCACAGATACCTTAAATGTATATTAGATTTGAATGATCAGTTTTATACATGTTGAACAAACAGTGGTTACATATATATATATATATATATATATATTGTGGATATATGTATATTTCTCCAGGCTCTGAAGGAAGGTCTTATCACGGAAATTGTCCTCACCTAGGATCTGGAGGTCTGATAACCGTGATTACCGGCTGAAAGAAAACACAAACACAATTAGTGAGTTATCATATCTTACAAAATGATTTACAGTTTGAATGTTCACAGTGTCTTACCACACTCGGCGTGGGAGTACAGCACTGAATGACCTTGCAGCAGTATGCAGCTAAAGTGGCTGAAAGGGCAATCAGGACTGCCAGCACCAGCATTTGTAATGCTAGGTAATTTTCAAAACCAGTCTGTGGGTAAAAAGATCAAAAAGTCAAGTCCCATTTAATTATATAGCGCTTTATACAATACAGATTGTTTTAAAGCAGCTTCACAGTAATGAACAGGAAAATAATAATAGTGATGTTGCAAAGTTCTTCCATTATGAAACGAACTCAATTTCAGCTGCAAAGCAGCTTAGTGTCATTGTAGCAAAGTTCATCAGTTATGAAGCTAACTCAATTCAACTATAAATCAGCATTATGAACCAAAAATGAACTGTGTGCCAACCAATCCTGATCTCCCCTACCCAGAATACCATATGATAATTATTCATTTGCAATACATTTGTATGACTTACTTGTAAATGTATACATATTGTATTTTGGGGAGATTTTTCTTTAGCCAGCCAACAATGAAATGTGTTATGGAAAACATTAAAGTGCATGAAAATGCAGATCACAGAGGCCGAACAGGCCACAGCTTGCATTCCTAAACAGGCTTTCAGCTGAAAAAAATAAATAAAATACAAACAGTGTTATTGGATGCACCAAGGTCATTTTTTCCTTATTGAATTAAATCAAATTGCTTATGACTAATACACACGTTTTTATGTGTCTGGCAAAATGTTATGATCTGAAAACTTACAGTTGGGAGGTGAAGATTCTGTGCAGCTATTGCCAGACTTCCAGCGATAATCATCTATAAAAGGGAAAGATCAGGACATACTATACACTGTCCTTAGAAAACATTCAGATTTTAGCCCTTGACTTTTCTCATTTATTACACATTTTCAGGGTTGAACTTGTTTCAAAATAGATTTACTGAATGATTGATCTGTTGTATTGTATGGTGACCGGGAGGGGACATGTTCGGTCCACTTAGTTTTGTTGTGGCCACAGTATATTAATGTGATAATATGTCATAGCCACAAGATATTAATTTGTGGGAACGCCATGTAAACCCGTAGGAACATGATAAGTAGTGGCCACGAGATCATTTTGTCGAGATAACGGCATCCTTATGTCGAGGCCACGTGATGTAAAGTCGCCACGACTTCTTTATGTTGAGGGAACGACATCTATTTCTCATGGCCATGAGTTAAATGCGTAAACAACCTGCACGACCATAGCAAGCTGGAATTATCAGAAATGGATAGGCTTCTAATAATATTTGTTTTTATTAAGAATGACTAAATAAGGGCAGAATTAAGGAATTATTATATTAACCTATATTATAGCACATTGTGTTGCGTGCGATGTTGCTGCTGTTTGTGTCCTTAAAGTATATCGAAAAACAAAAGAAAATCACTCACTGCTCTTGACTGAATAACTTTTGTAACTTTAATAAGGATTCATCTATATTTCTATCATGACAACTATCAGAAGATTTTTAGCATGGTAATGGATATGACAATGTCAATGAATTTGGTCTTGGCGGAATAGATCTGCTATGCTGCTGTTGATAATTGCTGTTGTAGATTATTGCTACTGCTGCAAGTACAGGAACTTGCTACTGTCAATACATGAGCAGATATGCTGCTGTGAGCAATATATAAATATAAATAGCATATAAAAATGTATTAGTTATACAAAGAGCATATATAAAATTACTCGTAGCAGATCTATTCAGGTGGAACTGGGGACGGTGAAGGGTTTCAGAGGAATGATGGGTTAAGGACCCATCAGCCTACGCCATCGAGATATTCATGGCAGAACTTGGTATTTAATTTATACAATGAAGAGAATTGTTACTTTACATTTGTTTATTCAAATTCTGTACATGATAACTATTTTTAGACCTACCCGAAAAAACTTAAAACACTGTTTATTTAATTTCTATCTTTTACTTGTTTTTTGTTGTTGTTTATAGATAAATTATATATAGCCTAAACAAATAAATAAACTCTTATTTATGACAGTTTCCTTGTCAATGTTTGTTAGTAGTTTTTGCTGTGTTTTATATTATTATTTTTTGTGTGTGAAGGTGCCAGTGAAAATGTTTTCAGGGCAAATTAAAATTTGAGCTACTGGCCCGAACGAGCAACAACAAAAACCCTTAGCGTTGAGCCCTGGCTTTATTCACTGAAATGAAAAGTGTGACAACTAACCCCAGTCTTCCCTTATATCCAATACTATATTCCTGCAATACCAGAGGCTGCAGTTTTCGTTTCAGTGTTATATTTGTTTATTTTTAGCTTAATCAAATAAGCCGTTTCTATTTTAATATAGGCCTAGTTAATTCATTAATTGGCCCCTATAGCTATATATTGTTTTTATAGTGAAAACCAAACGAAATACATATTGTTAAGATGACAAATGATTCTGCAACATGTGAAGTGTAGACCTACTCACGATCATGGAGGCAATGCCACTCACTGTCCATGAATACATGGCCATGTCATTCACATATAACACCACGATCACAGATGTATAAAACACAGCCAACACAATCTGCGTTACCTGTAATGAACCACAACACATTTACGAAAATTATTAACCATGGGTATTAGGCTATATTTTTTTTTGCCTGACATTTAGGCTAACCATAAATGTGCAAGTGTTGTTACTAAACCATGTTTATAAAAAAAAAAAAAAATCAATCTGCGGAAAAAAAGTGTGTAGCTCTACAGTTAGTCATTTTTCACATCCATGAAAACAAGAGTTTGAGAGCACAAAAAAAGGTTTGTCAGCGGTTCAGCTGAAAAGTACACGCACTCCTAGTATTTTGGGTTCAGCCTCCAGGTATTTAAGTTTTTGATTGGGGTTTTTCTGAAATCGGATGTCCAAAATCTCTCCGGAGTGATCTTCTCCAGACTCAATCTGTGGTTCATCTGTCGACGACAGTTTCATGATTAAAGTGATTCATACACTTACATTTATTAACACGAAAATAAAGCTAAATCGCCATACTCATATTAGTTTTGATTCAATTCAACAGCATAAATAAATCTGTGGATTTCATTTTTGGATGCATTCCTGAAGCATTCCCATGAGCATTCCTAACTGAATTAAGAGGAAGAATAAACGTACCTGCCATTTTGCTGATCCCCTAAAGAGGTAGCCTAAATTCTCTCGAAAATAGAGGTAAAATATTTTTCCTTTCTCTACGCACTTATGTACTGTTTACTGTTTTGGAGTGAATTGGTGCCGCCCCTTTATGGAATCAAGTTCAGGAACATCTGAAAACAGTTAGTCGGCTGTCAGGAGCCTGAATAATAGACGAAAATACATCCACAAATATCCACAGGCTTATCTATTCTCTTATTGTCTCTTAGTTAAAGCTGTAGTCTGATAACCCTTACAAAATAGAAGCTTATTCAAGTGTGCTATTATAGCCTACTTCTTTTAAACTAAAAACAAGAAAGATTACTTTCAGTTAACTTTTTATAAATATATTAAAATTAGGTACACTCATGGGGGGGGGAGTTTTTGGCAAAATATGGGAAGTTGTGTGATGAATTACAAGTGATATTCAAGTATCAAATCATGTCGTATCAAATCATGTTTGCTATCATCATTGTGTTTCAAATCATGAAACATAAGTTGCATGGTGATGCTCCAGAGCGGTGTCTTCGAAAATCTGCTGAGAAATATTGTCATAAATGCATTTCAGTGAAGCATTGAGGAAGAGGTGTCATTGTGTGGGGAGCCTTTCTAGCCGCTAGTATTGGTGAGCTACTTCACTGTGAAAAGTTATAATGTTTTGGAGTAGGCCTACAGGAGAATATTGCAGAATGGCTTGCTTCCCACAAATGAGAAGTTGTTATCTAAACAGGAATGATCAGATGTTATTTTTCAACAAGACAATGTTCATGCCTGGTTGGTTGCAAAAGCAACCAAGAAGTGGCTTGAGAACAAATCCATCATCAGGCTCATGTTTTGGTCTTGATCAGAGTCCAGATTTGAATATTTGGTCTCACATTAAAATTAAATGAACTGGGAGCATTTTTCAACTAGGCTACAGACTCTTCTTTCTGTAAAAAGCTGTCTGGAATTTTCTAACCAGTGATGTGTTATTAAAATGGTTAAGACCATTTAAAGACCACTAAATATTTTGCCATTTTTGATAGACATGTACTTAAAAGTATAACTAAGTATCCTAAGTACAGGCTTATCGCAAGCCACCCTGTAGCCCAAAACTGATAGCCCCCTGAAGCTAAGCAGGTTTGAGCAATGGTCACTACCTGGATGGGAGACCTCCTTGGAAAGCTTACAAGTAAACTAGTAGTTTACTGAGAGTATACTTCATAGTGTACTTTCATTAACTAACAAATGTGCTACAAGTATTTGACTAGACTATCAGTATATATAAGTTCACTAGTACATTTGGAATGCAAATGAAAAAACGTGGTTGTAAAATAGTTGTGTACATGTGACATAAACAAAAATCCATTAACCCTTTCAAGTCTACTACACTCAAAGTTTATTAATGTTACACTTAAAGTATACTTTTGCTTAAAACTGGGCCGATTTAGTCTAGTAGGCTATACAAAAAAATTCACTTGAACTTTACTTATACTTAATAAAATGAGCTTGAAGTAGCCTATACTTTTTTTGTAAGGGGACCCACAGCACAGTCTGATGTCTTTCATGATCAATCTTTGTTTGTACATCAGGAAAAGTAACAGTACTTCAACACACTATTTTTTATTATTTATTTGTTACTATCATTATTATTATTTTTTCCATATTCATCAACCCATTTTCTGAGACCATTGGCATTTAAAAAAAAAATCTATTTCCTCTTTATTTCTCATGTGAATTTTGTTTAAAAAAAATAAAAAAATTCTATACATGCAATTCATCATAAAAAATGTACAAAAAGTATGAAAATGACCTGATGAAAATCACTTGAGAAGTTGGACACTCTTTTACAGAGATAAACTAGCAAATAATCCGTTTTATTCAAATAAAATGTTGGGATTTTTAAATCTTTCAAATTTTTGTTAACATGCTGTTCAAAAATGATCAAAAAACACTGTCTTGAGAGGTAGTTTTATTTTATTTTATTCCAAATAGCATCACAAGGCATTCACACATACAGCCATTCACACACAAACACCTTCAATAAATGTTTCAAACACAAATGTACATTTATCTTCATCATATATAAATTATAAAAATAGAAACTTAGAATACAACATATCTGTACATCAATTAACATATTTATTTATTGAGAATAAACAACAAAGAGCATGTAACACTAACTGATCTGTTATTTTTTTAATGAATATTAACATAAAACCATTGTGGACAAGTCTAACTACAGCAGATTTATTACGGTACATTAAGAGGGTGAAGGCATGTTAAACTCAAAAGAAGATCAGGATTTTGTGAAAGAGAAATTAATGGGGTTAAATGTACCTGTTTTTATTATTTTACTGAGCGCAGACAAAGAGTTCTATTCAGAAGACAAGATATAATGTACATAATCCAGAGTGTTACCTTCACTTTGTTTGACATTACAAATATTTGTTTTACAAAAAAAAACACAAAATAAATAAATGGAGAACGTAAGGTAGATCCAATGTATTCTAATGGAAAATGGCAGGATGTGGCATTTAATGTCGTCCAACATTTAAGATGGCAGTGGGACTGCACCACCTCTAGTGGTGAAAAGAGAGAATAAAAACACGCTTATTCTGATCTTTCTCACATTTTCTTTTATATTCACAGATATTTACATACTCCTGAAACATACATCATTATGGCTACATATATAGAACACTCTTTGTACAAGGAGTGCTTTAGGTAACGCCGTAGCCCCTGATCATTGTATTACAAATCTGTAGCTCTGTATTCATAGCTACTTTATCTCATGCACTTTAGTGGGGATAAATATACCTTCAAATGGCACATTCTCTGTCCTTAAAGGGAAACTCAAAACAATCAAACATTTCCTTCACACTTCATTTCCGTTTTGACAATTTCATGCAAAACGATTTAAAGCGACATCCATCATCTTGTGGTCCTTTGTCTGTGCAGATGATTAGCCTATGAACAGAACATGCTACATCTGGTCCCTGTACGATGGCAGAGGTTTGACACCACAAAACACCGCCAGTCCCATTCCAGAGAAGAATAACTGCCTTGCTCTGGGAATGTGGTTGGTTTATTTTGCAGTGGCCAAGTCCAATCCTCACCATCTGCTATCAGTTCACAGGTTCGACATGCTCTCTCCTAATGAGAGAAGATTGCTAAATAGTTGTGTTACGCATTTTCTCTCTCCATTAAGACTTGGGCACTACGGGTCAGGACCGGATCATGGTCCCATGAGGGCACACTCTTTGGAGGTCCATTTTAGACATTATTTCCATATATCTTACACCAAGGTGCCCAATGAATCAGCTCGTACTGTATGCTTTGAGGGCCCCTTTCCCTGGCAAAGACCCTATAATCCAGCCCTGCCATAGGCCACAGTACCTTCATTAGCAGTACTCAGACCTCTTTATCTGTAAGGCAAAACATCATGTTCCCAGTATCTCCGTCATTCAGTCATTATTTGCTGCTGTGAAGCATCAGTCACAGAGCCCTTTTTGGTGACAAATCAAATTTGATTTCAGTAATCGGCCCAGGATGGGCAGATTCTTCACAGCTTTGCACTGCTCTGGTCTGGTCTGCGGACCTTTTGGACGTTGAATCCTTAAAGAGGAAACAACTACAGAATTACACACACACAGATGCACAGACTGTGTATGTCCACGTTTGTGCGCATGGCTTTAAGAATGGTACACAAAAGTGCTATGAAAAGAGCCTGCTCGTGGTTCCGCTCATATGTCTGATCAAACACATGCAAAAACTGTAGAATAGACACAGATCTACACAGCATGTTATGTACACAGGAGTGAATGGACTGGATGGTGATGTAATGGAGTAGTAGAGGAGTCAGTTGTGTATGTGCTTCTTTGTGTAACTGCGCAATCGTATATTTGGAATGTGTATCTTTTCTTTGATTGTCTGCTTTCCTCTTCTCCTCCAGCCCTCCATCTGTGTTTGTGAGAATTTCACAGAGTTTAGTTTCAAAAATCACGTGTGTGCCAGTCTTCAGATAGAGCTTTCTTCACACTGTGCCAGTGGTGCTCCTCTTAGGCAAGGCATCTTAGAAAACTCCTCCTCCATCTCACTAAGAACATCCCCAAGTCCCTCCTCCTCTCCATCTGGCCCCGCCCTTTCTCTACCGTCCATCTCCTCAGCCAGGTTCACAGCTGATTCCTGCAGTTTCAGTCCACTTGAGTTGGTATAAATATGCCTGCCATTGTGCCCGCCCTGGTGCATGCTGTGTCCGTGACCGTTCAGCGTCCCGTTCCTTTTCTCTGTTAACGGAACAGCCTCCGACAACAGACTGGCACTGCTTGGAGACTGCGGCGTGTCTGTAGAAGGAAGCAAGTCCCGGCCTTTTTCCAAAGTGGACGATGAGTGCCCGCTCCCTCTCATGCCACCTTGCCGTTTGTAAATTATAAACAACAGGATGACACCCAATACAAAACCTGCGACGAAAAAAATGATGTGCGAGGCCAGGAAGTGTCGGCTACCCGCCATGGCCACGTTCCCCTCCATGCTGGGGTTGTCAAGGGTCAGTTGGTACTCGGCTCTGCGACAGGGTGGCTGATCTCTGCCCACTTCCTCACATAGGCACATGTAGGTGCCCAGGCTATCTGCTGTGACCTGCACCTCCAGGTCATAGTTGTGGCGGCGGGTGTGACTATCAGGGGGATGCTCCCAGCGGCAAGGACGAGGAGACACTTGCACACAAGAAAGCAGGACGCGCAGACCCTCTTCGACGCGCATTTCAATTACAGGTGGGGAACAAAGACCTAGAGTTACAGAGAAAAAGTGGGATACAATTTTAGTTTTCATTGCAAAAAAATTAAATGCCAAGGACCCCCCAAAATAATGCCTCTGTTAGGATGTGGGACCTTCTTCCTCTCTATCGCTATATATATGCTCACTAAGGCTGCATTTATTTGATCAAAAATACAATAAAAACTATTAAAAAATGTGAAATTGTATTACAATTTAAAATGACTTTTAATATATTTAAAAATTTAATTTATTCATGTCATAGCAAAGCTGAATTTTCCTCACGCATTATTCTATATATATATATATACATATTATTATTATTATTATTATTATTATTATTATTTTTTGGGATCATATATATTTGTTTTTTATTTGTTTTTTATTTTACTTACATTTTCAATCCAATGTAATTTGTACAGCACTTTTAATAATCATTAAAATAATCCCATTCAATAATAATAATAATAGTAATTCAATTTAATTTCAAAGCAACAAAAGGTAATGGTGTGGAGAAGGGGGTGTAAAAAGATGCAAAACAATTGCAAATTAATCTTCAAGAATGGAGATTAACATACACATTTTCTCATAAAACTGTATGTATATTTAGTTTTTATTTCTTAAAATACATTGAGCTACTTTTTCTTGAAATTTACACACACTGAGATTAAATTATTGTCTGTGTTTCTACAGTACCAGATACGGTAGACATTAAATACCACAGTCAGACTTACCTTCACCTTTGTTGCATTGCCTGACCAAATCTTCTGCTTCTACCACTTCCCCAGGCCTGAAACATAAATTTAAATTGTTTTGACGACAATGAACAAAGGAAGGAATTTTGTGAGTCCTCATATGTCTTTGTGTGAATACGTGTTTGTGTGTAACATACTTTGCCATAGCACAAGCTCCCTCTTTATGCCTCCATACACAACCAAGGCCTCGGGCACGTGCACACACCTCGCAGGTAGAGTACAGAGAACAACCGACTATGGGTACCTTCACCAGAGAGAGAGGAGAGCCCACCAGAGCCTCATTCTACAGGAGAAAGACAGAGTGTCGGTTAAGCATTCACTAGTCTTTAGGTTAAAGATGCACTATTGTTCTATATCACAAAAAACACTACAATAAAACATTATAAAACAGTATGTGATTACTTTGTATAGCAATATGTTATTCACTGGCTCCTGTGCAGAAAACAAGGGGACTTCTTCAATAAGAGTTGCATTTGGACCAACTACAGCGACTTTGTGTAGCTCTCCATGATCTATAAATACACATGCATGTATATAAGCCACACATTATTAAACTGAATCAAGCATATCAATACACACAAATCCACAATTAATTATAATTGTAAAATTAATTAATCCACAATTAATTATACAATTTAAAAACATTTTTTTTTACATTTTATGTTTAATCTCTCTTACTTGTTCCAAGGTGCAAAACAGTGGCTATTTGTTGCTTCGTGCCACTGGAGGATGTTATTAAGGTAACGGCAAGTTTAGTGTATGTGATGCCATTTCTGATCATTAATGGTGCTGCCACCACACTGTTCTCCATGAGCGGGTGATCACGCATGAACGTCAGCACTTTATCAGGCAGCTTCAGAGAGGACTCAAAGCCCTGCTCCTTCAGAGCACTATTCAAACACTGAGAGTGATAAAAGAAGAGAGGATTATTACAGATTTAAAGCCAACAGTAATGCTAGTAGTGAGTGAAGCATAATGCAAGCAACTCAAAGGTCAAGGAGTCCTTGGAGTACATATACTGATAATATACAGCCATGCAGTCGTGGGCTAATGGTTAGAGTCAGACTGGTAACCCAAAGGTTGCGGGTTTGATTCTCAATACTAGCAAGAAAGGACTGAGGTGTCCTTAAAGGGTAACTTCAGTGATTTAGCATTAGGCTTTGTATCAGTAGAAACCCGTAGTATATTCAAAATATGGTACTTTCCCCCCTCATATCCCCCTGAGACGAGAGAATTATGCATTTTATTTGTGGAAAAAATCCTCAGATGACGCAAATATCGTCATTTTGCGTCCTCGGAGGATTTTTTGGCCAGAGGCTAAAGACTACAGCCACTAGATAGAGCTGTTCCGCATGTTATCAACCCGCCCACAGGGGAGAGATCTCACGCACAGAATGTAAGACACAGACGGCCGCACGGACAATCATAACGGAGAGCGGTGCAGAGTAAAGTGAGTGTTTCAACTTTTCAATGAATTCCTGTGATAGTTTAGCTTCCATATGCGATCTGAAAACGTGCCAGACTGGCGCTTAACGTTACCTCAGCTCTGCTCAGCTCGAATGAAATCTGACACTGCTGCGTCTGTGCCGTGACTTTCGTTCGGCTCACTCACACTTTATTGAAAAGACACATTCAGTTTTTAATTGTAGTGTTTATTCTCTAACTGAACGAAATGATTGTATTACTATGAAGATCAAAACGACGGTGTACGGAGTGGCTTTGTAGGGCAGCGAAGCAAGTGCATTCTGGGAGTTGTTGTCTTTCATCCACATGAGACAAAAATACATTGTCTGTCTTTTCTCAGTCTAGAAGGCACCAAATTCAAAAATAATTTCACATTTCTACAGCATAAATGACCCAGTTTAAATACAAAGCTTAATGCTAAATCACTGAAGTAACCCTTTAAGCAAGGCACCTAACCCCCAATCACTCTCCAGATGCCACAACAAAAATGGCTGCCAACTGCTCCGGGTGTGTCTGCATGGTTTGCAGTGTGTGTGTGTTCACTACTCACTACTCCACATCTACTCACTACTGCACTATCTTGGATGGGTTAAATACAGAGAACAAATTGAGAGTATGGGTTACCATACTTGGCCTTCACGTCACTTTCACTTTTTCACTGTCAATATACAGTATATCTTGTATATCCCTAGTTACTTTGGATTAAAGTGTCTGCCAAATACATAAACGTAAAGGCTGGAATACACTACACGACTTGAAAATCTGAAAAGATTTTAAAACACTAGACAGCACTTACACTTGCTGACTTTGTAAAATAAAAACTTTCCATCACATACTACGACAGAGGATCACAAACTATCACATTATAAGTTATTCCAAACATTATAAACTCATGCAGAAACATGAGCTTTAACTGTAGTAGTTGCTCAAACAAAACAAATCAAGCCAAATGCATGTGGATGGGTCTTGGGTAGGTATACATGGTCCTTTACATATTGCAACAGTGGCTTTATAGTCAGTTAGGCATGTCATACACTACAATAAGTGTTCTAAAATTGGCTTAAAACATAAAACATAGATGAAATCATAGTCTGAGGCTGTTCCCATCATACACTACATGAATTGAATTTTTGAGAAATCTGCAGACTGGTTATGACTTTGGGCAACTAGCATGGACTCCACCAGGCTGAAAATCAGGGCAAAAATCGGAGCAAAAGTCATGTAGTTTATTCCAACTTTAGGATTACAATGTGTAGATTACGTGCATATTTGTATTATATCATCCCCAAACAGTTCCCACAAAGTTGGAAGCATGAAATTGTCTAAAATGTCTAGGTATGCTGAAGCATTAAGAGTTCCTTTCACTGGAACTAAGGAGCCAAGCCCAACCCCTGAAAAAACAACCCCACACCATAACCCCTCCACCAAACTTTACACTTTGCACAATGCAGTCAGGCAAGTACCGTTCTCCTGGCAACCGCCAAACCCAGACACTTTGCATTGCACTTGGTGATGTAAGGCTTGGATGCAGCTGCTCTGCCATGGAAACCCATTCCATGAAGCTCTCTACGCACTGTTCTTGAGCTAATCCAAGAACAGTAACACATGAAGTTTGGAGGTCTGTAGCTATTGACTCAGCAGAAAGTTGGCGACTTCGGCGCACTGTGCACCTCAGCATGCACTGACCCCGCTTTGTGATTTTATGTGGCCTACCACTTTGTGGCTGAATTGCTGTTGTTCCCAATTGCTTCCACTTTGTTATAATACCATTAACAGTTGACCGTGGAATATTTAGTAGTGAGGACATTTCACAAATTGCACAGGTGGCAACCTATCATGGTACCATGCTTGAATTCACTGAGCTCCTGAGAGCGACCCATTCTTTCACAAATGTTTGTAGAAGCAGTCTTCATGACTAGGTGCTTGATTTTATATACCTTTGGCCATGGAAGTGATTGGAACACCTAAATTTAATGATTTGGAGGGATGTCTCAATAATTTTTACAATATAGTGTGAGTATAGTACTATTCTATTTTATATGTTATTATACAATGCTATCACACGCATATAGTATAATAACATATAACATAGAATAGTACAACATTGTACTATATGTGTACTGTGTTTTATGTACTATATGTGCTGTATCATCTAATATTGAATGATGAGGTACAATGTACAGTATATCATAAAATTGTACCATACTGTATTGTATCCACCTTCTTTTTTCAATACAGATGTAAGCTATTTTCTGGGAATGTACAATACTTCTAAATTACAAGGTAAATAACTGGAAGAATTACAAAGTGTGGTAATTGGTACACATATTTGTGCTACAAACCAGTATGTTTATAATTACAACCAAACATTTAAAGAATGTGGGAATGTGGGAAATACCATGAAATAAGAAAGAAATACCTGTCCTGGTCGTGGTGTTGGAATGGGCTCTGGATTAATCCAGTTCTCACAGCTCTTCTTCAGCTCTTTAAAGGGTCCATTCATCACCTTAGTGATCTCCTCCAGACTGTACACACACACAGCTGACAGCTCCTCTCTTTCCCTACACATTAAATATCAACACATCAGAACACACACAAGATCAATTGAGAAAAGAAAAGCAAAGAAACAAAATTATTCTGAAGAGATGAGATCAGCTCAGAAGCTCTGGTCAGGTCAGGTCAGGTCAGAGGTTAAACAGATAAAAGTACCACTGTGAGGTGAATATGCCATAGAAGTGTGTGCTGCTGGGGTCTCCAGGCTGGTGCTGTACAGTGAACACATCAGTCAGAACATTAAATCGCTGTCCACTTGCTCGATCTTCACACACCAACTGAGCCTTTAGAAACGTCGTCCACCGCCTCTGCAGAGTCTTCATACCACCTACATCAGACTAGAAAACAGAGCGAGAGACCAAAATAGATCAGATATGATATAAAATGTGTGATGAAACACAGACAGATGGCAAAGAAAATAGGAACTTTATGACTGAAGAAATATTAACTCAAGTGGAACAGTACAATTACATAACATTTCAACTGAGAGCAGAACTACTGTACAACATCCCTCTGAGACATCACAGGCAAAGCCATGAAAGACTAGAGGGACAAGAAAACACACTAAACACACGTCTAGTTCCTACCTTGCAGACCCTGGCAACTCTGGGCACTTTGACTTTGGTGTAGAGGTCATATTCTTTAGCCACCTCAGTGAAGAAGAAGTACATTTTGTCATCTTCACCGGTAGGATTGTTCTTCTCGTCCTCTTGAATGAAGGCAGAACTGACAAACTCTGGATCTGAGTTCAGAAACAAGCAGGAGTCAAGAAGACTGTAGTTATAAACAATCTGGGTGTAAATTCACATCAAATGATGGCTTTAATGTGTAAATCCATGTGTCTGGATGGATAGATGAGTGTCTTACCACTAAGCCAGTTGATTGATTGCTCAGTCCGGATGCGTTCCTGCTCGATGCCCGTTGCCCTGGAAATGTCATACATTGTGCCAAGGAAGTTACTTGTGGCGGCAGTGTAAAGGATCCCTCCTGAATGAGTGAAAGAGAGAGCAGCAGGTGAGGAGTAAAACCGAAAAACACATATTTTATCTATGTATTTATTTATCTTTAATTGGTAACACTTCAGTTTACGGTCCAATTCTCGCTATTAACTAGTTTCTTATAAGCATGCATATTACTAAGATATTGGATGTTTATTAGTATTTATAAAGCACATATTAATGTCTTATTCTGCATGACAATATTCTACATCCCTTAATCCTACCCAATACCTTAACAACTACCTTACTAATTATTAATAAGCAGTAATTAGCAGTTTATTGTGGCAAAGGTCGTAGTTAAAAGTTAATAGTGAGAAATGGACCCTAAACTAAAGTGTGACCCTTTACTATTTTATTAAATCAAACTGCTTAATGATGATCTAAATATGCAGAAATGTTTCTGTGAGGTTTGAGTTTAGTGGAGAGAAAGCATCATCACATCCTCAATCGGCCAAAATTTTGGGAGAAAAAATATATATATATATTTTAAAAATGCAGTTTTAATTTAGGGTTAGGGTTTTGGTTAGCATATATAATTAGCTTTACAGTGTACAGAACAATAATAGACTAAATCTACAATTTCAAATTTAAGTAGCAACTGCAGTCAAAGCACAAGGTCACTTGCAGCTTTTATTTTAATCACCTATTTAATTATCTATGCCCTCATTTAGATAGCTATGTACATGTGTTTCTTACCTGCCATGACAGCGGTGTAATGCTGGCTGGGCTCAAAGGGGCATTTCCCCTTCCCTGTCTCCATCTTCATGCTACCATCATCATGTTTCTCCAGAGTGAATGAAGAGATGTTCTAAACGAGGCAGAGAACAAAGACAAATGTATTAATTGTCTGTCCATAATTTTAAAAAGAAATTAGCAAACATGGGATCAAGAAAGGAGTAAGAAAGAGAGAGAGAGAGAGAGAGAGGCACGTGCTTATGGTCATATATATATACCGCAGGTGGAAAAATGTAAATCATTCTAGGGTAACAGATTTATTGAAGTTCTTTTGCCACAATCCATACACACACAGCATATGCATACCCACCATATTTTGTGCATGTGCTCACATTTCATCATCTTTTTCATCACACATTTCTTTTTAACTGTCTTACTTAATAGTATGACAATACTTGAGTCAGTGTAGTTGTGGAAACATGCACACTTACAATAAAAGCACACTGGGGATCAAAGGCGAATGTCCCACATGCATATATGCGTCCATCTCCCAAAAACTCCAGCAGACGGACGTAATTCTTGCAGTCATCCTGTGAGGGGCAGCAGAGTAAAGCATGACAAACTGTGAGACATTTTTTTATACTGCGAGACAAAGAACATTCACATTTTATGTGTTTTGTTACATTATATACACTACTGTTCAAAAGTTTAAGGTCAGTACCTTTCTTTTTTTTTGGATACTTTTATTCATCAAGGATACATTCATTTGATCAAAAGTGACTGTAATGGCATTTATAAGGTTACAAAAGATTTCTATTTGAACTCTCTATTCATTAAAGCACAAAGGTTTTCAACATTGATAATAATAAATGTTTCTTGAGCACCAAATAATCATATTAGAATGGCTTTTAAAGGATTTAGTGACTGGATTAATATATATAATCTCACAGCACATATATAAAAGCGTTTAGGTTTTATGTAAGAATATACCAAAACCAATTTAAAATTTAAAAGGTAATTAGTTAGAGATTTTAAGTAGCAATTGCAGTCAAAGCACAAGGTCACTTGCAGCTTTTATTTTAATTTTTTATTTTAATCACCTATTTATTATTTTTTGGCCTATTATTATTACTATTGTTATTATTATTATTATTATTGTTATTATTATTATAATTATAAAGGTAGTGGTGTAAATGTATCTTTGTCAAAGATTACAAACAATATTCTGGGCCATTTCCAAAAGTTAATGTGTGTAACAGCACTGATGTACACAGCTTGTGTGAATGTGTCGAGTTTCCCTATCAATAACAGTGATTGGTAACCTGAACCCCACTGGGCTGTATCTAAGACCCCTAGATGTTTTCTACAGTGACACCTCCCCCATCTTTTATCCTTTAAAGGGCACCGTTAATCGGTAATGATTGACATTTCACAGTAGGACAATTTATAATGCACACAGGAGGTTTTCTTGCACAAGTGCACCCTAACTATCATATAGCCTACACCATGCTGGAATTTTGATGAAAGCCATTTGGCTTTACTCGAAACGTTTCCGTTTCAGGACTAGGCAGACCATTAAGTACATCAATAAAGAATTATGAGAGACCATTCTTTATCGATTCAGATTTTTCCATGTGTTGTAATCAAACGTGAATTTTTTTCAAGAAAAAAAAGTGTATTCAAATGACCAGCCGCAGGTCAGCAGGGTCAATTAGCTCACTTTTTCAGATCTTTCTCTTTCGTTTCCTCTCTTTCTCCATTCTACCATGACATACCTTTTGTTTGCCTAATCACACCCTTTCTGACCCTCCCCCACTGGGGCCTCAGCCCACTTGTCAATCATCCACAGGCCCCTCCCCCCAACATTGCAGCAGTGAATGCTAAACACAAATAAGTGAGCTCATTAGCTCGCTCTCACACTCACTCGCCCCATGTGCCGCCCTCAGCTGAGAGAAAGACAGAGAGAATGACATGCACACAGGGAACAATACTAAAGTCTGAGTGTATAAGATCAGGGGTTTTTTTATAAAAAAGGTTTAAACATGAAGAAATGAATATTACTTTAGGAAAATAGGTTTCAAATTATCGTCAGTAGTCAAATAAGACTAATTTTATCTTGGTAAACCCCGTTTTTGGACACGTTCACTCACAGAATAAAATCATTGCTGACTTTGAATTTGTGCATTTCTATAGAGGCATCTGTAACTGAGAATATTTGCTTTTGTGTGATGCTTAAGAATATTCTTTAAAATAAACAAAGCAGGCAAATGATGGATTTTGGAATTAGGAGCTTTTCCAACCCTTTTCCACAAGATTCACATAGTTTGTTTGCTTACTATTGAGCTCTTTAAATCCCCCCAACAAAAACACACACACACTACATCATATGAGTTTACCTCGGTTTTTCCCTTAGCAACACACGATTTCCTCCTGTCTTCTGGAACACTCCACTCAATCTACATAGATATTGAGAAAGATAGAGAGAGAGGGAGAGAGAGAAATCAGTACTTCAGATTCTTTCCTGGTTAAAAAGAAACTATGTCAGCCATGAATATGCAAAGCATGTTTGGCCTGTTAAATACAGAGGTTTATATAACACATGAGAATGTGAATTGAGTATCTGTAAATGTTATTTACTTATTTATCCCTATTAATGTCATATATAACTTTCGTGGTCATTTACACAACATTGTAATCTAGAGTTCAGGGTACAATTCTTTCAAAAATGAAAATAATTTGAGTAAACTGACATTATATCATTTTGTGTTGGACAATGGGGGTGAAGTAACAAATGTTGAGGTGAAGTACGTTGTTTCATCGCCAAAAAGCTCAATTCTCATTATCAAAAGTAGCAATATATGAAGAACAGCTCACACAGAAATCACTTCCAAACTAAGCAGCTTTCTGTTGGTCAGCGTGGCGAATTCATGTGAATTCAACTTGAATCCGATTCCAGATCGTGTGTGGATTGTGGACTTCTCTTGTAAAAACTTGCTGAACAGTTAGACCAATTTGTCAGACTATGTCCATATTGGACTGTACATTTTCCTGCTCTTTTAAAAAAAATACATGACTGCAGAATGCTGCGACTGACCAATCACAATCAAGTATTTCAGACAGCCATTAAAGCTTCTACACTGCTATTTTCACATATCTCACAGCACTCTCTGGTCTTTTTATTCACATAATCAAATCATTTCAAGCCAAATCAATATTTCATGTCCATTTGATTATTTATTTATTTGGCAAATTACACCCCTTTATGATACAGTACCTGACCGCCTTGAGGTTAGAAATGAGAAATGAGGTTAAAAAGCAATATGTGTTTGTTCTCAATAAGCTGAAAAAATATTTGAAAGAGAAATTATAAACCACAAAAATCTAAAAACTCTTTGCCTATAGGGACAAGATCATGACTTTTTAGCACAGGAAATGAGTTACCATGATTTCAGTGCTATGATCTCACCACAGTAGCTCTCCTTAATCTTATAGGCCTATCTAATATTACATGACACTTGACTGAGTAGTTTTGCTTCCAGATAGTGAACAGTTCAGATGGAGGTATGGTGCAAGCATGTCCTGTGCTTTGACATCCTGTGTGCTCGAGGGTAAACGGACGTGAAGCTACATTACGTGTGTGATGAATTTTGACTCTGATGACAGGAGACAGTGAGAGGTGACTGCTGGGGGAAATGGGAGTGCCGTCGTGGAGGGTTAATTTGGTTAGAGAGCTGCAGTAGCGTCCAGGGATGAGATCATCTAGTTTAGCTTGATGAAAAGCGGTGTATTGAATCCTGTTGGGCTGTCTGTTATGATGATTATATGGGAGTATGTTGGTGTGCAGTTATTGTTATTTGGCACAAAGCATTTTACGTAATGATTTAGCTGATCATTCCACTTGAATTAAATATTTTCTTTTTATTCGAATTAAACAAACACAGACGTCTCTCTTGTACTCTACAATTAGCGTAAATTGTAGCACTTGACAGTAAGGTCACATTTCTTAACATAAGTAAATGCATAAGCTATCGTGAGCTAACAATGAACAGCATTTATAGTAGAGTATATATAGATTATTGGGGCGCATGTCTGCAGCAGGTGCTGAAAGGATCTACAAAGTTGCAGGCACTTTGAAAATGGTTCAATACTTGGGAATCCTTCTGAATACAATGAAGCCAAGTATGGAGGATCTGTGTGGAGAGCAAATGTTTATTTACCAACATGATAACGATCCTAAACACACCGTGCGCATGCAACAAAGTTGTGCACAATTAAAATTCATGCTCAGCATTTGCACCAGTCTTTGGGCCCTATTTTAACGATCTAAGCGCATGGTCTAAAGCGCACGACACAAGTGCACTTAGGGCGTGTCCGAATCCACTTTTGCCAGTTTAACGACCGAAAAATGGTCGGCGTGCCCACCACATGGTCTAAAAGGATGTGTTTAGGGGCGTAACGTGCAATAAACCAATCAGAGTCTCATCTCCCATTCTCTTTAAAAGCCAGTTGCGCTTGCACCATAGCGGATTCACTATTTACATGGCGGAATTTGCAAGCAGAAAGACTGAATCCTTTTATTTTTAATATTTAAAAATGTTTGTGTGCTGCTGCACGATGTGGACCTGCCTTTAGACGCATATTACTAACGTGCTCTTAAAATAGAAATAAAAATATTGCGCCATTGACTTTGGACCAGGTTTTTGTTGGTTAATGGCACATTTCAGTTCCTCAAAATAATACACCTCGTTTTCAGACCAGCACCACCATGGGCATACAAATGGGCGCAAATGCATGTGCTATTTGACGCAGGACGTGAAAATGATAACTGTGTCAGGTTGAAACTAGCAAAAAAACACTTGCGTCGCGCCGCATTGTGCCGGGTGTCTGATAGGGCCCCTAAAGTGGCCTCTTCGGTCCCCTGACTGTAAAGCCATTGAAAACCTTTAGGAAATTATAAACCTGAATTGTGATCAATCATGCAGGTCTTCCAATGAAGCTCAACTTAGGAAAGAACTTAAGGAGGATTGGAAAGACATGAAGCATGACACATGCGTAAAGTTTAGTGAGTCAATATATTGTGCAAATATTCCCTACGGACATATCTTAAGATTAGTATGTAAATTAACAGTATCTATATATGATTTATTTATACGCAAATTAAGAGTGCTGACGGGATGATGTACTTTTGTAGGTCAACCTGGAAGTTAGCATCCCCTTGGTTTCCTCGACAAAAAGGCTTTTGCATTATTGTCAAGCTGTGACATTCACTGCAAGAGAAAAGAGAGCTCACCAACTTCCTCTTCGATAGGTTAGCAGTATCCACGGCAATGATTGCATCACGCGCGCCAAGGTACAGCATCCCAGACACACGGTCCAACAGGAAGGTGCTGAAGTTATATATGCTCCTAAACTCAAGGGAACCCAGCTTAGAAATGTCTGCTGAGAAGAAGAAAAAGAGAGAAGCATGGATTAAATACCAAAAGATTTATCACAGCAAGTTAGTAAATTAATTCATATAAGTCACACATATAAAAAAAAAAAATATATATATATATATATATATACACTTTCTTCCTTGCATCCATGCACACACAGATTCATTCTAAGATTATGATATTTGTCACATCCTATACACTAGCCCATTCACAAACCCATTGATATGATCAAATTTAAAGCTAAATATGATTTCACCCTTCAGATAGTGAAGACACATGAAGAAAAGTCAAGAAAAGTGAAGAAAGTCGGTTTTACTAAATTTGTGAGGATATTTTCTTTCAAGAATAGCCAAGCATTTACATATATGCACACACTATGAATGTCTGTTTCGCATCAGTAAGGATGAGTAATTCTGTTCAGATATGTATATTAGCATGTGGGTTGAGGCTCTGAAATTTTAATGCGGTTTAAGATGTGCTATATCTGATGCCCATGGCAAATTTAATACAGCATCTGCACTGCACTGCATTTAATCTGTTCCTCTATATTTAAAATGTGAAACACTCATTTGCTCCATTACCCTCGTCATAAGTGTATTTAAGAGCTTAGAGAAATATATATATAGACACAGCGAAAGAAAGAGCACAGCAGAGACAATTTGAGGAAAGAGGACAGATCACACTCATCTTGTAGTGTGATATGAGTGTTAGAGGGTAAGTGACACTAAGAAACATAAAAGTCTGAGCTGAGTTTGCTTGTTGAAACCAACAGAAATGTTATTCATTCAATGAACGCTCATTTCTTGAGCAGTTCAGACTCTTAGTATCCTGTGTCCTGTCTATTTAATGTCTGAACTCATGAAACGACATTAAACACAGATTTGATGTGAAACAGAAAGGCTGTGTGTGATCAGCCTGGTATGTGTGCGTATAGATCTGTTTGCCTTTATATTTGTGCTTGTTTGTACTGACTGCAGCCATTGGCTCTGGATCTGAGCACATGTTAATCACTTGTAATCGCTCTTCTACCACTCTCATCTCAGTCAATCATCCTCCATTTCTTCTTCTTCTTTTATTTGCATACATATTCTTTGTAATTCTGGCCTGAAATGTTTAGACAAAATTCTATCCCACACTAAAAACAATCCCTATATTAAGGCCTATTCACACCAAGATTAAACTTTGTTGTGATACATTTTTGAATTTGAATTAATGGAATATTAATGCGTAAAGGCCGACAAGAACATTTGCATACCATCATTGAGACTGATTTAACGAAGAGATGTTGTAATATCTTTTTCATTGGCCAAACAATAATATCAATAAGCAAACAATAAGAACGTTTTGGTCATGTGCCCGAAGATGCTGCTGTTACATAATATGGTTGCTCAGGTTTTCTGAGTGTTTGCTTTAGTTGTTGATTACTGACATTTCTCTTGAAGTGCTCTAAACATTAGGCTTCTAACATGATATCCTTTTCCCAATCATATCAAACAAGCACACACATTTATCTTCTTAAGAGGCAATGAACAGCCTTTAATACAACAAGATAATCACCTCCTTCTAAAGCTAATATCTGACAGCTGCCAAGCCAAATGTGTCCTGATATAATACCTCACTAATACTCTATAGCACAAAAGCATGTGTGAGAGTACATGGATACACACATACCGGACCTGAGATAGAAGAACACTGAACAAACTGTACCACTTTACCTAACAAGCACATTTGAAACTGACCATCACAACTCACAAGCAGCCATTTTATATGAAATGCAACTGCAAAACCTCTGTAAACTGTAAAAACCTGTAAAACTCTAAACAAACAAAAAAAAACCTTGTGTTATGCGATGACATCAGAAGAATGTCTCAGCATTTTTCTTTGTAGTCAGCCACCAAACCTGCTGTTCAACTTCGAAATCTGTTTTACAATTCAGACTAACATACACACAGTTTGACAGGTGTAAGATTATTCTCAAATGAATTCACAAAATGGATTATCTGCATGTTTGGTTGATAGCCAGAAAAAAAAAACTGCTGTACTTTCCAAAGATGGATGGCTTACGTGAAACTGTTGAAATGCAAACAAAGCAAAGAAATGTGTACATGTTTTCTACAGTTTACATCAAACACACGGAAGACATAATGGATAGTTCAGATCACAGATGCTGATTGGTGCTAGCTTAATTAGCCTACACTATACAATATAGACCTAAAATGCTATAATTAGCTAAAATACACAACAGTAACAGTTATGATCTGAAACATACGTTCACCAGTTGCTGTGTATGTATAACCCCATGCAGTACCCATAGATCCCAATTATTAGTCTGCCAAAGTTGCCAGGGACTGTATCTTTAGACACCTTATTGCTTAAATAATTTGTATAGTACAAGAAGAGTATATCGAAATGGAATAAAACAAACAAATTCAAACAATTCCAAGCCGTGGCACCAAAATTTCTTTTTTTAAATGGCTATGGCTCCAAAATCTGATTGGACAAACCAAGTTTAATATAGCCTACGTACATGTGACTGCACATCAAATCAATTATTAATATGTTTATTGTGAAAAGAAAACAGCAGTAATTATTATTATAATTATTGCTGTATTGTTATTGCTATTTATCAACAACTATAATTATTATTATAATAATAGTTGAAGTAGTAGTAGCAGAATTAATTTTATTATAATTTAATAATAACAATACAATTATTTGTGTTGTTATTATTATAATGATCACAATAATCGTATTCATTTTTATAATAATAATATATATTATATATGTAATAATAACAATACTTTTACAACTTAAATACATTAAAAGACCTGATTTTATCAAAAAATAATTTGAATATTCTTCTCATTGTCTCCTTTTCCATCCAACTCTCTCTCTCAATCTGTGCCTCACAACCTGCCAATAACAAACCCCACCCTCTTTCATCATTTCTAGCTGTCATTCCCAATGAGTGAGACAGAAAAGCGGAAAGCAAATGATGGAGGCAGTAGATGGAAACAGACAAAGACACTTGCTTTAGGCAAGGTCCTGCTAAATGTCATTGTGTCACACTCTATCCTCTCCCTCCAGGTCCTTCCAGAAATGTTTCCCCCCTGCTGCGCATACCGATGTGGTTTTGGTTCCTAGAGCTAGGCCATCTGCCACGATTCCCCCAAACCAAATGCCAATCTCCTACAACTTTATGTCTGACCACTCATCTGTGAGGGAGTATGTGTGTGTGTGAGAGAGACTGACTGAGACAGATAAGACACATTTAGAAATGCGCAGCAGGAATTGATGCAAGAACAAATGTTCAAAATTTTCTTGCAGTCCACAGGCAAGTTGAAATGGTAAAATACAGAGCAATGGATCTTGTCACTAAGGCTTCAGTGCGGCACTGTCATAGGCTGATACAGCAGCCAAAGCCAACCTCCCGCCATTAATCATTCATTCAGTCTCAGCACATTAATCATGAATGACGAACGAGAGAGAAGGGGTAAAAAAGGGGGAGAAGAGGGCAGGAGTGAGTTTGGCGTGTTTGGTCTCTCCTCATACCGCTCTGTAAAATATTTTCTTTCTCCTTTGCTGCCTTCTCATGCCCAAACTTCTAAAATCATATTGATTTCCATCATTCCCTTTCTCTGACACGCTGTACGGCCACACAGTGTGTTGAGTGGGCTGCATAAATGCTCTCTGATTGGCTCTGGCTGCTGGGGGATTTCGAGAATTGCCATTTTAGGAGGAGGAGGAGGGGGGGGGGGGGGGGTTACTACTGCTGAATAATGTACTCTAAAACTGAATCTGTCAGTCATAGAGAAAACTGCAAGGGAAGAGAGAGAAGCTTAACAGTATTGCAAAAAGCATTGCAGTTTGTTGTGTTTAAAGTTGTCTTTTTTATGCACAAACATTTAAATTTCATGGACCAAAAAAATGAAAATAAAAATATTAAAACTCTGATAAAAATGTCAAAAAAATAGTTTGCAGTGTTAATATTCTGACAAACACATCTAAATATTGCAACCCAGGCAGAGAAAAATGCCTCTACCTTATTAAGGAAAAAATAATCAATGTAGGCTTTATAATCAAATAATTATTCAAAAAATCTGTGCCAACAAGGAAAACCCCTGAATTGCTCATACAAACACATATTACTAATACTAAATACACACTCGTTCACCTGGTCTAATTTTCCAGTAGCCCTTCAACCTTGACTCATCCAAAATGACTATTCCTACTGTGGTTTCCCCGCTGGGAATTTTCTGCGGCTTATCTGCTGTGTCAGGAGTAATAGAGAGAATAAAACGCTGAAGCCCTGATTTATGGTTTATTCCTCATGATCGCTTCATGGTTACTGTGGAGACTGTAGTTGCAGCTGACTGGCTGAATTGATAAAGCAAATTCAAAGAGTCAGGGAGAGGAAAAGAGATGGATGGGGACGAAAAGGGAGGGATACTTCTTGCAAAACGAATGCAATAAATTTTACCTTGTGCATTTTTACACACCATAAAAACCATGGTGTGACTTTTTACAAAGGTGGGGACAGCACACCAGACATGGCCATAAATGATGTCACCGCGGGTAATGGCTCACGATGTAATTTTTATTCATCAATGAGATTGTTTGATTAGCGTCACGGTCATGTTCATGTTTAGTTTAGTTTTTGTCATGTCATAACACTCTGTGTACTCCTTTACATCATAAGATGAATGGCATTTATGCTAATATTGGTCTCTCTGTTTATCCCGAGGTTTACTATAGTCAGCCGGATCCGGGCCTTATCCAAATCAGATGGTGGACCAGCGACTAGACATGACCACAATGCTTCCCTGAAGTGTCAGCAGAGATTGCGTCAAGACCAGTAGTTCTCAAACCTATCCTGAGGACCCCTCACCACTGCACATTTTGTATGTCTCCCTCATCAGACACACCCAATTCAAGTCTTGTAGTCTCTACTAATGATCTGATGAGTTGAATCAGGTGTGTTAGATGAGGCAGACATGCAAAATGTGCACATGTGGGGGGTCCCCAGGACAGGTTTGAGAACCGCTGAACTAGACTGTCCCCTGTGAAGGCCTCATCGACACGACAGTGGCACTGATCCTCAACAAACCCGTCTCCAGCGTGATGACTCCGATTTTCAACCAGATGGAACTGGATAAATATTCTGAATGTTCCGATCCAATCTGACTTCTGTAATGCTGCCTGAATCATAATCATGCACTGTTCGTTCATTGGCCAGAGAAGAACTGGCTCCCTGACTGAGCCTGGTTTCTCCCAAGGTTTTTTTCTCCATTCTGTCAACTGATGTTTTGGTTCCTTGCCACAGTCACCTCTGGCTTTTTGCTTAGTTGGGGACGCTAAATATTCAACTTTATTACTGATCTGCCTGCATTGACACCATTGTATGAGAATTGGACTGAGTTGTATGAGCTGTATTTACATCACTGTTTTCTCCACATTAGTTATCATTCAGTTTAGCTGTTCCTGTTTAGTTCCCTCTTTTAACCTGTGTATATACAGTATACTTCCTGTTTTGTTTGGTTCTCTGTCCGGTCTTGTTTATGTAAAATGTTGTGATTGCTAAATCTTCTTCGATCTCATAAGTTTCTCTATTGTGTATTCAATAAAGTCAGTTTTTGTCTGATACTCCTTCTTCGTGCGCTTTGTACATAGCCAATATGTTACAATTAGCTTATCCTTTAAAATGTTGAGATGGTGAAGTAAGTAATATTGCACTTCACACACTAGTCTAAATCTAAAACAGAAACAGATCTTTAATACATGCGTTTGAAATAGAACAGATGCACATCGATCAAACAAGAAACACTTCCTCTGTCTCTTACTGAAAAAAGCAAACATGACAAGTTATCTCAGGAGTATATGGAGCACATAAAAATTTGCTTTGAATATGAGCTATAAGATATCATCTCTCAAGCGTCATTACAAAAGCCCTTGTATTTGGTTACATCATTGATAACAGATTTCCTTAGACAACAATGATGCAACTGACACCTATGAGTCACAGGAAATACTTTGTATTCATTCTCTCAAGTAACTAACAAACACATATCATTTTTTTCCTGGGGTCAAAAAGGAGGTTTATTCCAACAGCTCAGGTTTAAAAGTACGTCAAGAGTTTTATTTCATAGTACATCACGACAGAGCGTTGGGTTTAAGTGACTAAGTATGTGTGAACTTGCTTTTCTACTATAGGGACTTTGAGTGTTATTGTTGTGGACAGGTTATTTGACAACAGTCTGGAAGTGGATTGTGTATGTACACACTGACTATATCTCACTATCAGTCTCTCTCACTTCATGTCAGATCACATTATTGTTAATTCAACCTGTCAACAGATATAGAATTTAAATCGAATGTGTAGTTCACTGCAAGGTTTTGAATGTTGTTACATCAGAGACACATTAAATTGTGACTTACTAGCATTTCATCTAGTCTTTATTAATATTTTATTCAAAAGCGACTTACAGTGTATTCAGGATACATTTTATCAGGCTATTTATCCCATGATACTGGCATTACTAATGCTAAGGTATGCTAACTGAGCTAGGCAAAAACACTCAAGAGAAAGACGTCCAAATTAGTCCTGACTTGACCACACACAAGGGTCTATTGGACATAATCTGTAATGACAGGTGGCCTGGAGGGGAGACTGTAAAAAATTCAGGGTTAACTTGACTCGACTGCAGTCAGGCTAAGTGTTTAGAGTGTGTTGAGAGTCCGTTTGTAACACTAACATTTAGCAACTGAGTGAATTTCTCAGGCCCAACATTAACAAATAGAGAAGGAGAGGAAGTAAACTGCAAACACTCTAGTCACCTGAGAGTCTGTGATAAATAAGCTCAACAGCAGGGGAAAAAAACAGCTGCAAGGAGAACAATAACCTTGATCATTTAGTACTTCCAACTGGGCTGTGTTTCTCAAAAGCATTGTGAGCTAAGTTGATCGTAGAGATCATTGGTCCCCATGAGGAAAACATCTTATAAATCAGACTAAGTGATGTTTTTTGAAAATGTAAAAATGCAGAATGTTTCCTGTGATGGGTAGGTTTAGGGGTAGGGGCAGTGTAGGGGGATATAAAATACGGTTTGTACGGTATAAAAACCATTACGCCTATGGAAAGTCCACATAAAAAATGAAAACACAACATATGTGTGTGTGTGTGTGTGTGTGTGTGTGTGTGTGCCCGTGTGTGTGTGTGTGTGTGTGCGCGTGTATTTTGTTACAGTTTGTTTAAGCTATTTGACATATTTCTTGATATTTATGTCTTTCTTCTGAATACAGAAAGGCTTCAAATATAGATCAAGACATTTTCCTAAATTGTTTTTCACCAATATAACAATATATACAATACAATATGATTACTAATTTCAGTTTTGAATCAGTGAAAATGAATCAGCATTTGACTACTATTTGACTACTCAGCATTTGACTACAACTCTAACAACTCTACTTCACATCTCTGTCTTAACACCCTCAAACTCACAAGTCGGAGGATGGATTATGAAACTAATCTAATGACACAATATTTAGAAAAGGGAATTGTGAAAAAAAAAGTTCATAAAAAATAAAAGATTTTATATTGTCAAGAAAATCCTTGAATACTGTGAATATCTGATATACAATCTCTCCCAGCCTTTTTTCCATTGTTGGGTTAGAACAAAATCTCTGTTTTGTTTCAATTTGTTTTTCAATTGCCTCATAAACATGACATCAATTGCCTCATAAACACGACATCCTCAATAAACCCGTCTCCTGCGTGATGACTCAGATCTTTCGAATATTCCTATCTAATCTGACTTCTGACCTGTAATGTTGCCAGAATCATAATCATACACTGTTTGTTAATTGGCCAGAGGAGAACTGGCACCCCGACTGAGCCTGGTTTCTTCCAAGGTTTATTTTTCTCCATTATACCACCTGATGGGGTTTTGGTTCCTTGCCCCTGTCGCCTTTGGCTTGGTTTGCTCAGTTGGGGACACTAAATTTTCAACTAAATATTCTAATAAATTTTCAACTATATTACTGATCTACCCGCAATGTCACTATATGATAATTGAAATGAGCTGGATGACTGGATCTCCAGAATCAAAATCTGTTGCATTATTTTCCTGTTTAACACTGTGAAGCTACTTTGAAAGAATTAGCATTGTAACAAGCGCTATAAAAATAAAGGTGACTTGACTTGATTCAATTAAATTTCATATTTTGAACAATCAGCATAACACTAATCATCTGGAGGACATAGCATTACAGTTTGTGCTGTTCATACAGTAATTATCTTATCTTTCATCCTTCCTTTCTTTAGTTCTCATCAGTCACTCTATACAGAATGGTTCATGTCTTTGACCAACCTGCTCTTTCAACCCACCCATATACACACACACACACTCACTCAGAACAACAGAACACAGCTGGCGGATAGACGTTCACCAGCTGCACATACAGTATGGCTGCTGGTGTGTCTGCTGCACAGTTTGACAATAGAAGGTCACATTGTATTGTTTTCCATTGTTATGTTAATTGCAATTAGCATGTAGAGTAACCCTAACTAATCTCTAAATCTAACTTTTTTTTGCAATGAAAAATAGATAATTTATGGTATGTATGAACCATTTTCCATTTGGAGTGCTTTTGCATTTTACCTCCAAAAGAATAGCTATGTCAAAAACAGACACTAGCACACAGTGTTCCATTTTGATTTGTCTGAAATTTTGTATAGCTCAATATAAATAAAATGTTCAATACAGATGTAATAGTGTTTGACTTTTTGACGTAACACCATTTAATAAGGTTTAGTATAATTAAATTAAATAATTTAAGTAACATATGTGCACACATATTATTCATAGGTCAAGCCATTGTTAAATTTAGCTGAATTACAACAGACAGAAGTAGTAGTAAATGAAGATCCAAGTCTTATTGCTGAACTGAGCCAAATGATCTGGCTCACCAAATAGAGACAGAATTCCCATCACTATTACACACACACACACACACACACACACACACACACACACACACACACACACACACACACACACACACACACACACACACACACACACACACACACACAGTTGATTTGGCTGATATCAGATACACACTCACAGATTTAGCAAACGGATACATTTGAAATAATAGAAAGTAGTGTCCTTTGAATAGTAATGCCAGTAAAGTTTGACCTTGTGGGGACATTTTTTTGTCCTCATGAGGTAACAAGCTTTTAAATCATACAGATTTATAAAACATGGAAACCCAACATGTGTGTGTGTATGAGTGTGTGTTTGACATTAGCTGACTGCTTGCATTGTTACACTGAAGTACATTGTGTGTTTGCTGATTGATGGTAGAGGTCAGTCACTGATCAACATCCTGTTCACAACAGAGCGTGTGTGTGTGTGTGTGTGTGTGTGTGTGTGTGTGTGTGTGTGTGTGTGTGTGTGTGTGTGTGTGTGTGTGTGTGTGTGTGTGTCAGTTGCAGAGAAAAGCAGACAACTCATACATAACTGTCTTACTGGGCCTAAATAGGTTTCATTGTCTTCTAGTGATCCTTCCATTCTTTTAAATGCTTCCACTGGACTAGTTGTTTGTAACATTTTATCAATCGCTGTATTTTTATGTAGTTTGTTGTCAATAGTTTTATTTCATTTAAAGTAACATCTAGTACATTAATTACAAAGACAGTGTCCTGGGAATCATCTAAAAGAACAATAATGACAGAGCAGGATAATCTAATAATTATTACTTAATATCTTATAATATGTAATATTTTTTTTACATTATTTA
Organism: Gobio gobio; assembly: GCF_949357685.1. NCBI lineage: Eukaryota > Metazoa > Chordata > Actinopteri > Cypriniformes > Gobionidae > Gobio > Gobio gobio. The sequence goes on from NC_137098.1 coordinate 26,832,858, forward strand.
TCCATGTTCAATGTGCACAAACTATAAAAAGCTGTAAAGAATCCATGTAATGACTGTGGCTCAGTGACACATTCAGCATTGTTCTGTTTGTTTGAGTATCAATGGACAGGACTGCCCGTTTGTCCAACCAATGGCAGATTAGAGAGAGTGTTTGGGATCATTATTTTTGCAATAGCATTTGGTTTATGCAGCTAGTGCCAGAGAAATTAACCAATTCACTTTTAAATGTCTTGTCTGACATTTTGTCATTTACCACATTCTACAAATACGCAAGGATATTATTGCCTATAATATTGCTGTCTCACAAGCATTAATTGCAATCTGTGGGTATTGTCCATTATAAACTGATACGGTCTGATATTTTCTCACAGAGATGTTCTCAACATTTCACGTTTCATAATGCGTGTACGCAGAAATATCACACTAATGCTTTTTATGTTCCAGTTTCTCAGAAACCATAATTTGCAAGTGTTGAGAACATCACACGTACACAAAAACAATAGCAAATGCACATACATATACAAAGACCTTGCTTGTTCTTATTTAATTCATAACCAAATTATATAATGTATCCTGACATTTGAAATATGCTCATTGCTCACAAATTATACACTCACCTAAAGGATTATTAGGAACACCTGTTCAATTTCTCATTAATGCAATTATCTAATCAACCAATCACATGGCAGTTGCTTCAATGCATTTAGGGGTGTGGTCCTGGTTAAGACAATCTCCTGAACTCCAAACTGAATATCAGAATGGGAAAGAAAGGTGATTTAAGCAATTTTGAGCGTGGCATGGTTGTTGGTGCCAGGCGGGCCGGTCTGAGTATTTCACAATCTGCTCAGTTACTGGGATTTTCACACACAACCATTTCTAGGGTTTACAAAGAATGGTGTGAAAAGGGAAAAACATCCAGTATGCGGCAGTCCTGTGGGCGAAAATGCCTTGTTGATGCTAGAGGTCAGAGGAGAATGGGCCGACAGATTCAAGCTGATAGAAGAGCAACTTTGACTGAAATAACCACTCGTTACAACCAAGGTATGCAGCAAATCATTTGTGAAGCCACAACACACACAACCTTGAGGCGGATGGGCTACAACAGCAGAAGACCCCACCGGGTACCACTCATCTCCACTACAAATAAGAAAAAGAGGCTACACTTTGCACAAGCTCACCAAAAAAGGACAGTTGAAGACTGGAAAAATGTTGCCTGGTCTGATGAGTCTCGATTTCTGTTGAGACATTCAGATGGTAGAGTCAGAATTTGGCGTAAAAAGAATGAGAACATGGATCCATCATGCCTTGTTACCACTGTGCAGGCTGGTGGTGGTGGTGTAATGGTGTGGGGGATGTTTTCTTGGCATACTTTAGGCCCCTTAGTGCCTGAGCATTGTTTCTGACCATGTCCATCCCTTTATGACCACCATGTACCCATCCTCTGATGGCTACTTCCAGCAGGATAATGCACCATGTCACAAAGCTCTAATCATTTCAAATTGGTTAATTGAACATGACAATGGGTTCACTGTACTAAAATGGCCCCCACAGTCACCATATCTCAACCCAATAGAGCATCTTTGGGATGTGGTGGAACGGGAGCTTCGTGCCCTGGATGTGCATCCCACAATCTCCATCAACTGCAAGATGCTATCCTATCAATATGGGCCAACATTTCTAAAGAATGCTTTCAGCACCTTGTTGAATCAATGCCACGTAGAATTAAGGCAGTTCTGAAGGCGAAAGGGGAAATATATATATATATATATATATATATATATTAGTGGTGGGCATAGATACATTTTTTTAATCTAGATTAATCTCACTGTAATCTTGGAATTAATCTAGATTAAAATGGCTCATTTGAATGCTGCCGAAGGCATTCAGAATATGTGTGCTCGTAAGTGATCCTTTGTCTTTTTGTAGTTTGAATAATAAATAACTTCTGTCCCTTTAAGACCTGACGCACGCGTGGATCCCAAACACTGTTCCTGTGAGCTGGTTACGACTGTGTTTACGTTAAAACTCACCAAGATGGGCATTGAGACATTTTTGAGTGTATTTGACCATTATTAAGATGGAAAAAGGAGCTAATTTTTGCACTTGTATGTCAGAGGCGGCTTTATTACGGTATGTGTGTGTGTGCGCTTCAGACGCGAGCGCGAAACCTGCGGGAATGAGTAGAATTAACGTTATGTGCAACCCCACGCGAAATTCAGACCGGTCACACCAATACTAACACGCAGTCTGAGGACAAATCCTGCAGAACACGCGTTCACCGTGTTCAGAGGGTTAACCGGCCTGCATGAGAGGAGGCGGGTGTGTCAACTCGCTGTCAGTCGGAGAGGAGAGGAGAGCACAGCTGATATCGATACTGTAGAAAATGAGTATCGTATCGTTTCAGATATTTCAGTATGGATACATATCGAAATATCGATATTTTTGACAACACTAGTAGGCATACACACAGGTTCGGTCTCTCGCCCCCTACAGTGCAATTCGGCTAGGTATACATCCGCGCTAAAATATCAAGGTGAAAGTCATCATAGCTTGCGTAGTATAGACCCAGCTCCCAACCCAACTTTGAGAATAGATTAACGGCAATATTTCTTTTATCGCCCGATAAGAGTCTCGAGTGTTAACGCAGCACGTTAACGCCGATAACGGCCCACCACTTTATATATATATATATATATAATAACTGTAATAGATTATCAATATTCAATGCATTTCAGCACCATAAGTATTTTCATATTCCACCAACAGTAACTACCAAACCTACACTAATCTATGCTAAAGCTAAGATCAACTCTGTGCTTTCATTGGCTTAGCGCTGGAGTCTTCAAAAGCTCAGCGCTTTGGCTTTAAGTGAAGCTCTTTGAAAGTGTCTTCAACAGAGACAGTTAGCAGCTCCTCCAGAGAGCTGAGATTTACAAGACTTTAGACATGGGAGAAATAGGACTAGAGCAGGACTGAGGACTGCAGATAGACAATAAGACAAACACAGTATTTTGACAAGTGGATGAGTATTGGGAGAGTTGGGTACTCAGTGGGCCTCATTTATGAAACAAACATATGTCAGAAAACTGTGTACGGCTGTTTCCACGAAAAACTTGGCATTTATCAATATGGACGTGAGCGGTGGCACCGATCAAATCTCATGTCAGGTCTCAGCTCGTCTACTTTTTAGTTAGCGGGAATTTGCGTACAGCATAGCAAATCTGGCGAAGAATTGAAATGAGAGCATTTTGATTATTTAGATTATGTTCCTGACTGACAACCAAAGCTCATTAGTCTCATTTGTCATTAGGCTCATTAGTCGACCATTAAGTTTAGAATGTCAAATTATATTAGCTTTTCATGAGCAAATAGCAGCATAAACAACAGAACACGAGGATTCACACATCGTCACATCTCACACCTGCATCGCTTCTGTGAATGGAGAAAAACAGAATAAAATTAACTTTACACACACAACGTATCAGTTCTAGCGTGTTTTTTTGTAACTAGACATTTCAGCTATTCCAGGGTTTTTCCTGCATTGAAAATTTTTGGCCCGCCAAAGCCTTATTTGATGAGTTATTGTGATTTATGAGTGTAGAATAGATGACTGCTGCACTTGTGATACGGCCGTGTTAACTGAGTGACAGAGTGACGAGCAGAGAGCTCCTCCCCCCCGCGCACGCTCTCTCTGTCTGTCGATATCTTCTCATATTTCACATATTGGCTCATATTTCACATATTAATCAAAATCAAAAGGTCGGAAGACCGAATCCATGTTGCACGTGCCACATTCGGACAATTTTTTCCTTGAATTACCGCTGGGTGTGAACTGCGCTCAAAAAACGTTGACTCTTCTCTGACCAGCTGACATAAACCATAGTTTCAATAAACGGGAAAACATTATATTCAGTTATGAAGTGTATTCTGTATTGACAAATCTTTTGCGATGTTCTAACAGACGGGATTCGCACACAATGCGTCTGCTAATGTCCGATTCGCAAACCAATGATTCCTTTGAATCTAATCATTTTAGCGACTGGTTAGAACAACTGATCCGTCCAACACTGAACGAACGAATCAGTTTATTCATTTACTCAGAACGCCTCTGAAAAGAGAACACAAGTGTGCTTACACAATTTAGCAAGAGTGGATAGTAAGAATTAGTTTAATCATCCACAGTCATTCAGCTTATTTATGTTGACAATGTGTAGTGAAATATAATTTAGTGTAGACTGGAGTTAGGTGAGACCAGAACAAAGTTGTTAGCTAGCTGATAATTGTACTAAATTGTATATGGTAGAAAATTAGGCTATTTGTTATTTTTTTAATGCTACTTTTTAATATTGATATACCAAAACAATTATCAGTAAATATTGTAAAAAATAAGGATCAAAAGGAACAAACATCAAGGTAGAGATCATACATAATATCAGATGTCAAAATAAGATAAGCAAAAATTACAAACGGTTTCTTTGCATTTATTTTAAATTTATTGTCAGTATTGCGCTCACAGATCACGTAGGTAGAGTACTTTTTTACTGTGTGTGTGGATGACCATGTCTGTCAGACACCACCGAAGACCATTTTTGACCCAGGAAAAACCCTGTATTCATTATCAAACTAAAATGCAGTCAACCAAACATAAAAGTTACACTGCTTAAATTAAATGGTAAAATCAGCATGCCCAGCGCCCAACCAAATACATTTTTGCGCATGTGAAGAATGCTGTTTTCTGTGGATATTGAAATGCAAGTGAAGTACGAAGCCTTGTTTGGCTGGGTTATATCCCGCTGGAAAGATGAATGTGTATTTAAATTGGGTCATTTATGTATTAGAAATGTGAAATTAATTTAGAAGTTGGTGCCATCTAGACTGAGAAAAACCAGAAAATGTAAGTTTGGCCCATATGGATGAAAGACAACAACCCCCAGAATGCACTTGCTTCGCTGCCTATGAGGCCACTCCCAAGCCACACCTACTAGGGATGGGCGTTTTTGTCAATTTCTCATTTCGATCATCGATAGGTCTCAAAAACGAGTACTCGAGTAATTGGGGGCGGGGCATGTACAGGGGGCGGGGCATGTGCAGGGGGCGGGGCTTGTCCGTCATTGAGATAATGAAAATACTGTTATGAAAATGGTTGTTGACAAATACAAACGTGACATGAAAACATGAACATATAAAACAAAAAATAACTGCTAGATTATGATGCATAAATGTCTTTGAAAAAGAAACATCTTTATAAAATGACCGTCTCAAATAACCAAGTCAGTAATATCGAGCTTTGCCTTTGAGCTGAAACTGTGGAATAACACCACCCTGCAGAGCTTGCTAGCGGGTTAATAAACTCAACCAAACGCACCCTATATCAATATTAATATGAAGATTATTATGAACCTATTACGACATAAATCAACACAAAAGGACGTGAATGCGGACGTGAACTTCAGCGTGCTAGATTTTACAGCCGAAGGGTTTGAAACGGAACATTTTGAATGCGCTCTTCCCTTAACAACGCTGATACACGGACAACGAAAGCACACAGAAACAACATTTTATTAAAATCCTGTTCTCATTATAATGCTTTGACAGATTGACTCTGCACATCATGCACTTAATTTTATTATTCATGATCGAAGCGTTTACAGACATCACTGCGCGTTTTCGAACTCATAGCGAAAAACCAACTTTAAATAAACTAGGTCTACTGTTAAAAAATACGAGAACAGTATAGCAGTGCTGCATTACTAATATCAATGATTCTGAGAAAGAAATAGCCTATCTAAAAAGAATATGACTGTCTCTAAACCATCATGTCGAGCATGAAATATGCGTTTGAGCTGAAACTGAAGAGAATGAACAACAGCCGGTATAACGGCAGCGCTTTTCTATCTTATTAAGCTCAACCAAACGCTTCTTATATTAGATTAATCAGATATAGACAACATAAAAGTATCTTACAACGTGCATCTGCAGATAAGGACGCGAATGCGATCATGAACTTCACGCGCCTGTCTGAGTGTTCTCGCTAGTTTCTCTGTGGATCAGCTGATACACGGGGAACTAAGCACAGATCATTTACAGCTTTCTATTTCCATCGTGTTTTCATTATAATGCTATGTAGGCTATGACAGATTGGCGCTGCACATCTTGCACTAACCATTTAATGATCTCATGATTCCAGACATCACTGCAGTGCACGCCTTTATTTCGCCGCGGTCTGAAGGCGTGCTGTAAAACGCTAACCAATCAGACCTCCGCAAAACGATGCAATAACCAATAAAAAAGAGACAAATATATTTTTTTCAGGGCGATCATCGTTCTCATGATCGATGATCGCTGTCACGTTCGAGTACTCGATTACTCGACCACTGTTGCCCATCCCTAACACCTACCGGTTACATCACTTGCCCACCGCGGCACCACCCCACCGTCGTGTTAATTTTTATAGTAATAAAATAATTTAGTTCAGTTACAGAACAGACACTACAAATAAAAACTAAACGTGTCTGCTCAATACAGCACAAGCCGAATGAGTGTCGCAGCACAAACGCAGCAGGAGTCAGATTTCAATCATCACGAGAGCAAGGAGCTGACAGAAAAGATGATCACAGAAGATTTGGTTTCAAAGCGAAATGTAAAAGCTACTATTTAAGTGAGTTTGTCATAGTACCGTTTTGTTGTTGTGTTTTTCATTGGGAATAATAGGCTAATGAACCCACAATTCAAGCATTCATTCACGGTCTCACAGTCATTCACGGGGGGGGGGGGGGGGTTAGATTAGATTTTATCTAATCTTTTGACTACAACTATTTGTCCTAATATTTCGTTTTTATGTTATTATGTTATAATAATGTGGGTGAGATGCATGTGCAATGCAAACCCAAAATCCCTCCACATACCCCCTGAAACCTGTTTTAGCACCTTGTGCGGTGCACGTGCCCTTAGTTGATAATCCTAGCTTTATATATTTCTGTTGTGCTTTATTTCTCTCCATACTGGTCTGTTTAGAGAATATGATAAGAGCGTGGGGCCGTCACTAATCGCACTTGCCCTAAATTCGCTCCTGCTCAAGAGGATTACAGAGAAGAGTGGAACCAAAGCTCAACTTAAAGCACTTGAACAGCAAAAACTAGCATAGTCTTGATAATTCTTTAAGTACTGAGTTATCTTTGCAGATTATCATATTTATTATTTTCATAGATTAGAAGCACCAAGCATTGTGCATCTTTTGTGCAAAAACGATTTGCCAATAAACATTTTTTGTTATGCTGGTTGAAAGTCTCTTCACATCCTGATAGCAATCACTAAGTTAAGTGGTCTAAATGTATTTGTATATATACACACTACCAGTCAAAAACTAAGGTTTTTTAATGTTTTTGAAAGTAGTCTTAATCTCACTAAGGCTGCATTAATTTGATCAAAAATACAGCAAAAACTGTATTATTGCGATATATTTTTACAATTTAAAATAACTTTTTTCAATTTAAATATATTTTAAAATGCAATTTATTTCTATGATTCAAAGTGAGCATCATTACTCCGATTTACTGCTCAAGAAACATTTATTATTATTATCAATGTTGAAAACAGTTGTTTAAAAAAAGTTTTCAGGATTTTTTAATGAATAGAAAGTTCAAAAGAACAGTATTTATCTGAAATATAAAGCTTTTGTAACATTGTACCACCGTTCAAAAGTTTTGGGTCGGTAAGAATTTGTTTTGGGGGGGTGGCTAAATTAATACATTTATTCAGCAAGGATGCATTAAATTGATCAAGTGACAGTATAGACATTTATAATGTTACAAAATCTTTATATTGACTAAAATGTATGCATTTCAATGGCAACACTATCAACGTCGAACGCTCTGAAGGAAGGGTGGGATCTCATGCTTTCAAAGCTAGCTTGCTATTGCTAAACTCTCCGAAAATTGCCTACCCTACCTTTAAACACTTCAGCTGATATTTTTATTATGAGTGCACATAACTCAACTACCATCCTCTTGGTTGTACTCGTTTAGAAGTCAGAATGAGTAATCCTTTACGAAAAAGTACTGTGGGTGTACAATGGTACAGTGACTACATGCTAACATCATTGAACATGACTGCCATTTTCATTGCCATTGCCATTTTATGTTCTCCAAGGTAGTTTAAAGAATAGAATGGCATCATTATGGTACATGCTAAAAATAAAAACCATGGTATTATCATGGTATATGCCAAACAACAATGATATTATAACCATGCGTCAAAAACATAATATTGCCATGGTGTCTGAAAACCATGGTACCATACTAAGCATTGATACAAAACGTGGTATTATGTTGTTACTTGTCAAGACAACAATGGTATTATGAATATGCCAAAAAAACATGGTATTGTCCAAGGTACATGTGCAAAGAAGGATGGTTTTATGATGGCACCATGTTTAAAAAGCAAAGTATCACCATGGTAATTTTTAAAAACACAAAACATAATATTATTGTGCCAAACAACAATGGTATTATGTCTGAAAACAAAGTTTTATCATTATACATTTCTAAAAACATGGCATTTTCATACAAAAATGTGGTATTATCGTGGTACATGTCCAGAGATCAATGGTACTGTGACCAGGGGCGGGTCTAGACAATTTTTCGTGGGGGGGCCAGGCTGGGGCACAGACTCAGAGAGGGGTGGCACATTTAAATACATGTAAACAGTGAACCAGTATAAATAGCCCTACACTGGAGGTAATAATACTGTATATTATTGATATCAAAACACATTATAATGAGTGAAAAGGAATTAAAAATGAGCAACTTCAAATGTGATATGAAATAACAAATAACTCAACAGTAGTAGAAGAACATGGGTTGTAGTAAATGGAATGCAAGCATGATTTTTGATGGACCAACATTAGACAACAGTAGAAAGGCTTTTGAGCTCAACAAGAAGCTGTAGCAGTGTTTATTCATATTCATATTACATTATAAATATATTATTTTTGTTTCCCACAGGATTTTGTGAGACTGTGCTAGGTAGACATTGGTCCCTCTAGGCTAGGGGTTGCTCCCCAAAAGAAAATTTTGTTCATTTTAAATTTAAATGCATAAATCTGGTGCATTTTGAGAGAAAAATTAAGTGACTAGATCCATAAAGAAATTTGTTTTTTGTAAACAATTTTGTACTTTAGTAGTAATTTATTTATTGGTTGCATAGATATGAATGGTGATGGTATAGGGCACATAAATGATAGTTCATAAATGGTAAAACATGGAGAGTATGCATTCAAACCATCAAAAATATACAGCAAAAGAGGTTACCTTCGATGAATTAACTTATTTCTAGAATAATTAGTGGGGGCCTGTAATACATATTTTTTATGTGAATATTTAGGCTATAGGGTCTAACTGTTCAAATTACTCATGGTTCAGTCTGTATGTGCTATATTCAGGGAAAAAAAAAACTACTGTCAAATAAAAATAAAGAAAATATAGAAAATAAAAACAAATAATCTAACTATGCAAAAGCACAAATAAATACAATCAGAGCAAAGATACTTATAAAATAAACAGTGCTTTTCAGGTTTTTCTGGTAGGTCTAACATTAGTTCTCAGAAATGGAATATCAGTAATCAAATGTAAAATTACATTGCACATTTGACTGTATAAATTAAAGACTGTTATTAAAGTTATAAAAGCTAAAGCAGTGAGTGATTTACTTGTCTTTTGTAGTTTGATTAACATTAAAAACACACACAGCAGGAATATTAGTTTGCTAGAATACTCAAGACGATCATGTTGACAATTTTTGTGTGAATTTGTCCGTTTAAGCGCAAGACTTTAAAGAGAACTCAATATTTGCTCGAGACGCGAGTTTGCGCGCTTCGGATGAGCACACACACACACACACACACACACACACACACACACACACACACACACACACACACACACACACACACACACTTCTCACAGCGTGCACAACTTCTCATTCGCGTTTTCTAACTCCTGAATTGGTTTAGTTTTAGTTTATGTTTGTGCTCAAATGTTTTTTTATAAGCTTTAAAGTAGAGAAACCAACCACCGCACTTCGCCGTCCGTTTGCGCCCACTATTTACTCCGATAACAGCACGTCATGGTAGAGTGGTTCCTCCCCAGTGCGGAGGCGCTCCACAACAACAACAGGGCGAGGAGTGCAGTGGCCACTTGCATGCATACAATAAAATATAAATAAATCAATGCTCTGTAAAATATTAGTTTTAGTTAAGAAAACCGCTGGAACTACTTGTAAAGAATTCAAACTGACAAGTCCAACAACATATTACCTTCCGATTCTGATGGGTGGGGGGGCACTTGGGGTGGCCAATTACATTTTGGGGGTGGCCCATGCCACCCCAGGCCCCCCTCTGGCCCCGCCCCTGACTGTGACCATATGTCAAAAATTATGATTCATCAACGATTATATATGTCCAAAAACCAAATGGTGGTATAATGCTACTGGTACATCTCCAAAAATATTAATCCATTCAGCTCTAGGTCAGTGAGCCAATGAAATTTTCAAAGCAGCTGAACTGATGCTTGAGCTCTTGACAGTGATAATGACTAATGGACTAGTGGTACTATCACATTATTAATCTAATGCAAATTATAAGAATCTGTAATGCATGAATCTTCATCAACCTTTTTCAAAATCACCTCTATGTAATTCTGAACACATATCCAGCAGAAACAGGCTAAGGGCTGGGCTCTTCTGTGACCTGATTAGGACATTGGTATTAAAGCTGGATCCATAAGCACAGTGTGTCATTAGGTCATCTTGGGGTCAGTTTTAAAGCCGTTCTTGGTACTTAGACTGTGCCATAGGCTTTTAATCTCACTAAATGCTGGGAATACCAAACACAATCTTCAGTCAGTCTTGAACACATGTGTCTGCCCGTCTGTCTGTGTATCTATTTACCTGCCAATCTGTTTCCATTTATCTGTAAAATACAGATGGTAGAGTGGAACGACAGATGATTTTCAAAGAGAAAAATGTGATATGATCACACAGCAGATGGAGCGATCCATGCATGTCAATCTACATGTCTTCCACAAAGGGGTGAGTTCATAGTTCAAAGAGCTGTTGCCATGGATTCGGCTTGCTAAAGTTCCAATGTTTCTCCAATCATCAATGTAAAAAACAGCTACTGAAGCAGTACTAAACGTTTAGCTTCATGCTCACTGACAGTTTCCTAAACAGTGCTTTCAATTCCATTTACAAAAACAGAAATGCCAGGGGAAGAGAGAGAATATAAGAGAAGCTGAATCTCAATGTGCATAATTCTACTTCTTGCTAAAAGCAGGCCCTATACAGAACTGATGATGAACTGAATATGTACTCTTACTTACACTACCACTCAAAAGTTTTGGATACAGCTATTAGTTTATTGCTACTAATTTTTTTTTTTTTATAAAAGTAGTAGATACACAATTCTTCATAATTCCTATACTTCCATTATTACATTGTAATAATGGAAATATAGAAATTATGTATTGACTAAAACAGATGTTAAACAACTCAACCTATCTTATATTTGACCTTCTTCAAAGTTGCCATTTGTCTAGATAACCGATCAGCACACTCTGTTCATTCTCTAAACCAGGGTGGTTTTTAAATAGTATTGAAGGAGAGAAGGAAGTGGTCACATTATTACTATTACAAATTTTTTTGTTGCAGTTGTGCTAAATCTCAAGCATTGTTTAATTAAATCCATTTCATAAGAAACAGAAATAAACTCAGTAAAGTGTGTTCAAATGTTTGACTGGTATTGTGTATGTCAAATAAGCATGTAAAATGCCTGTTTGTCAGTATCTGGTCATATTTATGATATGGTAGTATTATACCATATATGACTATCATCTTTATACAACAGACTCATTTTTTTGTGATTTGAGCACCTGATGCACTCTTAGATGTTCAACATGTTATAATTGGAGACACACTAACTAAAATCTAGCATTCAATGTAGTATGGATAGTATGCAAATTGGAATGCAGTAAATAAAGCCATTGGGACAGTCATATAATATCACATGCATCTCACCCACAGAGAAGTGAACTTTTCAAAAATTGTTTTTCTGAGCCTCGTCGTTTAAATTCACTATGGGCCATTTGTGGTGTATAATCTCTCATGCAAGTCTCAAAAGACAAGCTTTCATCCTGCAGCTCTCATAAGTCATCCTCTCCTCTCAGTGCCCAGAGCGCTGGATATATATTCGATTGAGGATTATCATTGTGCGATTTACCACATAAGATGTGGAAAACTGGATATGAAAAGACAAAAGTGATAAAAAGCATGCTGCTAAATGCAAACTTACAGTGAGGTACCAACATCTCAAACCAATTACATTATAAATAGATTATAAATATATTATAGTGATTAGTAATAGATTATAAATATATTAAATGCATAATGTATCTTATAATGTATTAACTTCAAGCATGGCTCAAGCTGCATGAACTCCACAAATTTGTGTCAAAGCCAAGGACCATGTTTTCCACTATGACTTAAAGGTGATCAACAACCACTAAACATCTGTTTTCAGAGTGTACCTATACGTGAAGTTTAATCAGAAATGCACCATGCTTGTCTCAACTTTGTTTCATTTAATGGTTGAACACATATCATAAAGCGCAGGAAACACAAAGTGCCTATGGGGTTTCTATTCATTTGCCATCAGTGTTAAATATTAACCTGCATGTGTTCGGCCCACCATCTTGAAATCAATGATGAGAGTATTTCACAAATGTGCACACACACAGATAGCAGATGGTTTACTGATGACTTCAAGATCAGAATCCAAACTCTCTTCTCCCTTACCCAAAAATCCTCTGCTCTTTCTGTCTCTCTCTCTCTCTCTCTCTCTCTCTCTCTCTCTCTCTCTCTCTCTCTCTCTCTCTCCCTCTCTGCCTCCCTCTGCTTTCACTCTTTGGATGACATACTGAAAGCCACTTGGCCAAAACTGAATTCTCATTTCCGGATACTTGTGCTCTACTTGGCACAAGAGTGAGATTATATAAAACTTTTTTCCCCATCATCCTCCTCTTCTCTGCTCCATCCTTGTCTAATCATATACCCATTAATCATTGATCAGATGACCTCTGACCTTACTTTATTGAATTAGACAGAGGAAGTGAAGGTTTGCTAACTTCACTAAATGGACATGTAGGCCCATGGGACTATGGCTTACAAAAGTAAAATTCTCAAAAAGACAAAAAGAATAGTGAGGAGAGAGAGAGAGAGAGAGAGAGAGAGAGAGAGAGAGAGAGAGAGAGAGAGAGAGAGAGAGAGAGAGAGAGAGAGAGAGAACTCAAAGGGAGCGAGAAGACATTATCGCTTTGGCGTATCCATCCCCAGAGTGCAACGGTGGATTAAACTAATGAAACACTCTTGACAGTCATCTCTCCCAGAACTACTGAATGAACCCACAGAGCCTGTTAACAAGAAGAGCTCCAAATCTCTCTCACTCTACCAGTTTATCTTTACTTTACTTTTCATCACTCTTCTCATCACTCTTTCTAATATATACAGTGAGTAAAATAAGTATTTGAACACCCTGCTATTTTGCAAGTTCTCCCACTTAAAAATCATGGAGGGGTCTGAAATTGTCATCGTAGGTGCATGTCCACTGTGAGAGACATAACCTAAAAAAAAAAATCCAGAAATCACAATGTATGATTTTTTTAAACTATTTATTTGGATGATACAGCTGCAAATAAGTATTTGAACAGTAGCCAAATATAATAACCAAATATAATATTTGGTACAGTAGCCTTTGTTTGCAATTACAGAGGTCAAACGTTTCCTGTAGTTTTTCACCAGGTTTGCACACACTGCAGGAGGGATTTTGGCCCACTCCTCCACACAGATCTTCTCTAGATCAGTCAGGTTTCTGGCCTGTCGCTGAGAAACACGGAGTTTGAGCTCCCTCCAAAGATTCTCTATTGGGTTTAGGTCTGGAGAATGGCTAGGCCACGCCAGAACCTTGATATGCTTCTTACAGAGCCACTCCTTGGTTATCCTGGCTGTGTGCTTCGGGTCATTGTCATGTTGGAAGACCCAGCCTCGACCCATCTTCAATGCTCTAACTGAGGGAAGGAGGTTGTTCCCCAAAATCTCGCAATACATGGCCCCGGTCATCCTCTCCTTAATACAGTGCAGTCGCCCTGTCCCATGTGCAGAAAAACACCCTCAAAGCATGATGCTACCACCCCCATGCTTCACAGTAGGGATGGTGTTCTTGGGATGGTACTCATCATTCTTCTTCCTCCAAACACGTTTAGTGGAATTATGACCAAAAAGTTATATTTTGTTTATATAATTTTATGTAAGTTTATATTTTCTCCCATGACTCCTCTGGATCATCCAAATGGTCATTGGCAAACTTAAGACGGGCCTGGACATGTGCTGGTTTAAGCAGGGGAACCTTCCGTGCCATGCATGATTTCAAACCATGACCTCTTAGTGTATTACCAACAGTAACCTTGGAAACGGTGGTCAGCTCTTTTCAGGTCATTGACCAGCTCCTCCCATGTAGTTCTGGGCTGATTTCTCACCTTTCTTAGGATCATTGAGACCCCACGAGGTGAGATCTTGCAGGGAGCCCCAGTCCGAGGGAGATTGACAGTCATGTTTAGCTTCTTCCATTTTCTAATGATTGCTCCAACAGTGGACCTTTTTTCACCAAGCTGCTTGGCAATTTCCCCGTAGCCCTTTCCAGCCTTGTGGAGGTGTACAATTTTGTCTGTAGTGTCTTTGGACAGCTCTTTGGTCTTGGCCATGTTAGTAGTTGGATTCTTACTGATTGTATGGGGTGGACAGGTGTCTTTCTGCAGCTAATGACCTCAAACAGGTGCATCTAATTTAGGATAATAAATGGAGTGGAGGTGGACATTTTAAAGGCAGACTAACAGGTCTTTGAGGGTCAGAATTCTAGCTGATAGACAGGTGTTCAAATACTTATTTGCAGCTGTATCATCCAAATAAATAGTTAAAAAATCATACATAGTGATTTCTGGATTATTATTTTTTTATTATGTCTCTCACAGTGGACACGCACCTACGATGACAATTTCAGACCCCTGCATGATTTCTAAGTGGGAGAACTTGCAAAATAGCAGGGTGTTCAAATAATTATTTTCCTCACTGTATTTATTCATCAATTATTATTGAGCATTGCTTTTAGCCTGTGAATGCCAGTTATTGTGTTCTCATTTGTTTTCTGTTTATCTCTCTCTCTTGCTCTCTCTCTCTCTCTCTCTCTCTCTCTCTCTCTCTCTCTCACACACACACACACACACACACACACACACACACACACACACACACACACACACACATGTTAACTTACCTACAGAGTTCAGAATGAAAACACATGACACATGAAAAAAGAGAACAAATTACATTAGTCCAATTATTTAAACAACACTTCAATTAATTCATCACAACAAATTGTATACCAACAACTTACTGCAATGTGTGAAAAATCACAGTAGGATCTCTAACATCTCAGTTGTTTCTCCCTAATGCAGTGAAATTAAATGTAGAACAAATAGAGACTTTTACTTAAGTGTCCTGCTTCTCCTGAGAAAAAGTTCCATGTAAATCTCACATTCTATTCTACAGTTTCAGAAGAGATCCCAACAATGTCTCAAACTTTGCTCAGATTTGCCAAGATTCAAAGACGTATTGATTACAGACTTAAAAAAATATTAACTCAAACCTTTCTCAACAAATTCTTCAAAACCCAACTTATCTAAGTTACATTCTTGGCATTCATTTTAAAGCTCTATACTTTTTGTCATCAGTTTTTGTTTTTAGGGGAAAGGGGCCGTTCTTACCAAGGACGATCACTGTAACTAGAACATTTTCAGAGCTGATGAACAATGAAAACATTGACAAGTACAATCCACCTGCCTTTGAAGAGCTTGTACATTTAAAGTGGCAGATAACATGAGCTTAGCTTATAACAAAAAGAAAAAAGAATGATATAGTCTATTGACGTGGATGCTAATATGTATTGTTATACAGGTAGTTATTGTTCTTGATGTAAATGGGCCTAAACACCAAAAACTTGATACATGAAGCGCTGAAATCTACATTCAATTCTACATTAAATTTGAAAGAGCAACATCTAAGCAATAGAACTTTTCTCTGTTTGATATCCACTACGACCTAAAATGTTGAACTGCTGTGGAAAATCTGCTGTAAATGCCATGGGTACAAATGGAGACGGCTCCCGCATTCATATGGTGAATACTAGAGACTCAACACATACAAGAGAGCTACAGATGATCATTAGTGTATCTTAAGGCAGTTCTTGGATGACTGGGTTTTTAGTAATATCACTGTGATTTATGAGGCTGTTAAATAAAGAATTCACAATGAAGATAAAATCCAAATTTTCCACCTGTGGCAAGTTAATATAAGCAGGAATATGTCTGGAGACCTTGAGATGGAACATAACAACGCCATGCTTCACTGATAACCCAGAGGAATGAGCCAGTCAGACATAACAGACATGCACACACATTCACATCAACTTACTATGTCTCTGTTTTTCTCCAAGGAGAACAAAACTCTCTCTTACACATGTACACTACCATTCAATAGTTAGGGATAGTAAGATTTTATAAATGTTGTTGAAACAAGTCTGTTATGCTCACCAAGGCTGCATTTCTTTGATAAAAACAGTAATTACATATTAAGTATATTGTAATTACAAAAATATAAATGACATCATTACAATTCAAAATAACAATTTCCTATGTTAATATACACCAATCAGGCATAACATTATGACCGTGAAGTGGTGAAGCGAATAACACTGATTATCTCTTTATCACGGCACCTGTTAGTGGGTGGGATATATTAGGCAGCAAGTGAAAATGTTTTCCTCAAAGTTGATGCGTTAGAAGCAGGAAAAATTAGCAAGTGTAAGGATTTGAGCGAGTTTGACAAGGGCCAAATTGTGATGGCTAGACGACTGGGTCAGAGCATCTCCAAAACTGCAGCTCTTGTGGGTTGTTCCCGGTCTGTAGTGGTCAGTGTCTATCAAAAGGTCCAAGGAAGGAACAGTGGTGAACCTGCGACAGGGTCATGGGCGGCCAAGGCTCACCGATGCATGTGGGGAGCAAAGGCTGGCCTGTGTGGTCTGATCAAACAGACGAGCTACTGTAGCTCAAATTATCAAGAAGTCAAGAAATAATCAAAAAGTTAATGCTGGTTCTGATAGAAAGGATAGGTCAGAATAAACAGTGCATCACAGTTTGTTGCGTATGGGGCTGCTTAGCCACAGACCAGTCAGCGTGCCCATGCTGACCCGGTCCACCGCTGAAAGCAACAACAGTGGGCACGTGAGCATCAGATCTGGACCACGGAGCAATGGAAGAAGGTAGCCTGGTCTGATGAATCACATTTTCTTTTACATCACGTGGATGGCCGGGTGCGTGTGCATCGCTTACCTGGGGAACACATGGCACCAGGATGCACTATGGGAAGAAGGCAAGCCGGCAGAGGCAGTGTGGCAGCTTTGGACAATGTTCTGCTGGGAAACCTTGGGTCCTGCCATCCATGTGGATGTTACTTTGACACGTATCACCTACCTAAGAGTTTTTGCAGACCATGTACACACTTTCATGGAAACGGTATTCCCTGGTGGCTGTGGCCTCGTTCAGCTGGATAATGTGCCCTGCCACAAAGCAAACATGGTTCAGGAATGGTTTGAGGAGCACGATGAGTTTGAGGTGTTGACTTGGCCTCAAAATTCCCTAGATCTCAATCCAATCGAGCATCTGTAAGATGTGATGAACAAACAAGTCCGATCCATGGAACTCCACCTCGCAACTTACAGGACTTAAAGGATCTGCTGCTAACATCTTGGTGCCAGATACCATAGCACACCTTCAGGGGTCTAGCGGAGTCCATGCCTCGACGGATCAGGGCTGTTTTGGTAGCAAAAGGGGGACCAACACAATATTAGGCACAATATTATGCCTGATCGGTGTATTTTAAAATGTAATTTATAGGCCTGTCACGAGAACTACTTTTTGTTTCGCGATATATCGTCCCAGAAATAATTGCGATAAACGATATTATTGTCATTTTAAGACTATTTCATGCCACTGAATATATAATCCTAACCTAACAGCATAATAATGCAAGTAGACCTACACACTTTCAAATTACAATCTTTTAATTCTTTAGATCATGGAAATTAAGGCTTAAAAATATATTATCCTTAAATAAAAATAAAATAAATTGAATAAATAGTAAAAAAACATTTTCCATTGTGAAACGGCTTTAACATTTGTCATTCTGCGTTGACATTTATATGTGCACTGGAACAGGGGATTGCGGCTTTGAAATCGAGTCCATTTGGGCTTATTCTTCCAAACTGTCAGTAGTTGTCAGGAAAACACTATAAAGCCTCAAATAGCGCCTTTTCTTCACCTGTCGATAACCGCTCTCTCTGTGTATGAAGGAACTGTCTGAGAACAGCACAATCGAGTAAAATGTTGATGACATTCATTATCATGTAAACATAATGGGCGATATATTGCATCACAAAAAATTATTGAGGTCATGTACATATATTGTGCGATATATCGATATATTGATTATTGCGACAGGCCTATTAATTTATTCCCTTGCAAAAGTGTAATTTTCAGGAGCTATTACTCCAGTCGTCAGTGTCACATGATCCTTCAGAAACAAGAAACATTTCTTATTATTATATGTTGGAAAAAGTTGTGCTGCTTAATATTTTTGAGTAAATAAATACATTTATTTCAGGATTCTTTGATTAACAGAAAGTTCAACAGCATTTATTTGAAATAGAAATTGTGTGCAACTATAAATATTTACTGTACTGTAACTTTACTGTTTTGATCAATTGAACGCATCGCTCCTGAATAAAAGTTAAAATCTTGCTGACCTTAAACATTTAAACGGTAGTGTACATATAACTCTCACATGAAACCACTGTTCTGTCTGCTAAAGTTCTGCCCCCTACACACACACAGGCAGACATATAAGAAGCTTTATGATTAAAATAAAATCTTTAAGTCACATCTGCGACTCATTTCTTCTGGTCCGCCTCTGTGTGTGTGGTACAAAACATCTTTGAAGCACATGCCGTGTCCTCCAGAAGATCTGGGTTCAGAACAGCCACAAAGCAGCCAGTCACTCAGACAGACAACAACAGGCCTGATGGACAAAACTACTGCACATGTCTGAATCTATTTGTGGTAACCATTTTAAAACAAGAGTCGGTGTTGATGTGTTTGACAGGAAGAGAAAGACTCTTCCAGAGCACTTAGATGCAATTTTGCCATGAGATAAAATGAGAGATGCATTTCTATAGGTTGCAGATTCATCAATATACACACACACACACACACACACACACACACACACACACACACACATCAATTCCCAAAAGCTAGCAAAGTTCTCATTGTTCGTAATTTCATAAAAGATGACAGAGAGTGGAACAGAGCCCCTCTGTCCATTATAGTGTGTGTGTGTGTGTGTGTGTGTGTGTGTGTGTGTGTGTGTGTGTGTGTGTGTGTGTGTGTGTGTGTGTGTGTGTGTGTGTGTGTGTGTGTGTGTGTGTGTGTGTGTGTGTGTGTGTGTGTGTGTGTGTTTGACCCATGGGAAGAGAAACAGCCTGCCCATTAAGTTCAATTTTCCAGGGATTTCACGGATCTTCTGTCCAGTGAGTTCGTATGGAGCTACATAACAACAAGAGCAAAATGACAGACACATACGTGCATGTGTGTGTGTTCAACAAAGCACATTTTAATTCGTCCCACGTCATAAAACGCCAACCAACTAAACTAACCTCATATAAGTTATGCTGTGTCCCAATTCACCCTCACATCGAGACACATTAATTTCAACACAGACCAGAACGGCAGTCTATTTCACGTCTGCTGAGCATTGAGACCTCAGGCCAAGGAGGGTTTAAGCTATTGCATCTGCTATATTTGTCTTTGCTTAAAAATGTGAGGTGAGGTCTAGTTCAGTCAAGGTTATGATTAAGATTGTGTTTGTGTATCTGTGCTGTTAGTGGCGCCAAATAGAATTGCAAAAGGGTGTTCTGGTGGTTGCTATAGGGGATTTATAAATGGTTGATAACTGGACATAAGTCTATATTTAAAAAAAACATACAATACAAAAATGACTTTATATATAAATAATAGAATAAATAAATACATACATAATACACACATACATAAATGTAGCCTACTTCCATCCATTCATCCATTCTTGTCCAATCTAGGATCGTGGGGGTTTCTTGAACTTTAGACAACACCCTGGATGAATGACTAGTCCATCACAATAATGAAAAAATGTATAGGATTTTTTCATCAGTTTCATTGTCTGCAATTATATGAAGTTCTCTGATAATAGCAACAACAAAACTTTTCCTAAAAAATTACATGATTCGAGGTATCATTCATGTCCTGAGCACAAAAAAGTTTGAGCAAAGACTTTTGATTGTAGACCTGTTAAAAAAAGTATTTTTAAAAATCACACAATTGGTAAAGCCAGATGTTGACATGTCAACCTCAAACAGAGGGTCACAGAGCTGCAGCGTTTGCACTCTTCAGAAGTGGAAGAATGAATGGCTTTCTTACAGTTATCTCGGTACACTGAACTGAAAAATTCGAAAGTAGGCCTACATTAAGATCAAAAAGGCTATAGACATCCGCTTTAACGCATTGCTTTGTCTTTATATTAAGATTACTAAACATAGTATAAGGAACTGAACTGTTGTGATAACTGTTCACCTCTAAATTTGAATGTGTGATTGTAACCACTTCCCTCTTCTTCTGTTCCTTTTAATTTTTTGTGAGCATCCTGTGTCTATTACCTATTTTCTGCTCTTATTCCAACGCACAAGCTAGTCTATTTTGTGCTGTTTTACCATTGGATTCCCCTGACCTCCTCATTCCCTTTTTCTGCCACGTCTCCCTCGTCTGGGTTCACACAAATCTGACTGGCTCTATTATCCCTGTCCCATCCCATGCCAGCGGGAAGCC
Organism: Gobio gobio; assembly: GCF_949357685.1. NCBI lineage: Eukaryota > Metazoa > Chordata > Actinopteri > Cypriniformes > Gobionidae > Gobio > Gobio gobio. The sequence goes on from NC_137098.1 coordinate 26,853,932, forward strand.
TCTCCTGGGAATCTCATCCCTGTTCCTCATTAGAGTTTCACACTCAAGAGACAAAAAGCTCAGGGACATTAGTAAAGCTATGCAGGACTTTGCTGTGGGCTGCAAACAAAATGCAGAAATTGTGAGGAAAAACTTTTGTCTTCTTGCTCCACAGGAGATCGAAATCAAGCCAGTACTTCAGGAAAACAGCTTGGTGGAGAGAAGTCAAGAGTAGATGAGAAACAGAGAGAGTTGGAACTAGTGACTTTTGGAAAACAAAAACTGGACTGGGAAAGATGGTGATTATAAATCTCGGCGTCAGATGTACTGTATGTTCATTAACTTCCCAGAGTCTATTCATTGACTGTCTGATGCATATTGCACACAAAACTGGTATGAGTAAGGGTGGAATGAGTCCAAGTTGTTATCAGTCTGTTGGGAAACAAAATGGTTTAAATGTATGCACTAAAAGTTTAAGGTCTGTAAGATTTTTTTCATTTTTTGAAATGCTCACCAAGGCTGCATTTGTTTGAAAAAAATAAAAAAATAAAACAGTAATATTGTGAAATGTTATTGAAATTTAGGAAATGGAATTTCTATTTTGGAATTTTAATGTTTTCTTTTTAAATATATTTTAAAATGCAGTTTATTGCTGTGATGGCAAAGCTGAATATTACTCAGCAATTAGTCTTTAGTTTCACATGATCCTTCAGAAATTGTGCTAATATGCTTATGTGGGGCTTAAGTAACTTTTCTTATTAATGACCAATGTTGAACACAGTTGCTTCATATTTTGTGGAAACCATGATACATTTTTTCAGGATTCTTTGATGAACAGAAAGTTCAAAATAACATGTTTTTCATTGTAGATCATTATAAAAGTATTTGATGCCACTTTTCATCTATTAAATGAATCCTTGTTGAATAAAAGAAAATCTATAAAAAAAAATCTTACTGACCCCAAACTTTTAGTGTATTGCATAAGTTCTTCCACCTCACGTATGAGTGTTAATATATTTCTCTTCAGCGTGGTTTTCACAAACTTTGGTTTCTATACAATAAACTGAAATAAAAACTGATGTGCATGTCATCATTTGTCAGTGACAGCACGCGTTAGACTGACACTTCTGAAAAATCATCAGCACAGAGTATGTTACAATCCCCAAACTGCTTTTAACCCCTCAGATAAGTGAGTGATACTTAGACTGATTCCTTATGACCATAAAAGGAGATTTTGGAAGACGCAACAGTATCTTATCTATATTTTTTATTGTCTAAAAGCAGGGAGAAGACAATATTTTCTGGAGCAGTTGCCAGAGAAAGACAAACTAAATAAACAAATGAAAACCATTGTGGGTAAAAATGAACGCAATGGAGAGTCATTCTTTAACGCAGCATGAGGCGGTTTATGATGAAATGCAAATAAGCCATCTGCAGGTGTAGAACATCGTTTTTTTCCGGTTGAGCAGATTCTGTCCACAGGAGATTGAAAACATGACCTTGATCACAGTGAGAGGGAATGTCAGTAAAATTACAACTAAAATACAAATGAAAGTTTCTCACGGAGCACATGGCGATTTGTCACAGTTAAACGTGGAACATTGACCCCTCCGTGCTGTTACCATTGAAGATCCAGTGTAGCAGAGCAGCGATAACATGTGAGCTAAGCATTTTATATTGTCATGTTCAAATCACATCTGAGGAAATGCCAGGCTGAAAACTTGACATTCATTTGCTGTAAACTTGTCTGCAAAACAGCACAGAAGGGGTAGAAAAACTATTCTCACACAGTGAACAATTCTGAAAGCAGGTTGTTAGTCAAAGACTGCATAAACAGACATGGAAGAAGAACCGAGAAAGACGGAGAGAGAAACTGTCCCCCTGACTAAGCTCATGACAAGTTGCTGTAGATCTGCTACCTGAAAGACAAAGAAAACCCTGATCTTACAGTCACATCCTTCTACAAACAGGACAAAAAAGGCATCATAAAAGTTATTCAAATGACTTGTGCACAATTTCAAATAGCTTTGTGTGAAGAACAGACCAATATTTGGATGGTGCTATTTTGTCATTTAGGAGCTTAACAGCCATGGTTATTTTAAACTATCCTTACATAGAAAGTATGAGTTTGAAATTCCTCCTTTTTGTATTCTATGGGGAAAAAAATTACATCATACTGGTTTGGAACAACACGAGGGTGTAAATAATGACAGAACATGTGAACTATTACATCTGGATGCTATCTAGACAGTAACACTGTCACTTCACCTCTGAACTGTGAACTATTTGAAGTCTGCGTTAGTTTGATCAGCTGATGCTCAATGGTCATGAGTTGTTTATAAGCCTCCTCATGAAAGGAGGGTTCATATCACATGAATCAAAATATCAGGGCTGTTTTTTTCCCCAAGGAGGTTAAAACACAAAAGTCTTTGTGTGAGGGAACACAGGTGCTGAGCACGCACAATATAGCGTCACAGACATAAGATCGGCCTTGTCACCAGATACTGGCCTAAAGTCTTATTACTCAGGGCCCAATCTGTTCTTTCATCTGTCTCTTTATGGCTACACACAGACACACACACATCATCCAACCCCTTCCAACATTGACTTTCCAGGTACCCTGTGCATTAAAAAGTGATGCCAAGCAGTCCATATGTGACAATTTGGGAGTGAGAACATAGTCTACAGAGTAGGTTTTAGAACAGAGCTAGACACTAGGATTTTGACTACAGTTACATGGTCATGAATCAGTTAAGATTACAACATCTACCTTATAAAATAGACCCAGTTTGTCCTTTATGAGCTAGGAACACATATAAACACACATAGGCCTAACCCTTGTGGGTCTATATTCATTACAGTACAAGTAATGCATGCATCAACATTAAAAAGCAGCACACAACATTCATGTTTGTCTTCTTAGATCAATAGCTCCTGGACATGTTCATTGACACTCAACAAAACTCTCTTTCATGATGTACTATCCATTACACACAGTTATAGACTTTGAGGCTGCATGTGGATATGTTGAACATGTCATAAAAGCATCTTCAATGAATAATTCCTGCTTTTCCGGCCTCATCAAAGAGATTTAGAGCAGGGAAGATAATGGTCACAGTTGGGGAGTGGAAGAGAGTAGAAAAAAGTGAGATTTAAAAAAACTTCCCTCAAAAACACAAACAGTCAAATACGCTACCGCTGACTCATCTCAGTTTTTCCGAAAAGATTAATTCCCTCAGTTAAAATGTGTGAAATGGTATCTTTACGGTGGCAGGGCCTTTTAATCCTTCAAAGTATAACAGGCTCAAATGCTTTTCCTGCCTAGCGGTTCTCTTACACTGCGACCATTTATCACAGCCATGCCTATTTCAACTTCGTGATCTTTGGCACTGCAAATTTCCATTTGTGTTTACCCATGCAGAACATCCAGAAACTGAACCTATTTCTTATTTTTAAAGCATTTGACCCCAAAAGTTTCTGCAAAGAAAAAAGACAAGTGCGGATCACTTATTTATAGAGATGACACAAAACACAAAAACCAACACAAACTGTTTGCCAGGGTGTTGCTATGCAGTATCTAAGGTGTTCTAAAGCCATTCAAAGTACATATGATAGTTCTTACGGTGTGGTCAAACAAAGTGAGGAGATGAGGATGTAAGTGCAGAAGTTTTAATTTAAATAAAAGAAACAAAATGATAAAAAAATAAAAAAATATTAGCATACCTCTCCCCATAAAATCATTGCATGATCTGAAGAATAGACTTTATAGCTCTAGAGAAAAAGCACTACTAGTAATATTTGCTGTAAATACAGACCTATTTACGGTTACAGAATTACACTAAAACAGTGGCGGCTGGTGATAATTATTTTGGGGGGGGGGGGGGCAGTATCAAGATGCATGTTGACTAAATTCAAGCATTAAAGAGAAAACAGTGTCTTCACTACCCACATATAATTGAATGAGGAAAGGAAAAACAAAAGAAAACAGCAACAACAGACAAGCATGTTGACTACTTGACCATAAATTTTGCTCTCCTTTTTTTCTGGCCAGCAAATTTCTCAATGACTCTATGATTAAAGTCAGTCATCTTACTAGTGTCATGACGTTTGCATTGTTCAGTTAGATATTTGAGGTCACTTACCCCCGTTGTTGTCCACAAAACTTCAGTACTGACACTTTGAAATAATAGAAAGGGAAAGCAATAAAGGGCATTGCTAACAACACATCCAGCCAGCCACCTACGTTTCTCATAACAAGTGCGTGAAGCTCCGAGGGCAGCTAAGTCTTGTCACTGGCCTGCTGGTGGATTTGTAAATTGCGTTGGTCCGGTTCGAGATCCTTTATCCTATTTTTTCTTCCAACGAACGCGTTGTGAAAGAATTTGGTTTAACTGCTGCCATCTCTACGAAAGTGATCATCCTAACAAGGTTTTGGCGGAGTCGGAGTGACGATGTCGCCCGCGCACTTTCGCTTTAGTGGCCAAGAGCGTAAAGTTGAATGACAGGTGACGAGAACCAATCAGATTGGATCAAATAACCCGCATCCAATTCTGATTCTTTAATTCTGGATCTTTAAGAAACCAATTAGAGACCAGCTTCAGGTCACATGCTGCCCGTATATCTTTGGACTCAGATAGACATCCATTTGTCCGGCATCCCTCGCGCATGTAAAACATATAAAATAGTTAACCGATCAAAGCCAGTTTTTATTAAATGCTGAGGCTCTTACTAACAGCCGGCACGTCGTATGAGTAAAGTATTTTATTTTTATTTCACTTTTATATAATTTTTGTATACATGTATATTTCTGGAATTTTGATGGGGGCGGCGCCCCAGCGCCCTCTATTGACCAGCCGCCACTGCACTAAAACTAAAGCAAACTTTCCATTGATGTTTGAGCCATATTTAAATAGGGTGATGGTCAAAAGATGCTTATTTGATCTACCAGTTTGTTTACTGTGACCACATGAAATACAAAAAAAAAACCATACCTGCACACACACTGACTAAAAAAAAGAAAAATATCCCTCTTGCAAAAAGTTTCCTCTTGGAAATCCCTATGCAAAAGTCCATGTACAATGACTAATTCATGCAAATGAAAGAGAGAAACTATGATGGAGGTTTTTAAAACTCAAACAAGGCCATAAACTTTTCCGACATTCAACGTGTTTCTCACAGTTCCGAGAAAGGGCGGACTATATGTGAATGCTTTCTGGTTGCATGGTCTGAATGCATTGTTTGTCAATGCATTGTTAGGCATAATTAGATGAAGATATTTGTGGAGAGAAGTGTAAAAGTAAATATGTATGTGGCAGCACTAAAATAAAGGATGGAAATGAAAGTGCAAGTATGAGGTCTAAATGTACATTCCTCACAGGCCTGTTTGAGAGGAAGCTTTTCTACTTCCTGTTATTGTGCGGATTAGCTCTCACCTTTATACATACCAGACCTTGGGCACTGAGAGTTCATACACACACAAACAAAATGCATGCTAATTACACTCAGAGGATTTACCTGTGAAAGCTCATGGGTTTAGTCTGAGAGTACTTTCTTTAAAAAAACCTCAAAGCCCATTCGCTCTTCTCTTTCAAACAGTCCCGCTCATTCATTCCCTCTGTTCTCATCAACACATTCACAAGCACGAAACGTATGTGACAGATCTGGTTCTTCAGAGCAGCAGGCATCTAAGGCCGTGCTGTGGGAGGGAGAATCCAGGGCCATGGTGCTGTGTGCTGGGGCAAACCCGCCCTGTCACGCACCGCCCCCTACCCCAGATGAGAGAGAGATTTGACTGAAGGTACTGCTGTCACAGTTCAAAGAGACTTACACACCTCGAAGAGAAGAGAAGAGAAGAGAAGAGAAGAGAAGAGAAGAGAAGAGAAGAGAAGAGAAGAGAAGAGAAGAGAAGAGAAGAGAAGAGAAGAGAAGAGAAGAGAAGAGAAGAGAAGAGAAGAGAAGAGAAGAGAAGAGAAGAGAAGAGAAGAGAAGAGAAGAGAAGAGAAGAGGAGAGAAGACGAGACGAGACGAGACGAGACGAGACGAGAATGGAAAGAGATTGGCTTTTTAAAAGATGCTTATTAGAGAGAATGAACTGGAGAGATGGTTATTAAGAGTCTTCAAAAACAATATTCAACTCAGGCTCAAAATAACATTAATCCGGCCTTTGATGAGGCTCTTGAAATGGGTAATTCAGCATAAATAGACTCCACACGTCTTGTTAATGGCCTTTAATATGCAGAGCCGTTATAAGATGATTTTACTGCATGGCCGTAATGAAATAAGAGCTGCTTTGATTCTAATTAATTTTCCCTTCATTGGTCAAAACAAAATAGAGCACAGTTTTTATAGAGTGTGACTAGCCAAGAGTGCATGTTCAATTTCTAAAATGAAGGGGGAACTTGATGAAGGGGATTATAGTGTTTTCTGTCTTTAATGTCAGTTTTTATGAACTAATTCACAGTTTGGGATAGAAGAACTATATAAAATTGCTTCAGAAGGCGGAAAACACAGATCAGATACTTCACAATGACATCAGAAACTGTTCTGAGTTTGTGTTTGCTAAAGAGGTGTTGGAAATCACATAAAAGACCCCCTGTGGTGAAAATCAAGTATTCAATGTTGTTTATATGTCTATGTGGTTTTTAAAAAGCTTTCAGACAAACCATGTGAGAATTCATAAGTCAACACCATTGCTAAGTGTTTTCAAGTGAAACAAAGACAGTCTCAAAAGCGCGGTTCGAAATCCCTGGTGTTTCTGACATCACAAATTACATTGTACCCAATCTCGTCAACGTGCGGGTGGGTTTTAGCATATCATTAACTGCTGCAAAGATTAACCCGGTATATTTTACTGTTGATATGAAAAATCATGTACATTTAGCAATATAGCAGGTGAATTATGTACAGTATATATGATATGATGTCATGATGAACTATATGCCAGTGGCGTTCTATGATGTTCAAAGCGTTTCTAAGGATACTGATTTTTAGAAGGCAGACTGAGATGGCGAACGGGAACATGGTTTGTGTAGCAGTAGCAACACATCATTAGCTGTTTGATAAAGTCAAGCAAAAGGCTAACCATATTAAAGGGATAGTTCACCCAAAAATGAAAATTAGCCCATGATTTACTCACCCTCAAGTCATCCTAGGTGTATATGACATTCTTCTTTCAGACGAATACAATCTGAGTTATAAAAAAAAAATGTTCTGGCTCCGGGGGGTTAATAAAGGTCCTCTGAAGCGAAGCGATGCATTTGTGTAAGAAAAATATCCATATTTAAAACTGTCGTATGCGCGTTCACGAGAGACTGGCGTTCCAGCCTATGATGTAGGACGCAGACGTAGCGTAAGTTCCGGTGACGAACGTGGAAGCGCAGAGGATAGAGCAATACAAACTTGGTTCTCGTGAGAACTAGCACATTCTCACCGGAGAGTCCTACGTCATACATAGCATATGACAGTTAGCGGATACAGTTTGTAAAGTTTTAAATATGGATATATATTTAATATATTTTCTTACACAAACACATTGCTTCACTTCAGAAGGCCTTTATTAACACTATTATATGTAATCTTTAGAAAATTTCATTATAAATATACATTTTTAATACTGTACATTTTAGTGATGTGATGCCTTAATTGAATTGCAGCATTTAAATATATTTCATATTTAGTTTTTTTTAAATTTTATATAGCATAATAGTAGGCTTATAGAATTTTCACATCGGCTATTTATCATTAATAGCAACTAATTATCAGCTTTTGATATCGGTGAATACTTGCATTAAATCATTGATTAGTTCAGGTTCATTATTATTTTTGGTCCATCCAAGAAATAAGAGCCAGAAAAAGCACAGCGCAAAACTATGGCAGTTATGCAATGACAAATTTATACACTTTTTAAAGGCTGAGGAAAGAGTGCGAAAGAGAGGGAAAGATAAATAATTGAAATAGAGAGATTTCTAAATGGATGCTCTCAGGTTCACAGGAGGTCAATGATGTTGGTGATGATGATGGTCTTAATGAAAAGGACAGATGAACTTCTTCATGATTCAGACTGGGCAGTTGAGTTATTCTGAGATCTGAGAGGATACGGGGAACACTTAAAAATTTAACATAATGGCCCTCACATGAGAGACCACGGCACAGTGAATGTTAAGAGGAGCAGATTTTAAAGAGTCTTTTCTTGTTGACACAAGCGGCTCGAGCCCAAGAGTTTTCAAGCATAAACTTTAGGCCAGTGGAAAGGCTTAACTTTATCACATTGCCTAAGCAGATACTTTATCAGCTGAAATTATCATGCTCCACTTGAACAAGAGCTGTGCTTAAAAACATCCTGCCCTTGCAGCCATGATGACGCAGGCCAAAACATCAAAGCTGGAGATAGCAAACAGGACTGTGAAATATATTTAGAACAATGATAAAATATATTAACCACATAACAGCAGCACTGAAAAAACTTAATATGTACACTGGACTGTATACTGGAAATGCAATTGTATTATCCCATGTGCAAATGTGAGAGTTTTTAATTTTTAATGTATTTATTGTCAAATTGTGTTATATTAAGCGAATGAGAAAAAATGCACATTGTGCTTTTAGTTTTATGGATGGCTATAACAATGACAGATGAAGCAAGCCTAAACTACCCTCACATCGTCTACAGAGAAACTTCTGAGGCTTTACAGCTGTGTGTGTGTGTGTGTGTGTGTGTGTGTGTGTGTGTGTGTGTGTGTGTGTGTGTGTGTGTGTGTGTGTGTGTGTGTGTGTGTGTGTGTGTGTGTGTGTGTGTGTGTGTGTGTGTGTGTGTGTGTGTGTGTGTGTGTGTGTGTGTGTGTGTGTGTGTGTGTGTGTGTGTGTGTGTGTGTGTGTGTGTGTGTTAGGACGGGTGTTTTCTGGAATCCTTCCCATCGATCAATAAAGCTTTCCTTCCACTTAAGACCCTAGATCACATGACTCACTATTGTAGAGTATCCATTTAGAACCATCTAGGATTTGCAGGAAAATAGACAAACTGAGATAGAACATTAAATTGAGAGACAGAATGAGAGACAGAAACACTGACCATGTTATCACTGTTGGAAAAAACAGCATATGCTGGTTAGGTTTTTTTGAACCATAGCACCTGGTTTGAGCTGGTTTAAGCTGGTCCTTAGTTGGTCATGAGCTGGTTTAAACTGGTCCTGAACTGGTTATAAGCTGGTCCTGAGTTGGAGCTAGTTGCTTAGGACCAGCCCTTGACCAGCTCATGACCAACTAAGGACCAGCTTAAACTAGCTGGCATGCTTCAAAACATACCTAACCAGCATATGGTTTTTTTTCCACATGAATGCTCATAGTTATTTATGTTTCATGTAAACACATGACCCCCATTGCCATAACATGGATAAGGCAATAATATAATATCATTGTTTCTAGAAATTTGAATAAAACAACTAAGATATGCTTGTGCTAGTCTGTGAATTCTGTGTCACGTAAAGAGCGTATTCAGAATTTTGATTTATTTAACATTTATCTACATGTCTAATCAAAAGTAAATGCAAGTAAAACTTAAATGAATATACAGACAGGATAAAAAAAAACTACATGTTGGAGTTAATTGAACTCTTGTGTGCTATTATCAAGGATATGAATGAGAATGAATGACATTTCTAAATAATTGTGTACAATAACTCAAATGAATTAAAATAAAATAAATGGCAAGAGAGTGCATCCCCAGTAATGAACATTTCTTAGTTTATTCAGTACATGCTAATATATTAGGCTGATATATTCCCATAAAGGAATATTCCAGTCGCTGTACAGCATGCAAGCACCTTCACACAAATAAAGGCTTAACCAGAATATAGACCTAAAACTGTATGTAAACATGGTCAACATGATCTCTATAAATGGGCAAAACAACTGCATGATTCCAGAAGCATATAAGACCATGCACACAGTATACAGTACAGTGTGTGTGTATGTGCGTGCGTGCGTGCGTGTGTGTTTGTCTCTCTTTTTGCCGAGCTCCTCAGTAGTGTGGTGGATATATATTTTTGAGATATATAATTACAGTGCCCATAACCAACAGTGAACATTATGATATTCTCAGTGGGCAAAAAGCCAATAAAGCCAGTAGGTCTAAACTTACAGAGTATGAGATGTGAGCTGGCCTGCGGGCGATGACATGACAGCATGGACTGCAGAAGCCCTCACCCTCCCCCACAAACATAAGACATTTCTCTCACAATCCATTACAATACACACAGCCACACAACACACACATGTCCATAATCTTACATGTATGCAGTGATGGTTTTCAGCCCATCCTGTTATCAATCTTATGTGACAAGCCATTATCTTCCCAATCCCACACACTTATATTCAAAGAGACACACAGAGAGCAAGAAATGCTGACAAAGCTCAACACTAACCACTCTCAGCAGATGTGACCCCCCCCCACCTTCCCATGTTTGTCCAGTCATTAGCCTACACCTTCCATTTGCCCACAGCAAAATGCAAAAAGTAAAAAGACGTGCTTCCTGACTGTAAACCGCACTTACCAATGAAAGCACTACATATTCCATCAGCTAAAAGCCCTATACACACAACAATCCTCATATGAGATACAGAACAACAATTTAGAGAGATTTTGGGGGCAAAAAAGGGCCACTGTCAATTATCAGTTCTGTAGTAATGTATGAAGCAAAGTTCACACAGATTGCTGCAATTTCATGTGACCAACACATTGCGAAATCTGTGAGGGATTCCTATTTAAACGACTGGATTTTGGCAGTGAAAATTTGCCAAACAACAGTATATGTAACCACACCTTTACAGCAATAGACCTTGTGTGGGTATGCCTATATAACATTTTTGACAGGAATGACAATGAAGCTGAGAGATAGAACAGTGCGTTTAATAGATTGTTCCATTGTTTCAACAACATACGACTGCTCAGCGGATGAAACATTCTTTCTGAAAAAAACTTTGCAAGTTGTAAAAAAGATTCCGTGATCTAGGACCTTTATACAGTGCGCGCCATTGTAAAGACTTTAAATCTATTCTTCACTGCCTCGTTTTAATCCACGTTTAATTCAATAAGGTGTTTAACCTGACTGAGGTCTAAAGTGGAAATATTATTTTCTTAAAGAGCAAGTGTATCTTTGTCACTTGTTGTATTGTTCTGTCCAGCTTAATATAATGTAGTATAAGTAATCCATTGATATGATTTTTCCCAAACAAGTTAAGCGCAAACACGCCGCTGATTCTAAAGATTTCTCTGCTCATGTCAATCTCAGTGCTGATCGCCTAACCCTAACCTAAACCCTATCCATAACCTTACAGCATTACTGTTTGTCACAATCTGATCCATGACTTTTCTAAGCTGTGAACTGAATGAAATCTGAACTTTAGTTGACAGGTGACTGAGAGATAGAGTTGACCAATGATACTGCCAACATGGCAGGGCTTTAGTTATCTGGTTTGACACTTGATGGAGAAATAACAAATTTCTCCTTTAAGATCTTATATATCTCCATATGTGTTAGCATAAACAGCAGCGGCTAGGTGTAAAATGTCTCTCCCTTCCTCAGTGTACTGGTATGCAGTGGCAAAGTAGAGCAAAAGGTTAAAATGCATTTCCCTCAATGGCACTGGCTCACTAGGTGGTGAGTGGGAAGCCAGGGGGTGGGGCTTCTTCCTTCCTGGCTGCCTGTCAGCACAATAACAGGGTTTCCCAAATACAACACTGCTGGAGCACTGCTGAGAAACTGCCACACACAAATGATGGCTGAGGACTAACAGGAAGGTTTGGGTGAGATGCAGAGTGGCCTGTGTGTGTGACTAAGCAACAGTCTGCAGATCTGCAGAAATCGCTCTTTCAGATGCACAAATACTGCCCATTCAATGCTAGTGAATCCTAATCTTAGCCTTCAGAAATATATTAAGTTCGATATTTTATATCAAAATGCCTTTAAATGAGACATACAGTAGCCTCAGAAAGCATTTTTACACTTTAGCACAATGTCAGAATGTCATTTTAGATTCAAAATATCAATTCTGAAAACAAATGATGCTTTTCTTAGAACTTCACTTTCTATGTATTTTTTAAATTACTGGTTCCTCTCTCTTCCACATTTGTATCAATAGTTTTATAAATAGTAAACACGCTTATTTTTGTGAGTTTCTTTTTTTAAATTGTGGGCTAGGTATTTTTTTATAATTCAAAGAAGTTCGTGGATTTTTATGGTTAGCAAAAGGTTGAAAAAAAAAAAGAAAAATTGTGTCTTCAATTACTCAACCTCATGCTGCATAAGAACACATTGGTTCATGTGGAATCTCAAAAGTGCTTATGTGGCATAGGAGAACAAACCTCACTGGTTCTCGTTTGTCAAGAAAGCACAGCGTAACTTCTGTTTACCATATTTTATGTGCTCTATGTATGTGTGTTGATCAATGTTTATAAGTGAATAAAAATCTAAATTGAATCTGTTGAAAGCAATCATGTCAAGTAAGTCACCTTCATTTATATAGCGCTTTTTACAACACAGATTGCTTCAAAGCGGCTTTACAGTGATAATAGAAAATGTATTTAGCTTTAGAAAAACATGCTAAAGTAAGTAAACAGCTAAAGTATATCTTATGAAACCGCGATTTCAAGATAGTCGCATTCAAGTGCTTTATTGTCGGAAATAATGGAGGACCCCAGGACCCCATTCATTGATAACCATATAATTTCTGTCATTTGTGTTTCACATATGTTTGTGTTTCAAAAGTCTTATGGGTTTGGAACAACATGAAGGTAAGAAAATGATGACATCATTTTCATTTTTTGAGTGAAGTATCCAAGTTTGACACACTATTGAGGGTTAAGCAAATGTTCAAAAACTTTTTAGGGTCACTGTGTTAGATTGCACGTCATGACATATTATTGATATATCAAACATTTTTCATATGCACAGGTGCAGCAAAATACAAACAAACACACACACACACACACACACACACACACACACACACACACACATTTATGCGCAAGCGCATACATCTGATCGTCTTTTCCTGGTGTCATGTTTGCCGTAAAACTGGTTAATCAGGTTCAGTAACTCATCTGCAGGCTTTTCATTCTTTATTATGAAAACAAGAAACACCCCCACGAGCATTGAACTGCATTCTCTAAGCCTTACACATCAGAGCTGACAGACCAAATTAAAAGTTTTCTTTAAATTTAACTTCCTAAATATTTGACTACACACTCACCCAAGTTTTAGTGGTGGATGAATGCAGCGTGTAAGTTGATGGATTCTCTGTTCATTTTGTGCTAGGGTGATGATGACATTGTGTGCTAAAGGCAGATGCAGAAATAAAACCGTCTGCCTATGAGTAGTATATGTGTGTGTTATATAATATAACAAAGCAACAGGTTGACAATAAGAGTTCCGCATGTGGACTGTGGATGAGAAGAACGAAAGGACACAAGAAAGAGACACTATAAATGCTGGGAATGCAGGGTATAATGATCAGTAATTCCATGACATTTGTCTGAGTCAGACACACACAATTTTTGTGCCACCTGCTGATTAAGATAAACAATATTTTGCCAGCACACCCAGCTAACAAAAGCCATTCAGAAGATGGATCACATGACAATACACACCTGTAGCTATCCAAGAGGAGTCATTTGTGCTTTAACAGCACAGCGTTATTCAGCAATATTTCAAAATATGAATAAGTACGACAGGAACCCCCCCTCCTCCCAATGACATTCCCTTTGGTCACAGCACTGCCTGATCGGATCAGTCCATTTACTAAATAGCAAGGGGTCTGTGACTCTTCATGCCTTATATGGTCCAATCATAAAGGCCAGACAGTGGCTGAATTCACCCTTTTTCTGTATTCATACTGGGCTGGTCGTAAATACCCAAGGGCAGCCAGGATTACTGCCAGCCCACTACTAATGTCCCTATGCTTTTGTGTGCCATCGGAAAGTACAATCATTCACATTCAGCCTCTTTTTTTCAGCATCTCACGTTGTCTTTTTCTTCCAATAATGCTACACACATCTTCAGCAGTTTTCAGAGAGTAATTATTTCTAAATGTTATAGGTAATAACTTGTTTTGTTTCAATGGCTGATATGAATTTAATTTGGTTATTATAAATAAAATACTATAAATAGGTTATATAGACACAAATATATAACTATATACTGTATAGCACTATATACACATGAAGCCCATCAGCATGGAAGCCACATCAGGTTTTCTGTAGAAATGATTTGCAGGCATATGTATGATTAGTTTATTCTGCCAGTGAAAGTCTCCAATAACAGGGGGATTTCTGAGATAAAGTGAGTAGTTTTCATTTGGTCATATGATCTCAGCATGTCAGCCAGTATGGATCGGAGCCAAATGGCTTTTTCTACCACTAATATATATATATATAATCTTCATTTTTATATATAATATTGTGAAATATTTTCATAATTCAAAATAACTATTGTCTATTTTAATATATTTAAAAATGTATTAAAGGGGTCCTATATAATGCCCCTTTTTACAAGATGTAAAATAAGCCTCTGATGTCCCCAGAGTGTGTATGTGAAGTTTTAGCTTAAAATACCCCAGAGATAACTTTTTTATAGCATGTTAAAATTGTCACTTTTTGAGGATGAGCAAAAACGCACCGCTTTTGTGTGTCCATTTAAATGCAAATGAGCTGCTGCTCCCAGACCCCTTTCAAGAAGAGGGCGGAGCTTCAAGAGCTTGTATTAGCAGCTCTGATTACCTCAGGCAGAAAATGTCAGAAACGGTTCAGCCTTTTATGTTCAAACCGGAGTCGGACAATGATGGAGACCATATAGTTGGTTTCTAAATGGATAGTTGACTATTTAAAGTCATTCTTAAAGTCATGATAATCTACAAATCACTCATGTGGGAACTGTTGTAAGATGCCTACAGAGCCAGAGAATAAATGCTGTATGAAGATAATTTAGTTTCTTATTGTATTGCAATAAATGTGAAAAGACAGATGTGACAGCTTGAGCAGACTCCTAAATATGCTCTACTGCAACTCTTTCTCTTCTCAACATGGCCTCACCCCCTTTGTAGCGTGTTCCCGGGGGCAGGGTATATATACATTTTAGGGTTAGTGATGTCACTAACCCGTGAAGAAGTTTGTTGTAGTCCCTACCAGCAGCTTGTTGTAGTCCCTTAAAAGAGATTTCTTTAAAGTCCCAGTGAGCCGGAAGTTGCAACTGATTTTATTTCAGTGCTGTAATGTATTTCCAAGTGAAACGGAATATTGAATAGAGGGCAGGGTTTTGCTTCAGCGCTCCTCCTCTCCATCTCTCACTCGTAGCAGACTAACGGTTGCAGGGGAGTGGTTAAGGATATTCAAACCCATTGCCGTCAAACTGCCGTCATCGGAAAGGGAACGCCATTCCAGACCGGAAGTTACTTTTCAGATTTTGATTAAAGATTACCACGGCAAACCATTTTTTTCTGTGTATTGGCTTGCACGGGTTAATTGTTCACCCTAAGACCTGTAATGTGTGCTAACAAAAGTAAATAAGATCTTTAAAATAAAATATCTCCCTTTGCATCAACTTTGAGCATCGTAACTTTGCAGATGTTGTTTATGCTCAAACAGCAACATTACATACTAACTAAAGTTAAAAAAGATAACCATCTCTTTAATATATGTAAAATGTATAAATGTGATGACAAAGCTGAATCCAGTCTTCAGTGTCACATGGTCCTTTAGAAATCATTCTGAAATGCGGAATTGTTGATTAAGAAACTTTCCTTATTTTTATCAGTTTAATTTTTTCAGGATTCTCTGATAAATGATGACAGTCCAAAAGAACAGCATTTATCTGAAATTTTTTGTAACAGTGTAAAAGTCTTTACTGTCACTTTTTATCAAATGCATGTAAAAGTAATTTCTTTCCTCCCAAAAAACCTCACTGACACCAAACCTGAACGGTAGTGTGTATCATTTTAACCATATTCTTGAAGTACTATGCATTTCTTTACTTATAAAACTTGTAAAGGAAAGGAAACAATTAGTGAGTGCAACACTACAGTGCTAAGTTTTTAATGTACTTAATAACGGTCTCTCTCTCTCTCATCAGCCTCCATGGGCTTATTAGACTTCCCTTCCTCATTTTTGGCTTGCCCTCTTCAAGATGAATGAGTAATCCTTGCAGTCTGGTTGCTAATCTTCTTTACCCTCCAAAACCATGATGACCCAATGACCCAGACTTTAATCACCTGATCCCTCTACTGTAATTACATGATGAGGGGTGTTGGTGGTCTCCCCTCTGCCCTCAAAACACACACACAAACGTGAATTTTTGTTTTGTAGAAACTGGCAAGATGCAGGATTCGAATACCCCTTTTCCACCTGAATGGTTCTGAAGCATTCTGAAGCCAGAGTATGTTCTCAACCAGGCGAACAGGCGAACCAGCCGTGTTTCCTTTGACTTGACCCAATGACCGTTAAAAAGGCATCCCTCCGACACGTCCCATTATGGTTGAAAAATAGTTCCAAAATGAAAGTTGAACGGACATATCTGAATGCATTTTTAGGAAATGTTCTGTGTTACATATTTTTACCGATTTATGTCGTCATACAACTTATGGCCAGGGACACAACGTTGCCGCCGGACCAATGTTTGCTGGGGAGGAACGAATGGTGACATAATTTACCTGTTTACCTGACCAGTCTATAAAAAAAAAAACATTGCACGTCCCGGTGTTTGTTCAGGCAGTGCGGCACTGGCGTTTTGCTTTTCATAGTACAGGGAGTAATTCTACTCTTATCTGTCCTTTTCGGAGATAAATTGAAACTGAAACCGTTGATTAATTTGCTCTCTCACACACTGGGTCTCTCTCACGGGCATAGTTTTATATATTTACACATAAAGAGCAATATAGTGCAATGTTATTAGATTGCTCAACGAGAGAGCGGCAGCATTATTTTGATCCCAGGGTTAAAGACCAGCAAGTTTTTAGGGCCAGAGTTGAACCGGCCTTTCCGGTTCAATTCGAGAATGGACATGGGTCGGGAACTTGCACCGGAACAGTGAAAAGGGTTACCGGAACGGTTGAAAAGGGGTATGACAGAACCAGGATGAGCAGATTATAATACACAATACATCTGTTTGCCAAATATGATATTATATTTCACCAGCGGAGGATATTTTATTTACACAGAACTTTCATATAAATTTGACTAATAAAAGAATCCACAAACATTAGAGTCCAGGTTTTATTGTGATGGAAAAATGTAGATAAAAAAAGAAGATTGAAAAAATAAATAAAAAAATAGAACGTGACAAAGTGAGTGTGCTTTGAACAGTGCATGTGTCAGTGCTGCGTGTGTGTGTGCGTTTGTGTGTGTGTGTGTGTACAGACCAGTTCACACCCAGTCTCTTTATGACAAGATTAATGACAGTGAGGTCATCGCTATTTTGTTTATAGGAGGGTAGCATTATTCAAGTTTATAGTTTCTCATTTATTTCACTTCATGTGCACATAAGGGGATGACTTCATGTGTTTATTTGTTAGCTTAAAACTCAAGGCCGACAAGGGTTTAATGGCTAACTGGGTGACTGATAGGAGATATATATAAGAATGATAAATGAGACACTCTTAAACTCTTAACTCTTCAAATCAAATAAACGCATATTTTACACAGTATTTATAACAGAATATCTATATTATGCCCTGACATGACTCAGCTCAAGTACACTGCTGTTCAGACGTTTTTGGGTCAATAAGATTTTTTAATGTTTTTGAAAGAAGTCTCTTATACTCTAAATAAATAATCAATTGGCTGAGCCTATACTTTGGTCTATCACAATTCAAGACAACTCAATACACAAAAAACAGTATTGGGTCCATTTAGGGACCAGGGCCATACTGCAGAGTGACCTAGAAATGCTCTAATTGGCCTCTACTATATATGTGTGTGTGAATGTTTATGTACTCAGCAGCAGTCATTTTTACATTTTAGCCACGTTCCTGTTTGCACTTTATCACACACTGATATTGTGAAGCCAAAGGCTCACTTCCACTACTAACAATGGCGAACAAACACACTCACACTGTGGCATTGTTTGGAGGTCGCATTAATCTCTATCACACACTCTAATCCAAGGAACACAAGCTGTTTCTTCAGTTATACTGCTGTAATCACGTTTAAAAGGCCCTGTTCAAAAATATTTGCTCATGACGTTAGAGAAAGCAGTATGTGTGTTCATTTACTCATCCATTAATTATTAATGATTATCTAAATGAAGGCGTGCCTGCGATCCTGTTTAGATCCTGCTTTCCTCCTGCATGTCTTTCTTTTTGCTGTTTTCTCTCTCTAAGACCCCTTGAGGGGAGATCACTTCACATCAGTGTGTGTCTCTCTGTCACTGTGGAGTATGAATAGATGCTCTTTCAGTGTAACAAACACACACACACACACACATACACATAGGAGAATAGCAGGGAATACATTTATCAGCAGTGCACTGACTTTCCCAGTTAGTGTCCTTGGACTAAACAATGGTACACATCTGACAGTACAAATAGTTGAGATAAACGCATTAACCACGGACCAACATCTGACCTCTCTCTCTTTTCCTGTCTCTCTTTTCTTCTATCAAGCCTCATTCTCTCTCACTATGTCTTGCATTCCACCTTCAAATGCCATTGCCGTAGTTTGTGTGTGTGTCATAAAGGCATGATGTGATGAATAAACTCTTCAGGGCTATTATATGATTTGGTAGCATACACACCCTGTAAACACTAAGAAATGTTATTTTATGTTATTTTATGAATTATGCATGTCACACAGGTAGACCAGAAAAAAAAGCTGGTTTTCATCTGGTCTTTCGACATCAACACTGAAAATGAAACCACTTTCATGCACATTCACATGTTATTGTAGCCTTGTTTACACTAAACTTTTCCCAGGAACTAGGGACTTTGGTACCCTGTGTGTTTCAACCACAGGGACCAGGGTCTAAATGAAGCTCCGGGTAAAAGTTTCCCCCTCAGAAAGTCAGTGCTTTACTAGGTAATACTTTTTCAAAGTTTAGGAACTTTCGAGGGTGGAACTGCTGATTGGTTGAGTTCACACAGGATTTTGATTGGTTGACTCCATGCAGCATTTTATTTCAACCACCATTTTTAAAAAAAGTCATTTGCGGTGTGTGCAGTAAGAGTAGTTTGCTATTCGAATCAACAATAGAGTTACGATGGACCGATGACAAGGTTCAGGCATATATTAAGTTTATATACGGAGGACAAAATCCAGTGGGAACTGGAAAGTCGCATGCAGTCCTACGTCACCGGACTAATTTGCCTAATCTTCACTATACTTAAAAAAAGTTCCTAGGACAAATTGTTCTGGGTAATTTCGGTGGAAAAGCATCTTAAATGTGTACAAGTAAAATGTGTGTAAGGGAGATCGGGTATAATTGTCACACTTTTCACTTCAGTGAATATTTCTCAGAACCGGTTTATTTCTGAAAATAAATTTTTGCACAGACATAGACCTTTAAGTGCAAATATGTATTTAAAATAAAGTAAACATTTCCAGGTAATTTCCAGGTTATTACTCAGGACCAAATATGCAGATAATTGAACAAATATTAAACTTGTGTGACATTTTTTCACTCTAACGCAAGTTGTCACAATGGAACCTGTGATTAAGTTGCCTGTGATTAAATTGTGATTTCAGGAAAAGTTAAGCAGTAAAACAATTATGAAGCACAAAAGGAAGCATGGAAATCCAAAGAGTAACATAACGTACGTAATTTAAAAATCTTGCACTTCAAACTAAATCATACATAGACATAAGAAATCAAAAACCTACGTGGCTTGCCCTACTGTCAGATGTGTGTGTTTATTTATGCGTTTGAGACGCATTTTCCTCAGCGGATCTTGTGGTTGTATACTTACAAATTCACGAAAGTATTTCCATCTCACATAAAAGGTTTTCCTGACAGCAAGTGGGTCTACGTTTAACATCACAGACTTCAATGAACGATTGCAGGAGCGTACCGTATTCTGATCCCTGCCAGATTTTTAAAACCCCTAAATCCCCAGTATGGGTACATTTAGGATTAGGTGTGGGGTTAGGATTAGGAATCAGGTAACAGCCACAATGAGAGGGGTAATAATTCGGCACAACACTGCGCATGTGCATCAAAAAAGCGCTATATAAATGCAGTCCATTTCAAATGGACAGAGCGGATTAGAAATGGACCACAATATTTTGTAAACATATCAACCATGACTTCAAATCGAGATACGTACCGAAACTTACCGTAAAATTAAATAATATCGAAATATGAAATATTATATTGTATAAAATTATATCTTTTTTTAAAATAAAATTTGGTAACTGGCCCCAACTTGACACTTAAAAAATACACTTTTATTTCCTTTCAGTTAAAAGATAAGTTCACCCATTTTTGGTGTTGTCACAATGTCAGTAGTATATATAAATTAACAATGTGTATTCTTTATCTTTGTTACTACAGAATCAAACTTCCGCATTTTTGTTTCCCCACTCATGGACAGTCGGATCAACAGAGGGACAGCGGCAAAGTCCCAAGTCCATTTTGGGTGTCGTGGTTTTTGGCAAAATTTAACACCACAGCCCTTTTTCTCTGTTATCTCTAGTAATATACATCTATAGTCTATACATCAACATAATTATGATGATACCCTGATTTTAGTTTGGAGGATAACATTTACCAAAACAATTTTAATTTACGTAGGTTTTGATCAATATAACATACAAAAACCATTGCTAAAGAAAACACACATTTGTATAATTGGACTTTTGAGTAAAAACCTTATTTCTAACATATAGATACACTACCCGGATAAAAAAAGTCGCTGTTTGGATTGATTTAAAGATTGATCTGTGAAAGAGTCAGTGATTGGATCATAATTGCAGTGATTATTAGCATGTTACATGTTTGGCAGCAGTTCTTCTAACCCTAATTGGTGGAGTGTGTAGCTTTTCATTTCTTACAAGCACATAGGAAGACACATCATGGCCATATTCCAGGATGACAATGTCAAGATTCATCAGGCTCAAATTGTGAAAGAATGGTTGGTAGGGAGCACGAAGAATCATTTTCACACATGAATTGGCACCTCTGAGCCCAGACCTTAAATTAATTGAAAGTCTTTGGGATGTGCTGGAAGAGACTTTACACAGGGCTTGACTCTTGCATTGTCAATACAAGATCTGGACCAATAATTGACCCACCTCTTGATTGAAATAAATGTTCCAGCAAAAACACTCTAATGTGACAACTAGCCCTGGCCTCCACTATTTTAAAGTAGTGAAGCCATAAGTGTTTTTTTCTACAATATGAAACTATTCTTTCTTTAATATCTAAATGGTTGCTCCTTAGCTCTTTCTCAAAAATGTGGGTCATATGTAAACAAACAAACAATTTTTCAAGTAAACAAGCTGTGCCATATTTCAGAGTCGATATATATAACATACAGACAAACAAGCACAGAAACAAATCTCAGCTGACTGTTGTCAGGCATGGTTGCCTGGTACCTCTGGACATGAGCGCTTACGTCTTACACTAAGAGCCCTCAAGACTAATGAGAGAGAGAGAATGATGTAAAACACATCTGCTTGTGTCCACTGTCAACACAGCCTTTGAAACTGTACATGTAAAACAAACACAATTGTCTGCATTCAGCCATTTCTAGCAGCTTCTAGCATCTTAACACTATATATGGTAAAAACTCGAATGTGATTTATTGGCTAAAATGAAACTGCACTGTTTAAAATGTTTAACTAAATGTCATAACAGAAGATACAGTCAAATGTTGACCTGGTTTATTTTAGACTTTCTACGTTACTGTACATCTTTAGAGTGACATCAACACTGTTGTTTATACACCACAGCTTTACAGAGTCTAGGCCGCACATGCTTATAGACAGCGACTATACATCTGTAAATTGATCTGCTATATATTTATAAACTGAAGCTATCGACCTCTGTCTCTGTGTGCATATGGTGTGTTCTGGTTACAGTCCATTAGTATGTGGTTTAATGTTTATCGAATGAATGTTACTTTGTGCCCGTTAATGTCCTAGCATTGTGATGAGGTCACGGACATTGACAGGGGATCACTCACTTTATTAATATTAGGCAAACATGCCGTTATCTACAACAATTCATGACAGAAAAGAATATTGTAATTTTAACAGTAAAAGACTGTAACAATGCTACATGTCAATTCGTTAACTGTAAGTTCCCTTTAATACATACGATGGGAAAGAGATATTTTAATGTAATTTTAAAGTAAAATAGCAAATGTTGTAAAAAAAAAAAAAAAAAGAGTTAAATAGATTGGTATCTACTAATCAAAGTTTTACAACAGTGGCCTTGATACTTCATGAAGGGCTGTTGGATTTACTATTTTTTTTGTTTGTAAATGACAACAGTCTGTAAAATCAAATGTACAGGTTCCTCTGTAAAATTGTTCATACATTTTACTGTAATTTTATGCTGTTAAAATTACAGTATGCTGAGTTAGCTGGCAATCACAGCTGGCAGTTAAAATCTGAAAAACAACATGATTTATTTTACAGTGTGAGTATTGCGCTAATAGGGCAGCCTTTTGAATACTAAAAATATCTTTGTGCTATGAAACTACCATTTTGCTAAATAATGAAGCAAAATGCACGATTGACTGCATTTCTGTACAATATGATCGTAAGTCTCAGTTGGCTGAAGTATTAAAGGGGTGTTAAACCACGATTTCACTATTCTAACTTTAGCTAACGTGTAATGTTGCTGCTTGAGCATAAACAACATCTGCAAAGTTACAACGTTCAAAGTTTAAAGCAAAGGGATATATTTGCTTTTAAAGAAATCAGTTTCTAAGAACTACAGCAAACGGCCAGCAGGCGACTACACACATTCCTCCAGGGTTGGTGACATCACCAGGCTCAATATTTACATAAACCCCTCCTCCGAGAATATTAAATAAGGGGGGGTGAGGCCATTTTGTATCGCGGCGCTGTTGTGGTATAGTTAGGCTGGAGTGTTGTTGCCGCGATGCCAAGGAAACGCTGTTATTTTCATCCGGATTGCAGGTCTGGGGTACTTGCTCTGTTCAGCCTTCCTTGGGACGGGGGTGCGTTGCAGAGCGTTTAACATACAGCATGTTATATGCACGTGTGTTTGAGTCAGCGGGGAATCAGGCGCGCGCAGGGCTCCCTGCAGCACATCTAACAGAGGAAAACATCCACCGTCTTTGCGATTTCAATGCCAGATTTGAACAACGTCAGCTGCGTGAAAAAAACACTGCCGGTGCGTGGATGCACGACGCGCGCGCTGCACATTTCACGGAGGACATCACAAACTTCCACAAACTTCGCGAGTTCAATACAGGATATGCACAACTGCTTGTCCTGAAAGCTGGATTTACAAACAGAAGCTGTTTACGGGCCAAAACCTGTAAGTCTGATTTATTTTTCATCGATGTGTTTTCCTGTAATAGGTTGTAGCAAGGAAGTAAACAGATGACAGCGCTGTTCTGCAAACCAGTCTGTTAAATGCTCATTCATACTTAACGTTATCCGACGAACACCTAACATTACAAACACTAACGTTAAAATCTCAACAGCGAACCTGACATTAGTGTAAATGATTCTTTGATTAGAGCTTTTATGTATTGTTTATCTACAGGCATGCTAGACATGGTTCTGTGTTTGATTTGGCTAACTTACTAGTTAAAGCCAGTGCTTACTGTTCGTTTTGGGTTAGTTCTTGCGACAGATATTTGGCTATAATCGTTCTAAAAATACAAAAGTTAAAGTGCCATTCAGTAGCGATCATTATAGATCCGCAGTCTTTACTCTTGAGGACTGAACAGGTTCTGCTCGATCATCTTCACTCAAATGTTCTGGGTCTGATTCGGGCTCATATGGTTTTATTGACGCCGTTGTTTCTACTGACCAAAGCACAGCCTCCAGGTAAGGGGCGTGACGTTTCCGATAAACGTACACTAGGCGGTTAGCGAATCACAACACACTGGGCCAGCTAACCAATCAGAGCCCACTGCGTATTTTTGAGGGACTGGCTTCATACAACCCGGAAAGCATCAGACCGTTTTACAAGGAGGGACAGAGCAGTGTAGAATAAAGGTCAAATATATGAAAATTAAGGCAATTTTTTTTTAAACGAAGCATGAACACATGTTACAGTGCACCCCACAAACACAGTCAAGCCTTCAAAAGAATGTGTTTTACCACCCCTTTAATCTCTTCATTTTAAGTCTAATAACAGAACAAAACTGTCCATCGTTACATCCACATTCAATTCTCTGTTTGCGAACAGAGAAATATTTTATGTGGAATTCGTGATCACCTAATACTTTTGCCAAGGTTACAAATTACACTTTACCATGGCAATGACAGCATGGTGGATATAGTACATCCGGATTTCCTTCATACTATACACATTCATACTTTAAAGAGCATACTTTTTAACAACAATAAAGTAAGTTCCCAGACAGTATGCGATTTTGGATGCAGCCATAATTCTCTATTTGGTTGAATTATGCTTGAACTTACATGTCTCGGATTAAAGGGAGGTCGACAAGAGAAACAGGTCAACTAAACCACCGGGTGCTTTTTACAGAAAGGTCTAATAGGAATAATGTTTGATTATATGAAAACACACCTACACTCTCAGACTAAGAGTGTTTGCAAAGCTGCTTGTATCTGATTTTTTGTCTTAGATATCCATATATATTTTTATAGAGCCAGATACCATCCATGTCAATGCGTACAAATAGTTAGTTGCAAAAGGTAAGATCTAAAACAATTTCCTGTTGTAAAAGATCCACCTGAATGCACTCCCTGTCTTCGAAAGAACAGATGAAAGAGACTGTGATAGAGAGAGTGAGTTGTATAATTTATCTCCCTTGGACAAATGCTTTTGAATGATTGGTGCATTTAAATTAAAATGTGTATAGTGATGTTTTTCTTGAATTTACAAATTACAGAATCTACAAGCTTCTGTTATGCAAATCTAATGCTCGCTAAATGACTAACCAGTCAGCACAGAGCGTCTAACTGAAACTGAGCAATGAAGCGCCATGTTAGTTTAGGACAGACAAAAACAGGCTGTAGGAAATGAGTAACAGGTGATTTATGGAGAGAGTCATTGATGGCTCAATAAAATTAAAGGGTTTGTATAATGATAAAAGAAGAAATGAGGTGAAAATCCATTGAATCAGTAAGAGCTTTAAACTGTGGCCAGGAAAACAATGCATTATTTAGTGACCTACATGTTGACTGGAATATTTGACTGTGAACACTAATGCAGAATCGAAGACACGCCCACACAAACCAACTGAATTTTCACTGTGATGCATTGCTCTACTTTCCCCTCCCATCCAAACTGATAGAGTGACTGAAATCAAAATCACCCTCTCAAATGACAGTTTGTCTGAGTATAATTCACAAAGACATGTCTACATCACATTTCCTGCCAAATAAAGGGATTTTTTTTAATGAATGGGGTGGAGGGTATGGTGGAATATTACAATTTAAAATAACTATTTTCTATTTAGATTTTTTTAATATATATATTTTATATATACAGTCAAACCAACAATTATTCCGACACCAGATATGTGCAGGACACTATAGTTAATTTATGTAAGTGAGGATAGCGAAATAAAGTAAACTGTGACATATAATACCCAAAAAAAGTTTTGGTTTGACTGTATATTTTAAATTTTCAGCATATAAATATAACTTTTCGCAGCCATTACTCAGCGTCACATCATATGTTGGTGTTCAAGTAACATTTTTTAATGAATAGTAAGAGATTTGAAATAGATTTTTTTCCTTTGTATCAGTGTTAAAGTATTTACTGTCAACATTTATTTATTTATTTTGCATATATTAAATGAAATAAATATACTAAAACATTTTCACATTACAGTCACATTAATGAAAATAAGATTCTTTTGCATTAGGGTAATTAAAATTAAAGCTGCTGTTTTACAAAAAATTATATAATTATATTCATGTACAACATGAACCCATTTTCCAAACCGTGTTTTTGTCTTACCCTGAATCATTACGGTACACTTATAATAAGTGTTTATATTGGGACTATTTCAGACCAGACTGGTAGGAACCGCTGCGGAGGAGCACAGTCTCTGCGTGACTCGTCATATACATAAACAGAGAGAAGTAGCTCCGGCTGCAATGTTCTTCTGCAGGACGCATGCAGTTCTGTTTATTAACCCCTAGAGCGAAAAAGTTACAGACTGCAGCTTTAAGATGAAAATAGTGTAAACAATGAAACAAATCTTAATGGTCCTAAAAAACAGGCTTACTTTTCTTTTAGGTAAATATAACTACTTCTTTCTTTTGAATTTGGGGTGAAATAAGTTCTTGACAGGTTTTGTGGGATTCACATAAAAGACGGAAATTGTATCACACTGAGACAGACCCCTCTAATGCAATCCTATTAGTGGATAATACACAACACTGAACCTCACATCATTAGAAGTCACTTCTGGTGACACTCTCATTCTCATCTGCCTCATCCCTCCATTCTGTTCTCTCTCTCTGTGTCTTAAACTCCAGTCACTCTCATTATATCACAAAGCTTTCAGCCTGGTTAATATTTTCACGTTAAGTCGAAGTATGAGATCAAAGGCTGTGTGCGCTTTTAGAGTTTCATCCTCTTTCATGCGTCTCTCGATCATGCCTGACTCAGAACCCCTTTTACGATTCAAAAACACAACACTTGAATTACCATAATGGAACAAGGCTATAATAATTTTTTACCAAGCTGCTTTTGCCAAAGCCAGAGGAGCACATGCACCAGAGGGAGGAGAGAGAAAGAGAAAGAGAGAGAGCAGGAAACGCATACACATTCTGCTTCCTGTAACACTCTTTCCTTGCCCTGCTTGGCTTCATTCCAAATCATTTCAATTTGTGAAAGAATCTCTCCAGAGAGACATGCATCAAAATTATTTCTTTGTCTGAGATTTATTCCTGCTCACTCGAAAGAGATAATTCAACCTTTTAGCTTGATGAGAGCGAGAGAGAGAGAGAGAGAGAGACAGAGTGTGGCATCTGTTGCACAGCCACCCGAAACATATGCAAAAAATCATTCCGCATCTTTTTTTCCCCATTTCCCTCCTATATTACAGCCACCACACAGAAGCTAAGGCTGTGCCTGGACTTCCCAGCATCCACTTTTCCCCATATGGCCACGACAGGGAGTCTTTAGTGCTTTTCTTTGCGCTCTGATCAGATCTCAGGCTCAGGGTTGGAAGGGCTGATCCTAGATCGGCGTAAACAGGCAACCTGCAACGAGACCAGTCGGGGAAAACCTCTATTTGACAAATTAACCTTCCTCAGTGTTTCACAAGCCATCCTGCTTTAATTACCACCTCCAGTGGCCAATTACAGGCCAGCAATAAAGAAAAGGATGAAAGAGAGAAGGGACCAAACAAGGCATGGGTTTTACATCTTCAACCTTCACCTCCTCAGCACAATCAGTGATTCCCATTAGTCAGGCCTTTTCTGATTGAAACAGGGGAGGGTCGTATACATGTTTGTGTGTGTATGTGTGTGTGCATGCGTGTAGAGAGAACTCCAGTCTTCCTTTGTTCTCTCAAGGCTGCATCCTGCCATTAAGGGTTTGAATAGGTTTGCTGGGTTTCCTTGCTGGCACAGTCATGGTTGGAGCAGGCCCTGAAAAGAACACCGCCAGAGTCTCACTATATGGTTACCGCTGTGATCTAGGTGGTTATAGAGGGTCCCTCCTTCAAATGTAGACTTTTAAGATTTGATTATAATTCCCAATCTCTCAATTCAATTTGGTTTACATTAATTTGGCCATATTTCAGTTATTTACATTTAGTCATTTAGCAGACACTTTTATCCAAAGCGACTTACAAATGAGAGCAAAAGAAGCAACTAGAACAGTCAAGGGCAACAGTATGCAAGTGCTGTAGCAAGTCTCAGTTAATCTAGCTCAGAACACACAGGACAGTTTTTTTTTATTTATTTTTTTATATAAATTAGACAGACAGAAAATGAATAAAATGAAGTTTATAATGTCAATTTCTCTTACATATGGTATGATTGAGCAATAATAAGTCATGGTCAACCATGATAAGCTTCACAGAGCTTATTGCTTTTATGATATAAATGGCGGTTTCATAAAATAAATACAGAGCAACAAAAATGTTCTACCAAACTATGTAGTTCTTTAGCAATGTTTAAGAGAATGGCTGCAAACAAAGCAACACAGACACAATAATAGATGTAATGAGGTCACAGGTGTGTGTTTATAGAGTATTTTACAACAGCTTCCAATGTGGCTCAGCCAATCATAATCAAGGATACAGCAAGGATTCAGCAGTAGCATCCATCACCACTAAAAAGGAGTTGCAGAAAGCACTGGCATAAAGTAAAAGATTTACCCCATGATTTTAAGAATTGATAGCAAATAGTTTAAATGAACATTGCGATTAATCAGGAAAAGTTTAATTTTACCCAGCCCTCCCCAACTCGCTGCAAGTATCTTTGCTGTCCATAGGAGAAACAGGAGGCACAAAGATAGCAAAGTCTAATGGGTTTAAAAATCACTATCCCCAAGTATGAGTAGTGAGTGCTTGAAGAAAAAATGGTGGTGAAAAAGTAACAGTGTGCCAGAGAGTGCATCAGACAAACCAAAAGAAAGGGCCAGCATTCAGAACTAACTCAATAATATCTAAGAGCAGATCAATACGCACATATTCCTTCAACTGTGGCATCATGTCCCATCTTTCCCTCAGATCAATACTTTCCAATCAGTGCAGAGCTCAGCAGCTCTAAACTCTGTCCCCTCCCGCTGACCCACAGCACCTTCTTCATCAATCATGACGTCTTATCACAAATTCATGAGCTGAGTCAGTCACTGGCCAATGAAAGCAGGTAATTAAATGTGTTCCATTGTGAAATACACAAAACTACTGTTCTAAGGGATCAGTAAGAATTTATTTTATTCAGCAAGGATGCATGAAATTTATTAAAAGTGACAGTAAAGACATTTGTAAAGTTAGAAAAGATTAATATTTCAAATAAATGCTGTTGTTTTGACATTTCTATTATCAAAGAATCCTGAAAAAATATATCACGGTTTCCACAAAAAAGTAGCACAACTGTTGATGATAAGATCTGTTTCTTGAGCACCAAACTGGCCAATGATCATGTGTTTTCAGCTATGCCATCAGAGTAATAGGTTACATTTTTTAAATGTTTTAAAATAGAAAACAATTATTTTAAATTGTAATAATATTACTGTTTTGTTGATCAAATAAATGCAGCCTGGGTGAGCATAAGAGATTTCTTTCAAAAACAAAACTTATTGTAAATGCTAGTTATTGTCTTACACTGTGTCTACACCGGATGTGACCAGTTGTCGAGTCGCACACTCCAACAGCTTGAGGCTGTCTACACTGGACACGACAAACTGACCGTTGCAAATCCATTTTTTCTTCATGCCAGAAGTATCATGAGTGCTTGAAGTTGGGGTGTGCCGGTTTCAGAATTGGTGATGACGGTTATGATGCGAGTCAAATGTGACGGTTCGTAACATAACCGTCGGGGGGGTACATACCTTTATCAAAGAAAAAGAAAAAAGTCGAACAACGACTGTTGTGAGCATCCTGTGCTTTTCAAGGTCACATTTCAGTCAAACCACACCAGAGTTCATTTGGAAGCGGACTGAGACCCACCTTTTAGGAGTCTCGGTCCGCTTAATTGGTGCGCACCAGGGTTCAGATGCCAGAGTTCATTTCAATCTAACCAAACATGTCAAGTGTGAACACACCCTAAGAGTTTAATGCAAAGACTATAACACCAGACCGCAAGACAGACAAATGCATGGAACGAACTGCACATTTGTACCAGACATATGCAGGCTGAGGAAAACAGATAGACACTCATTAAAATAAGCACATGAAACATTTAATGAGACACAGAGAGCTGTTTCCTACCACCCTGCAGTGTGAGTTTTATTGAGGGTGCAGCAGTCTTTACTCAGCTCTTCTAGCGAAGGTTGCCACAGTAGGGACCGTCACACCTTCCCCAGAGGACGCACACACATAGTGTGTGTATATGTCACACTGCACCACAGAAACAGGTCGTTAC
This sequence comes from Gobio gobio, assembly GCF_949357685.1. NCBI lineage: Eukaryota > Metazoa > Chordata > Actinopteri > Cypriniformes > Gobionidae > Gobio > Gobio gobio. The sequence continues at coordinate 26,884,116 of NC_137098.1, forward strand.
ATCTCCAGGTGTGGCACAAAGCAGCTCAAAGTTCTGCTAATATAAACATCCCGTAGCTGCATTATTGCACAGCCTTGGGCTACTGAAATCAAATCAGTTGTTCCTCTGAAGCAATTTGAATAACTTTATTAAGTTGTAAAAAAATTACGCAATAATGTCAAATGGCGCATCATAATACGGAGCCCTAAAATGTGTAGACTGTGTTCTTTTGATTGGTTGATAGGAATGTTGTTCCAGGACCAACAAGTATTTTGATCCAGCACCATGTTCAACTTCACTCAAAAAAAAAGGTTCTATATGGCACCAAAAATGGTTCTTGGCTCGTAATCATAGGGGAACCTTTTTTAGTGCTATATAGCACCAAATTTGGTGCTTCAGTGGTTCTTCAGCGGTTCTTCAGAGGTGCTATATAGCACCTTAGTCAAAGAACCGGTGAAGAACCTCTGAAGAACCGCTGAAGAACCACTGAACCACCATAATCTGTGCTATATAGCACTAAAAAAGGTTCCCCTATGATTACGAGCCAAGAACCATTTTTGGTGCCATATAGAACCTTTTTTTTTTTTAGAGTGTTGGCAAAATCCCGATAAGCTTATGTCAGTGAGCACTGAACACACTGATGAGTCAGGACACTGCATTACTGTCCGCTCATCCTCTGCTGAGGAGAGTTGGCCAGGTATGTGTGCCAGACATCAGAGGGCGTGTGTCTGATATATCAAGACTTAAGATCTACTTGGAGCCTCCTGCAACACAAAACACTTTTGTACCAGAAAGTTGATCTGATTGTTAAGCTTGAGCACTAATGGATTGGAAGTTCTATATGATGGCGTGTGTCTTATTGGGTGTGAGCCTTTGTGTAGGTCAGGATATGTGCGTCAGCGCATTTAGTTAAAAGCACTGGAGCGAAGAGCAAAATATAACAATAATGCGCAAACAATGCATTTAAAAGCAAAAATGAGCATTCAAGAGCTTTTAAAATCCTATTCATATTAGTTTAAAGGCCCCAATATACTCACGGCAAAGTTCTTTTTTGTTCTTTGCTTCGAAATATATGTGACCAGCAATATACTGTTAGGCCAAATCCACACAAAGCAAGAGCTTTCCCTATCCGTTTTTTTTTTCCTCGTCTCAAGAAAGATCTGCGTACACACGAAACCGCTGAACCCAACTCAAAACGATGTAGTATACATTCCAGACCAGTATGTGTCACTGTAATTCTGCCACAGAAATACACTAAAAACGGAAAAGATCTGCGTACACACGAAACCGCTGAACCCAACTCAAAACGATGTAGTATACATTCCAGACCAGTATGTGTCACTGTAATTCTGCCACAGAAATACACTAAAAACGGAGAAGAAGAGACGTGGCTAGAAGGGGTACAGCAAAGGTAGGACGTGAGGCAAAATCTCACGATAAAATAACAAATAAATGTACTACTTGCCAGATTGTGTTTTATTAATGCCTACACCTACCCTAAACCATGCAAATACAGTAATTAAATGACGCAATATTGATGTGCGCATGCCCAGTGCCCGTAGTTGTATCCCTTCTAGTCTTTGCCGTGCGGGACGTGGTGTGATGGCATCACCGTTTCACAAAATATACGGATTGGCTGTACACACGAAAACGCAAGGGTGTCGGTTTCAGATTTATCCAAATCCAACGCCAACCACACTGCTGAGAGCAGCGTTTAGATGAATATGTAAATTTGTGCTGACCAGATGTCTGACCTCGACGGACTGAAAAGGAGAAAATATTTCCATGTGAAAGGAGGCGGAGCCTCCGCGCACACCTACCTATTACGTAATCACCACAGACCAATGGTAGTACAAAGGTGTTTACCAGCCGTAGAAAACTTTTCCGGAAAGTTCACTTTGTCAAACTGTTTCGAACTCCCAAAACGAACTCCAAACGAAGTTCGTTTTGGCCTGATTTTGTTTGAAATGACGTCACATCAGTTTTTTCGCTTGAAGTATTTCGGGGCCTTATTGTACTTTAAGTACCAATACCACAATGGTGTTAGACACTGCACTGCCATCTATCGACATGGATCAGCGTGATCATCTTTTATGTAAATTACACTGACACTAGTGAGAGGTCTACACAAAAATTAATTCCCTTACCTGTCCAACAAAAAAAGAAGCAAGCAGGGCATCACTACTCCATCATCAAATCTTTACCTTGTGTATGCCATACCAATGTTTGTGTAAATTTTTCAGGCACAGATGTACTGATTCTCCTGTCACTGGTAAAGCATGACAATAAGTGTGTCTAATTGTCACATTTTTGCTCTTCAAATCACCAACCTACCATACGATACTAGCATGTCTACAGAGGTAGCAGCTTATGAGCATGACGATTCTCTCCAACATTTAGTGAAACACCGTGGGTCACAAAATTTCAACATGATGAAAAACACATACTCTTGACAAAAACACAATTTATGTCTTGTGTAAAACGTTTTAAATTTGCACAAAACTAGTATGCACCTTTAACTAAAAAGGACAGACTATGAATGCTATAACACTATTTAATATGAATTCAGAGTAAGATCAAGATGAATATTGAAAAAATGTGAATGGTCAAACTCAAAATAATGAAATTCTGAATGAATTACTTACTTTTCAGGTTTTTATATACTGAAATAGTTAAAAAAAAAAAACACATTATAGCTGGAAAATCTGGCTATTCTCAGACTTGACAGACTTGTGAGAATTAGAAAAGTAAAGCATACGAAAAAAATTTTAGTTATATGCACACAGGCATGCATCAAATATGGCTTCACTGTTCAATCCATTTCTTCATCATTACAATCTACACCAGGTCTGTATTACAGAGTCCAGCAGACAGACGGAAAACAGACTGACATGCCATATTGGCTTTCTCAGTGACGGATTTAACGTCCCTGTCTGAGAATCAGTTGGGACAAGGCCGTAGATTTGTGTTGCCTTGACTGAAATTGTCAGTCTGGGTTGTTAGGTAATCTGTCTGACCATTAATCAGTTCATAGTCATTTTGCAACATGGATCAAAGAGCGAGAGGAAGAGTGTAAGAGAACAACAAGAAAGCTTCAGCAAAGCCTGAAACAGACTAGACAACCTATTCACAAATGCAGCATGACCTTTGACATTTGACCCAAGCTGTCTGCCACACTGGTCTTACCCTCCAACGCCAGAAAGGACCTTTACTAGACCTTGTGTACTGTTAGCCTGCTGTGCTGTTTCTATTATATTAAGTTTGCATGAATATACCCTTGAAAAGAGATAATCTAATCAACACTGCACTTTAAAGTGTTTCTAAAGACATGAAATTAAATTAGAGGGATTCCCATGAGAGCCCCTTCTCAGCCAGCTATAAAACAATAACATTGGAAAAATACATGTTCAATAAAAATAGTATCAGATAAATTGTGTCAGAAAATATCTGATACATTTATGGGGGACTAAGCAAAAGGTTCAAGAATTTGAAAAATGCGGGACACAAACTCTTGACACAGAGTTAAATTGTTATCCCACAAAATTAAAACAGCTCTCATCAGTGTGCTTACGTTAGCGATGACATTTAACACAAAAAACCCATTGCTGGTTTGTTAGGAATGCAGCACAAACGTCTGTGAGGTTTTCTGCTGATGCACGGAAGCCCATAACGCTGTAGGAGTGAGCTGTGAGAAGAATGCAAAAGTCATGACCATGTGTAGGTGGAAGAGAAATATCTGAAACCAACGCACAAGATTCACCTTATTAAACCTGTCTACTTATATATTGCTTTATTTATTACAGCTGTTCCTCCATGTCTCATAATACATTCCATTTTAAGCTACTGCTCTGATGTTTGATTTGAGAGTCCTTTTCTACTAAAGACCACAAGCCAGCATGAATCTGCTAATTCTCCATCACCAAACAACCAGCCCTGAATGTTGGAAATCCTGAATTCTACACCATTGTATAAAGCATGTTTCCAAAACAGGAGATTTTGATTTAGTCACGCTTCACAACGTCACATAAATGTGTGAAACGGTGACCATTGTGTTTGAGCCCCTAATCATTTTCATGTGAGTAGAATTAGAAACTATTCGAGGGTACCCATATGAGCCACGCACTCAGGCGGAGAGGTCAGACGTACATGGACTGCACTGCACTATAACACATTTTGATTATCACAGGAGTAAAGAGAAGTATTATGATCATGGCTACCCATATCACTCTGCCCACAGCAGCTACAAACTGTTAATAAAACTAGTCTATAAAAATGTTCTCACTGTATTTCATACAACAGTGCTCTGATTTAATGGGTCAAAAGCTGTTACTGATATTTAGTATAACATCACTCGGCTTGCCTGTGTTTATGGCATTCCCATGTTGTGATGCATGTGTGTAAATTGAATACAACAGCACAATTGCAAGCGTAAGAAACCATTTTTACATAAAACACTTACATGACATTAAACAGTCAGAAGTAACTGAATATGCTTGATGCAAAGAAAGTTCACTAAAGCAGACTTGTGCCTTGTGGCTGATAGTTTAGTGTTATTTATAGTGTGTCTGAGTGGACTTTCTGTTCAAAGGGTGCTCAGGTGAGGAGAGGTGATGAGTTGGGTGCTTTGGTGTTTCCAAGTAGCAAAATCTTCCTTTCTTCGGACTGGCATTTCACATAATTTCAGCACCAGCAGGCTTATGGAAAGCACAAATCACTGTCTAGTATGCATTATGCAGTCTGCCCCAAACTGTCAACTGCTGCTTCATGGTAGCCTACATATAAGTGCGCAGGTCTGACTGTATCTCCATGAGGAGCCAAGTGCTGAGTGAGACAGTATCAGCAGAATAAAGTGAAACATCTATCCATCTATCTATTTAAGATGCATTAAACACGATCACACACACACACACACACACACACACACACACACACACACACAATGCTGAATCGACAACTGCCACAAATTAAACCATACCGATATGTGTTTTATTTCTATGGTGATTTTTTTCCATAGCTTCCATGTGTGCGCGCGCACAGGTTGTCACCTGCCTCCCGCCTATTACGTTCATACTTTTCGTTGCTTTGGAAAATGCAAAAGCTCTCGCTCACCAAAAGTGTCAAATAACACTTTAATGATTTGCCTTTTAAAACAGCTTTTTATGTAGAGTAGCCTACTTCTCTGCGTTTCAAACATGTCAAATAGAGATGTCATTCTAATAGCTATTGTTATTTCCTGCATCAATTGAACTGAACTCACCTCCATGGCTGTTGACAGTGGCGCTCCAGGATGAGATCGTGTAACACAGCAACACAGTTAAAGCAAACAGACTAGTAACTGACTTCATGTTCCGACAACAGGAACCGCTCTTCTACTAGTTCGTAGACAGTCCTCTATTTCCAGTCTCAGCTCCAGGTCATTATAACGAGGAAGGCTGTAGATTTGGCTACACAGTTTATATGGTTTAAATATGTAAAATATGGATGCTATTTTTACTAAACTAATTTTAAGTCAGCATATTCTTGCTGTCCGCAACAGAACAGAAATTCAAAACGTCCACGATGTTCTTATTCTTTGACTCTCGAAATAATCACCAGCACAATTCGGCGCATCGCACAATATGGGTAGAAGCCAAATCTGCTCGCTTCCAAGAAAATGTTCAACTTTCCCGAAGTTTAATCCGATGTGAAATACATTCGCTGTCAGAAGCTTGAAGCAGAAGAAGCGCGTGTAACCTCGCGTTCAAATCCTCCAGCGCTGGCTTGCCATGAACACAAATTCAATTGTCCCGTATGACCACCGGATACATATGACCACCCGTCCGAGTAAATTATATCTGAATATGTCCAATGTGGGATTTCAAAAACATTTACAACAGAAAGGCAAATGTACCAGCATGAGAAAGAAAACCAAAAGCGTGAATTCGCTCTCCAGCCGTCTCAGTAATCTCTAATAGGCAACAGAGGCTTCAGTCAAGTCCTCGCCGTGCCGTGCCCCGCCCCGTTGTCTACGTCACAACAGGTAAAGCGGCTTGATTTCAAATACATTTTATATTATTATTCTGTTTAACGAATCTGGTTCAATTAACGATTCTTGTAGTACCCTGAGGAATAAATAGCTAGGCTACTTGGAAAAAGATTATTGAATGTAGGCGCTGCCCTCTGTTAGCTGATGAACTCATCAGACTTCAATCAGAAAGGCTACAATTCTTTAAAATATGTAATATAAAATATTGAATGCATGTGTAGCCTATATAATGCACTTCATATATAAAATATGAATAAAAAAATGCATACATATAGCCTACAAATATATGTAGGCTATATTAAATGGAATTATTTCGTACAAAATGGAATCCAATCTAAATAAGACCTGACTCTGAGCCTCGTCTTCCTGGTCAAAATTTCTATCAACTCAGTAATTATTATAATTAGATTCAGTTCTGATTAAATAGCGTATAAACCGTTTCTATTCATCCTTAAAATAATTGAAATTATAAATGAAAAGATGTCCCACTCCCAATTAGTGATAGGATACCGGTATATGACATGATGAGCTGTCATATAGGCTATGTCTATTAGACTATTTATGATTAATGCAAGTTGCGACGGGAACGTGAGGGAGTGCTTTGATGAATCTACTCTTATTCCCGACAAAAGCACGGGGGAGGGCGGATTTGCGCAGGCCACGACCCGCTGTCCATCTGCCTCTCTGTAATCCGCGCAAGAACAACGACATCTGAGGGCTTCAGCACTCCCTGGATTTCACGGGGCAGCAGGACAAAGGCCAGCGAATCTAAGAGGCGGCGAGCGGTCAAAGGTGACGGAGGAACAAGTTGCGGACTGATAAGCTAAAGTTTGTTGAGGAAATATATATATATATATGTTGAGCAACATCCAGGTTCTTCGCTTAAAAACGAATCATCATCGATGACTGTCGTTTGTTTTAACGACCATTTCGCCATTATGTGCAAATGTCATAATGCGCAGTTTGTTTGTAGGACATAAGTATTGACACTCATCACGACGCCCCCCTCTGGACAGGTGAGCATGATGTTTTACGGGATAGTGCTTGATTTTTTTTCTTTCTCTAATTAAAGGGACATTTTGGTAACATTAATTAATTGGTAATCATTTCAAATGTCTTTTCTGTGTTCTCTTTGCGTCCTGTTAGTCTTTTTAGTCTGTTTTATCTTTTGAACTAAAAAGGCAGAGTCATTAATGACCAATGTAGTGACATCAGTGTTGGGTGGTGTTCTATAAAATAATAGAAATTTGGATGATAATAAAAGGTTTTTTTTAATCAACTTGCACTAAACAATGGCTATATTTTTTATGAGCCTGGTTTCTCCCAAGGTTTTTTCTCCATCCTGTCACCTGATGGAGTTTTGGTTCCTTTGGTTTTGGTTTTTGGTTCCTCTGTCACCTTTGGCTTGCTTAGTTGGGGACACTAAATGTTCAACTATTACTGATATACCTGCATTGACACTATATGATAATTGAACTTAGCTGGATGATATCACTGTTTTCTCCAGAGCGGCTTTACTGCAAAAAACTAATTATGTTGCATTATTTTCTAGTTACCACTGTGAAGCTGCTTTAAATCAATCTCCATTGTAAAAAGCGCTGTAAAGGTGACTTGACTATTCATATGTTCAAGTTTTATTGCCATTGTCTAAATAACCAAGCAATAATTAATTACTCTACCTATATTATGTTCTTAAACTCTCATCTAGCATGAGTTCCACTCAACCTACTGAACTCCAAAAAACTCTTTTATGGACCAAACAAAAGGACAGAAGTAGGCATAGGTGAATTCCTGGAGGCCCAAATGAACTGTGTGCTTTTAATACTGTTCTCATATCAGCATCCCATGCCTTCATCATCCCAGATTACATAGAACGACTGATCTCTGGTCAGCTTCTAAGGTCTTTTATATAAAGGTCATTTATATAAAGACCAATCAGCTATGGCACGTTGAAAAGACCTTAAAGGGATTGTCATGGAACTTATCTGGTGGAGGACATTATTATTCTTCCCCTGAGCTGAGCGAGTAACACACAGTGTGGGGCCTGAACCCTCGAAGTGAGGTCTAGCTGTCCCCTGAGCATAATGAAAGAAGTGTCGCGGTTTACATAGAGACCCCGACAGAGACCTCTGACTGGGATATTTCTAAAGGGTCACATCCACAATGTAATATCTTAATGGGGGGAAGTGGAGGAATTATGTGTGTGTATGTGGTTCAGGTATACCCTACATATGGGGACAAAATGTCCACACAAAGACTGCAATATCCAAAATCCTTGACCTTGTGGGGACATTTGTTGGTCACCCTGAGGAAAACAGCTTATAAATCATACTATGACGTTGTTTGAAAATGTAAAAATGCAAAAAAAAAATCTGTCATAAGTAGGTTTGGGTTTGAAAATACAGATTGTACAGTATAAAATCATTATGTCTATGGAAAGTCCCCATAAAACATGAAAAAACTACATGCTTCCGTGTGTGTGTGTGTGTGTGTGTGTGTGTGTGTGTGTGTGTGTGTGTGTGTGTGTGTGTGTGTGTGTGTGTGTGTGTGTGTGTGTGTGTGTGTGTGTGTGTGTGTGTGTGTGTGTGTGTGTGTGTGTGTGTGTGTGTGTGTGTGAAAGGAGTTAACTTTTAAAATATAAAAATGTATCTGCACTCCAAAAAAAAAAAGGTTCTATATGGCACCAAAAATGGTTCTTCGTCGTAATTATAGAGGAACCACTTTTGGTGCTATATAGCACCATATCTTAACATGTTCTGTACATGGTAGCGGTGCTATAGCACCTTAGTTAGCGGTGCTATATAGCACCTTAGTCAAAGAACCGGTGAAGAACCTCTGAAGAACCGTTAAAGAACCACTGAAGCACCAAAATTGGTGCTATATAGCACTTAAAAAGGTTCCCCTATGATTACGAGCCAAGAACCATTTTTGGTGCCATATAGAACCTTTTTTTTTTAGAGTGTGTCACTCTCAATGGATGTGTGCATAGGCAAGATTGAAACTATAAAATCAGACTGAATGAATTGCCTGGTGTGTGGACATGGCCAGAGCAAAAGCAGAACTTGCAACAACAACAAAAAACAACAAATCAAAAAGAACATTAAACAGAGACACTAAATGTGGCCTTCCTCACGGAGGTCCCTCACCAGAACTGACTCAAACAGAAAAGATGAATTATACTCAACCCTTTCATAATAGGGGAATAGACATGATACATACATACACACATAAATAAAATAAATATGTATGTCAGTATATGTCACTATCTATAAATGTGTGCATAAGCGAGATTGAAACTATAAAATCAGACTGAATTGAATGAATTGCTTGGTAATCAGTTAAATGGAAATCATTTAGCAAGCTCTTTAATTATGTGTATGTGTGTGTATCTGCTAGCCACTATCAGTCCTGGACTGAGAGATGACCTTGCGGGAAAGCATAAACAGGCACAGCTATGGACAAACAGTTTCACAATTGGATTAAATGTTTGTCTGGATAGTCACAGCACAAACCCTCATTAATTAGATGTGTGCATGTGTCTCATTAAAATACCAGATAATGTATTAGTACATTGAGGTCAGTGACACTGTGCAGCAAATGTTAATCATTTGTCATAAGTCATTTATTATAAGGATAGCAATTCACAGTTCAAAAACACAAGTGATAATAAAATAGGAATATATGAATATTGGTCTTCCGAAATAGACGGAGCTCTGCAAAAGCAACAATTTATTAAATATAAAAAATATAAAATTCAAGGTTAAAAAAGGTTCTGCTTTTAAATCCTCCCAAAATTGGCCCATTTACTTTCATAAGTGCCTCACCTCATTTTTAAGAGGATGAGGGATGAGTCAAAATAATTTGTTGTGGTAATAAACATTATTCCATAAATGCTGTCAAGCTTAACTTGTACTGAACCCAGAATATTCTGTAATTCTAAAGCTGGCAGTGCTTCGTGACCAATGGCTGTCCAAGATGACTTTGGCAGGCACCCGCCAACCCAGCATGCACACGGTCAAACTGACTTATAGTACGAACACAGATAGAAGTGTGCAAACTAATGCATATAATAATTCTGGAATATCAACAGCTGTGGAAAGAAAATAGCAAATCAGGAAATCATCAAAACACAAATAAATGTGTCCATAACCAGATGCACCAATCAAAAGTGTATTTCACGCACTGATGGGGGGGCACATTTTCAAAGCCAAATATATTTCCATTTCATCAGTATGTGTGACTATTCCAGTATATTGGCCACCTCTACCCCTCCCCCAGTCCTTACCTCTCACCTCCAATAAGTCCTCACCTTCCTCTGCCTCATTACTCCAGCACTGTTCATTGACTGGCTGAGGGAGCGTGTTGAGTCATCAGCAGCAGAACTGCAGGTCATTAAGCGGCCCTGCCATTTACCCCGTGGTCTTGTCCACCCGTGTAATAACAGTATTACTCACTCCTTCACCTCAGGCAACTGGACCAGCAGGACACAGGTGATGTGATACCATCTCTAGAGATATCTGTTCACTATCTCTGGTCCACATCTCCAAATGGCCAATCTGGTTAGTTGCTCCTGAGTAGACGGACATGTCAGATGACTTTTAGCTCTGTGCTGGTGCTCGTGAGGGGGATGGTATGGTGTTACATATACCATGGATGTTTTCCATCCCCCAGCCTTGACAAAAAAAGGAATCACTGAGAATGTCAAGATGAGATTCGATATTTTGTGAATTCATGCAAACAAAGTAAAAGGGAGAAAATATATCATTCAGAATTATTGTTAAAAATATGCTGGAGACATAAAGGAAACAATTACGGCAGCAGCTATTTGCATTAAGTGTAAATAGCAACTAGATTCTATTTACACTAAATGAAAATAGTAGTAAGATGCTATTTATAGGCTACTTATAAATAGTGGCAGATACTATTTGCACCTCAGTGTTGTTGTACATTAAACGGGTATGCAATAATTACAGTATAAATTATTATATTTATTAAATTATTAAATGGGTGCTACATTAAAGCCAATAAAGCCCTCCCTAGACCTACCCCTAACCCTAACCGGTAAGGCCCCGATCAGACAGAATCCGTTTTTCGGGTTTAAACTAAAACTATTAATTAATAAACACACATTAGACACTATAGCCGCTTTTCCACCGCCGGGCCGAACGGTTCTTAGAATGGTAAGGAATACTTCCAGTTGTGTTTCCACTTGAGCCTGGCACGGCACGATTAAAAACTGTTCTCAGACATCTCATATCATCAGTAAACCGTCACGTTACCAAGGCAACGACTGATGCATTTGTATTACATTCCAAAGAGCAGCTGCTATCAGCCCCACACTGGAAAATGAAACCGTACCAGCTGGCCCGGATCGGCATGGAATGGAACAGTTGCGCAATATGAACAATTCGGCCCAACAGTGGAAAAGCGGCTTCTTTTCACTTTTTGAATAATTTCTTCATTTTTATTGAAAATAAATGCCGTTCTGATCTGATAGGTGATGGGAAAAGAGAGTAGAGTTCAGCTCGGGTCTATTTGCGTCAAAACTCTCTACCACACACTTTATCCCTACACTACTGCTACTCTCGTTTCCGTAATTTTATCTGGCCCAACCAGACGTCAGTGGGCGGAGTTAGTGTAAATAGCCTCTGTCAACAAGGCAGGCTATTTGCATTTTAGATGTAAATATACACTCTGAAAAATTACATCATTATGAAATATTCTCAATCTACATAATTTATAAAGTAAATGTAGGGATCTTGATTTGGTGGATTTTTACAACTGAAAATTGGTCAGGAATTGTATTTTAGATAAGAAATAACCATGTAGGTCTATTTTTGCCAACGAAAACCAAATAAAGAGCAGAATGAACTATTGCATCTCCAAGCAACACAAAGTAGCAGTAGTTCATTCCTGAATGAATCAGTTGAAGAATGGATTCAATGACTCGTTCATGAAGACAGGCTGCATCCGAATATGCATACTTCCCTATACTATGTAGAAAAACAGTATTTGAAAAGAGTAGTATGTCCAAATTCAACGGTCTTCTGAAGATTCTGAAGTGCACATATAATGAACACTTTATTATCCCTTGAGGCCATGGAAAAAGATTAGGAAATTACAGTAAAGAGACGCAACTGATGCTGGTATAGGCAGTATTGGGGTAATGCATTACAAGTAATATGAGTTATGTAATCAGATTACTTTTTTCAAGTTACTAGTAAAGTAACACATTACTTTTAGATTAACAACAAAATATCTGAGTTACCTTTTCAAATAAGTAACACAAGTTACTTGGTTTTCCCATTTACTGACTGAAAAAGTACCGCAAAAGTAACATAAAGCAATTTTTTTAAGGGAGTAATGCAATATTGTAACATATTACTTTTAAAAGTAATTTTTCCCAACACTGCTGGTAGGTCGCATGACAATGACAACCTGAGGAATGTTGTTCTTCTGGATTTCATTTATAGCCTACCACACACATTCATACTTTTTTAACAGTCTGAAAGTAATAACTTCTTCAGATGTATATTCAGAGAGTGCGATTTCGGATGCAGCTCTTCACAAACAAATCGGTTAAGTGAATTATTGAATAAATCACACAAAGACTTGTCGCCACCTTCTGCTGAGACACTGAAAACCCACCACTGCACAGACTGACACTGTACTTCAACACTCTTGAAAATCTGCTTGGAAATGTCTTAGTGGCGTAGTCAGTAAAGCGTATGTCTAATGAAAATCCGCTTGGAGAATCAAATTCGAGGACCTGAGGATTTATAATTAAGAATACAACAACAAGTACTTCCTCTACTGCATATGCATACTTTTTTATTACAATACATTTACATTTAATCATTTAGCACACCCTTTTATCCAAAGCGACTTACATATGAGGAGAGCAACAGAAGCAATCAAACCAACAATAGGGCAACAATATGCAAGTGCTGTGACAAGTCCCAGTTATTCTAGCACAGTACACGTAGCAATTAATAACTGTGACTTTGTTTTAACAAATCAGCTGAAACTCAGTCAGATATGCTTTAACAAGTAGTCAAAATACATGGGGTTAAAAAAAGACAAACTTGGACTATACACCCACACACTTACAAACAAAGAAATGTCAAGCCATTATGTGCCAACACAACTTCATCACCTCTAATGTTGGTTTACATCATTAGTGTACTGCAGCATGTTCTTGTACTGAGAAGACTGTTTGATTTAATAAGCACATTACGAAGGAGCCATTTGCTCAATTATAAAGATGAGCTTTCCATTCAAACTAATTAGCCTATTACTCAGACAGGTAGACACACTCACACCTAAAAAAGGCACATACACATACCCTCATTTCCACTGTGTGTTCTCACATAAAATCTTGCTTTTACCCATTAAACCTAATGCACATGCATTTGCCTTCTCTTCCTTTCAGTCTCCCCATATATGCTGCCCACTCATGCACATTTATGCATTTCAACCCCATTTAATTCAATTTGATTACAATGATGGACAGAAAAATGGAAGGAATCTGAGACAATGAAAGTAAAGTGGTAATGGAGTGAAATAGAGGAAAAACAATGAGAGAGCAAGAGTACATTTTGAGACAGAGAAAAGAGGGTGGTGAAATTAGATTCTACTACTTTTCCTGATCGAGTGTATGAAATGTACAAATGTATAGAATAGATTATTAAATGAAACTAAAATACCAAGGATCATTGTGCTAGCCTTATTAATTAGGGCATGACGAATGCAGTAAAGTCATAAAATGCTTCAATCTTTTAAAATCCGAGACATTTATTTTTTTCATAACATAATTTGCAGGACAGAAATCCACAGTAGGGGGTGCGATAAGGGGATTGTGGTAATCTCACGCCTTGACTGCCACACAAAATATCAAATCATCCACCAACAAATCACTGTCTGATAATTACTGAACAAACATCGGGGTCTTACAGGTCTCTAAGGAACTACTAAACATGCCCTCACTAAACAAGCCAGAATATTCATGACTAATCTGCATACCTTTAAGGAAGGGTGACCTACAATAATTAAAGGGAGGATGGGAAATTTTTCTTTATGTCAGATCTTGGTTGTATTAGAAATAAGAGGCTGAAAGATTAGCACATGAACTTTGAGTAAAATTTTTATGAGATAGTGTCGAGGGAATGAGCACACTAAATATGAATATATAAATAAACATGTCTTAAAGAAAACATTTTGGGTGAACTATTGCTTTAAGAGAATAAGAGAGGGTATTATTATTATTTTCAGTTATTTTTTCTTTCAGTTAAAACACATAGGATTGATTAGTCTCAGAAACCAGGTCTCCTCATAAGCAGTGATGAATATGTACAAGCAGGCGGTATGCATAGATTAAGGAGCACATTTATAGAAGACAAGATGTCAGTGAGTGGTTTCACCATACATACTCTTTACAACGAGTCATTAGTACTAATCCACCATGAAAGACCTGAACTAGAAATCCAACGAAGGGCAGATATTATACTTTCAGTTTACACCCCCACTAATTAAGTAATGAATATGCATGAGGCAGAACAGCCAGGGATGCAAAAGAAGAGGTTGGATAAGTTTATGGGAAATTTTGTTTACTTTTTTAGTCACTATAAAGAGAATCAATGTCATGAGTAAGGAAGGATGATATACTCCGTATCTTGAATTAAATGAATGTGGCAAAAGATTGCCAGTAAACTAGAGCACAAGCATGAAATAAATAGAGGTTATGAATATATAATTATGCGTCACATTTTAAAAATAAATAAATAACTTTAAGAAAAATGTTTTTCCCACAAGGAAGGGATTTGGGCAGATGGCTGCTTTCGGGACCGTGTTTCCACAAATACACTCCCCAATGCTGCAAACACAAGATGACAGTACGCTCCGGAAAAAAACCTAGTCCTGCCCTGAAGCGGCTTTGGGAATGTTTCTCTCTGATTACAGGTCAAATAAAGCCAAACTAGGGCTCAGAAAAGTTCTGCAGCTCCAATCCAGTAAACTACTGGTTTATGCATGATGTTATGCTTGTACTGTGCTAAAGATGAATTCTATATGATGGATAATTATAGAAAATGATGCTTCTGGGATCAAGAGGGAATTAAAAAAAAAAAAAACTAGTCCAAAAATAAGGATCATGTAAGGATTTATTTTAAATGAGTCTACTCAAAATCAAATGTGTATGGTACAAGCCACATAACTTTGACCACATACATGCCACAAAAAAAAAAATCTTATATCACAACATGATGGTCATCACTGTTTAAATGAATATTACATGTTCAGTATATTATCTCTACTGTAATTTTACAGTAACAGCTGTAAAAAAATGGGTTCATTTTACAGTATGTATACAGCAGTGTACTGTATTTTCACAGTACAATTGTTAAATGTACATTTTAAATTATTGTCAATGTACAGTCTTAACTGGCAACCAAAGTTGTAAATTTTACTGTAAATTTTACAGTATATTTTTTACAGTGTATATATGACTGTGTAACATGACTGTGCACCAGTGCACAAAGCAAGGTCCATAAAGACATGGATGAGCGAGTTTGGTGTGGAGGAACTTGGCTGGTCCTGACCTCAAACCGATCCTTGGGATGAATTAGTGTGGGGACTGCGAGCCAGGCCTTCTTGTCCAACATCAGTGACTGACATCACAAATGTGCTTCTAGAAGACATTTACATTTAGTCATTTAGCAGATGCTTTTATCCAAAGCGACTTACAAATGAGAGCAAACGGTCAAAGAATGGTCAAAACTTCCCATAAACACACTCCTAAACATTGTGGAAAGCCTTCCCAGAAGAGTTGAAGCTGTTAGGGTGGGCCAACTCCATAATAAACCCATACGGATTAAGAATGGGGCGTCATTCAAAATAATGTGCATGTAAAGGCAGTCGTCCTAAAACATTTGGCAATATAGTGTATATTCCAATATTAAATTGGAAATTGGGCTAATCGGTAACATTAAAATACTAAAAAAAAATTATAATATCCACAAAGCATTAACAATATGCATGTTAACATGATTTTTAATGTTAAAAATCACTTGCAAACCTTTTCTGTGTAAAAGTTAGAATAAAAGAATAAGTAGAATAAAAGAAGAATAGAATAAGTAGATTAAACAAAATTCTATTTAATTTACTTTGTTTTTGACAATGTAACATTTGACCAGTGTAAACCATGCCACAAAAAACAATGATTTAAACAATTTTACACCTCAAGTTTTTGATGTAAGTGCTTTTATGAAACGAAAAGCTTCACATTTCCATCTTTAAACTCTCCAAAAATTGCCCCACATTTACTTCCATTGTAAATGCCTCATTGGAACCTCAGATCAAGACAAGTACAAAGAAACTCCAAATAACATACTATTACACCATGGCGCAAAGGGACTATGCCAAAAGCAAATCACAAAAAGCCAATAAAAACACAAAGACATCAACTGGGCCCAAAGCCTCACCTTCTTTTTGGGATAAAGACAGCAAAAGACAGAGATATGAATAGTGTCAAAAATCATGCTAGTCCCCCTGCCTGACGATACTGAAATTCAACTGAAGTAATTTTATTAGCAAAGAGAGCCAAGACTGAGTTCATTTGATGAAAATAATCTTATAAGGCTTCTTTATGGCAGACAAGCTATTAAAAAATAAATCCATAAAGAAATGCACTAATTAAACATGTAGAAATGGGAAGCAGATGTAGACTAAGTGGCTGCTTCAATATCATACATTCAAAATAATGACTAAAGCTGCTGGTTTGATTGAAAACCATCATTCCTACCACTTCCCTCAGAAAAATATCCTAACAGTAGGTATAAACATTTTTATATATGCAGAGAAATCTTTACTTTTTCTTCAGCATGACTGATCTCTTGGTTGCCGTGGTAACTACATGTACACACTGTAAACTGTGAGACGTTTAACCAGAGGCTGCTTGGCCTTGGATGTGTCAAATCCAAGAGGCTTTAGGATCCTGAGGCCAGCAGCAGACGATCCATCTGCCACCATATTGGCTCTAAGCCAATACTGCAGGCCACCCCCTACAGAGCCAAGATGGCGGAATTGCAAATGGCATTGCAAATACACAGGTGGGGGGCATCAGGTGTTGCGTAGATGTGGCATCATATGGAGACTGTCTGGCTGTGAGTGGGGCTGGGAGAGCAAGCTGTCACTCAGTACGATGGGAGGATTGCATTAGCACATGTGGTAGCTGCTGATGTCTTGATTCTGTGGGGAATATTTTGGGTAATGTTGACCTCAAGGCATATGTTGTGAAATATGATGGATCATATTCAAAGGAATTATAAAGTAAGAAGTGAGATTTTAAAGACTAGTGCTTTGGAAATATATTAGCATGAACATAACAACAACCAGCAAACTGTCTTTATTATGATCTTTATATGTGAATGTTAATTACCCCTATTCTGGCTCCAAAATGTACGGTATACAAAGCAATGAATAGGCAAATGATAAATAAGACCTGGCTTAGACGTGTGTGGTCAAATTATATAGCTGTGTAGTGTATTATATACTGTAAACTATTTCCCGCAGTATATGTTTACCTACAAACAAAGATCTAACGTCCCTCTTTCCCCATCAACTTGACCTAATTTTTGTCTTTGTTCTTCTTGGTTCAGATCAAAGCAAAGCACCGTGAGAGTAAAACACAGAATGGCTGAATATGTGAGAACCTGCCTCATTTTTAGTTGCTCGATAAGAACTCTTGAGTTAAATTTTAACAACTTTAATTTTAACTTAAGTTGGTTTTTAACATTTAGATTGACTGTGCAGTATATTCTTTGTATTTGGGCTCGAGATCTAATGCTGTATTTGAGATTCACCTTTATTTTGCCTTTAAATTCCTTTATTAATCTGCTGTCTCTGATTTAATCAAAACCAAATCTGTTTGGTATAGCAAAGATACACGCATATTTTCAAGAAATGGGTTATTATTTATAATCAATTTATTATGAAAAGTCATGACGAATCAATTGGATATTTCAATGTTAAGGATGTTGTTTGTGTTATTGCTCTGTGTCTGTCTCTCAGATCCCAAACAGACCATGAGGATGTAAGTAATGAATGTTATGCATGTTACCAGAATATTAAGGACATCAAAGATAACATTGATTAAAGTTGTTATCATAGACACAGATTAGACTAACAGACAGATATTCCACATTAAATCCAGTAAAAGTGTCTTGCTGGTGATCATGCAGCTTAAACTAAGATCTTTCTCAGCAGGGCTCTCTAATCCCCATTGGAAAAATTAAGAGATGTCATAGGATGATTGCCAAAGAAAATGGGACAATAGTGACAATAACCAATAAATGGTGCATTAAATTTTAAAAGATTTATTTTTATACTTTTATACTGATCGTTCTTGCTTCAGTCTTTATTTTTCCCGATGCCAATATGATGACAACTGGTGATATGTTTGATGTCAACAACAGTTTAATTTGTGCAGATTTGTTGTATTCGCAGATGCTCAATGTTTAACAGAGACGGAAGAAAAAAAATCCTAGAGAGATGAGACAAGACAGACAGACAGACAGACAGTCTAGGCCATCCAGACAGGACTGATCACTTCTATGTTGGATTAAGACTAGTAAATCCTGGATTATAATTTAAACTAAACTAGATTAAAAAGTTAACCACAGGGGTCATGTGTGTAAAGAAAAGGATGATTGTTTAATTCATTTTGACTTTGTTCAAATGTATACCCCAGCATACCTTTAAATTCTGTTTCATCAGTGCAATTCTGTCAAATATAACGCTATACAATATTTATCTACAAATTTCCTGACAAATCTGTAAAGGGCTAATCTGAAAAGTGCTACAGGCTGTTGTGAACAATCACATGATAAAAGCCTGTTGGCATTTATTGCTTTCAGACATTCGGAATGTGTTTAGAGATTAGGGCTTCACTGCTAGAGGAAGGACTCACAAAATATTGAGTGACCTATTCAGACAGTTGATGTTATGGTGGCCTAATCCATAAATCCGACAAAAGAAGAAAATAAAAATTATACTGACAGACGCAGGAAAGGTGTTTCCTGTTGTAGAAGTTAATCTGAAAGAGATTCATTTTAAAGGCATTTTGTTTTGTGCAGTGTGATTGTATGTTATGTATTTTGTTTTGTTTTGTTGAGGACTGTAATGGATTTGTTGACAAATTGCTTCAATATTTGCATTCTAAAAAGGAGTATGTCAATAAAATCAAAACAGAGTCTATTTGAGATAAGGTCAGTCTTTCCATCAAATGGTTTCAAATCTCTTTCTCCACATTCTCCACACATACAGTAGTCTCAGAGTTGGGATTTGTCAGAGGACATTCGAGTTGAAATGATCACTAAGATATGGAGTTTGCTGTCTCAAAAAGGGGCCCGTTTCAATAAGGAGGTTCAACCAACTCTGAGTTTAAACCCGAACTCTGAGTTGACTTCCTCTGAGATGGGAAACTCTGAGTTTTGGGTTTCAGAACAGCTGAATTGAGCTAGTTCCATCAACTCTGAGTAGACTGACTCTGAGTTAAGCACATGCACCCCAACTATGAAAAGCCATGATCAATGGAGCTCCGAAATTATGATTCACCATGGCAACAGCACCCAACAAAAAGACGTTTGCATACTTCCGGGTCAATATGTAAGTTTAATTCTTAATTAGTTTAATTGAGTTTAATTTGCATGGTATCCAAAAGGCAAAAAAAGATTGTGGCTGCAGCTAAAAATTAATAATAAAAACATAATTCAATCAGGTAAAGCTTAAAGCATAAAAGGTTCATGGGTGTAGGTTTAATGACTTTACAAACATTTGACAAATTAAATAAATATGTCATTTCAGTGTCCAATGTGCAGCAGGTTTTCCCATATAGGTCATCATATCGTAAATCCTGCAACGTTTTTTGTATTTTCATTTAAAAAAATGTTTTTTTACATTTATAACACTAATACTTTGTATTATATTACTTTTGCATCAAATTACAAAAAACAAGTTCCCGCTACTGTGAGGGTGTTTATAATACAGCGTCAATGGGAGTGACTGTCAAATTAACATATTTCTCTCTTTTTACTGCCGTTACCAATCTCACTCTATTTTTCCCTCTTTTTGAAAGTTGTGAAATCATTATTGTGGAGTTTTTCTTTTGCTATTTGAGCAAATGGGGACACACATTTTTTTCTTTTTATGTATTCTCTCATTCACCGCTATAAAAGTTAACCCAACTATGACGACTTCAGCTTCTAAGAAACCTGGAAATGTGAAAAGGGTCTATGTTCTCTGATCCCACCTGTGACATTTATTAATTAGGGTAATGACATTAACATTTGACTTCTACTCAGGCCAGCCAAACACCAGTGACAGATGAAACAGGAAAAAGAATAAAGTATTTATAGGAAATAAAGATGACCATAACATTTTTTAAATAAATGTATTTATCAGCTGTGGTGGTGGCTATGGCATATATCTCTTACTACCATCTGGCAGCATCCTTCCATCCCATACAGTAATCCGTTTTCAGAAAGTGTGATGATGGAAAATGAGTGTCATCAATGCGTCCAAACACTGGAAATCCTAAAGGAAATTCCAATTAATACTTCCAGAGGTTTATTAAGTGAACGTCAGGATCCTGTATAAAAGGACATGCCATTTTTGTCACTTTGACAGTGTCCTCATGATGAAAATATGAGTAATGAATGAATGTTCCTGCACTGCAAAGAATGCTTTTCTTCTCACTATGTATTTTTGTCAGACAATTTAATTAATTTTAAGTAAACTTTGCTTACTTTTGATCATTTTTGATATTTGTACTTGAATTAAGACAAAATACTCAGTAAGAAAAGCATTTGTGGCGTTTGAATGAAGTATTTAAACACTGCTGGCGCTTTAAAAGGGGGAGGAGACTGAAAGAAACTCTTGGTTTACCAAAGAAAACGTCTCAGGTTACGAATGTAACCATTGTTCCCTGAGAACAGGGAACGATATACCCACGCCGCCATGCCGACGGGAGTGCATGCCCACTGGCAGTGACAACTGTCAAGAAAAGCAAATTCTACTGAAATGCCTGAACTCCCCTTCTGGTCACATTAGGCTGTCAGTGACTAGCGCTCCCTACGGTCATAGCCCAAGCTATCGCCCAAGAAGGAACCTTCACACACATGAGGTCCTTCCCAGGCCCTGCTCGAAGGCCTGGAACCACCCATTCGACTTAGAAGGGGTTCCTTTAAGGGAACGTGGCAAGGGAACTACGAGGGAACCCCATGCCAGTCACTATTCGGGAGGTTCTCACCGAATGCCACCAGGGAGACCTGACCAGGTGACCCAGTCTGTTATGGGACACGTAATACGGTCAACCCTGTCTGTACAGTACAGAGCCTCTGGTACTCGCCTCTGAAGAGGCATCCCGCTAGGGTGCTGCAAGAAAGGCAGTAACATCCACTAGCCAGATCTCAGAGACGGGTTATCCCGGAGAGCAGCTCTCAGCGAAGTGCTATATAACCCTTGCTAGCGAGGGGAGTTTAGCCGCTCGATCCTCGGATCTACCCAGCACCTACTTTAAAACGTGCTTAGGAGGCCAGAGGCCTTACAGGCTGATTATGCCAGGGAGGCCCCGAGGGGCCTACAACCCTTAACCAGCGCCAAGCGGCCGTAAGCTCATAGTAGACCCTCATTCGAGAGGAGCTCATAAGCCTGCCTGGTAGGTAGCCATGCAGTAGGCAAACTATGAAAGTCCCCTCCCGTGGGGACCGCATAGCAGCAGTAATGTCTCGTCGTGCTAGGGTAAGAACACCGCCTCCAGGTCTCGTGAACGGCCAGAGACCGGCGCCTGATAGCGGGTGACCACTAGCTGTCAGCGTAAAGCCAGTTGTGCGTTCCCGCCAGGGGAACTTGTTCCCCATGGAGGCCGAGAGGAGCCTCCACCTGGTAACCCTTGCCGACTGCTCGCGTGTCCAACAGCGGAGCTCGCCCTCAGGAAGGCCATACGGGCCTGAAACCTGATCGCAGTCGTGCTAGCCCTCGAGGTAGCTGGGAAGACCAGGGACTCGCTTCATCAGGGAGGCCAAGCGGGCCTACCAACTGCAAAGATATCGGGCACTCCCAGCCTAGCTGAACGTGCTACTCGTAGCACTTCATGCTCACCACAGCGGCTGGGGACCGGGAGCTCGCTCTCAGGGAGGTACCATGCCTACCATCTGACAGCAGAACGTGCCGCTCACGGCACTTCATGCTCACCAGAGCGTGCCCTCAGAGGAGGCCACGTAGGCCTACTACTCCAAGCGAATCCCCTCAGGGAAGCCCCGTGCAGCTTGCCTGACAGCATCCCATGCTACGATCCGTTACCGAACCTGGGGACCGGGGAACGATTTCAGGGAGGCGCAATGCCTCCACCTGATAGCAGTGCGTGCCGCCCATAGCCAGAATGTGCTACTCATAGCACTTCATGGTCACCGCCTCAGCGGCTGCACTCAGGGAGGCCAGCACTCATGCTAGCCATCCAGTGCCTACTACCAGCCATCGAGGGACTTAATGCCAGAGGTGCCCCCTCGGGGGAGACCAGGCAGCGCCTGCTGACCACAGCAGGCCCTCAGGGAGGCCACTCGGGCCTCCACCTGAGCGAAGGTTACCCAAACCGAGAGCCTACCCCTCAGGGCGGCCTCAACGAAGGCTGGCTGCTGCGCCTGGGCTGGCGGCAGATGTCTGCTGCTGACGCCTGGAAATCCAGATCTCACCTGGGAACTCATCCCCAGG
Source organism: Gobio gobio (assembly GCF_949357685.1). Classification (NCBI taxonomy): domain Eukaryota; kingdom Metazoa; phylum Chordata; class Actinopteri; order Cypriniformes; family Gobionidae; genus Gobio; species Gobio gobio. The sequence goes on from NC_137098.1 coordinate 26,906,884, forward strand.
GAGACTATGAGGTTACTGCTGACGTCGACACCAGTGGAGAAGATCCTCCAAGGCCCACTCGTGGGCCATGGCGTCGAGACTTCCTTGCAGGGAGGCCGGTTGACGCCTACTACCTGTCCTGAAGTCCAGCTGCCCAGACTGCCCAAGCTGGCTACTAACAACCAGCTGGCTCCTACGCCCGCACCTGGGGCTGGCTCCATCCCAGAGGCAGCTAGGGACAACCGCTTTGCCGTGTCCTAGGGCCCCCCGGACGGCGCAGTCTCTCGGGCAGCGCCTACAAACATGGACCTAATCACATTGCCAACAGCAGTGTACTCAGCGAAAGTGCTTAAACAAAGACCCTCTAAAGCGAGGGGATCCGCCCCACGATCACTGGCAAAGTCTCTGTCTGCTGCAACACCCCGACTGCGTTACTCGTAACCCCAGAACGCAGAGAAGGGGGCGGGCCTTGGCCGGACGACTCTGTAACAAGAGGAGGCTGAAACAAGGATGCATAAACCACGCCATGTTCTTATATCAAAAGACAGGCCAGGGGCGAACAACCTTCATTAAAAGGGAACGCCCCCATCCTTGACAAAGCCTAGGCCAAGTAGTGCGACATAAGAACGCACTAGATCTACTCAGGGCTCGGGAAAGAAATATTATCACCTCTAATATTACACATTGAGGCCCCGAACCCCTTTTCCCAAAGCCCCGCAGAGCTGGGCGCAGATCTTACTACAGCTCGCGCATTAGCGCGTACCCGGTCTTCAGCTACTTCCCACTTTTACGCGAGGAAAACACAGCTAGCCCTCTACACTACAAGCCCTCGGGCAAGAGCGCGAACTAATCCCCCACATAGTGGGAAAAATAACACGGAGAGGCAGCAAGACTCAACTAGCAAAAGTGAGGCATACACACACAACCACATAATGTTGCAAAGAAGATCGTTCTTAGCTTACTCACGGGGAGCTGCAGGCCCTGCGAAATCCCTCGATGATCCAAAATCTCCCCAAGCAACCCCTCAGGGGAGCGACGGTCAAAAAGTCCTGAAAAACATAGTTTTGAAAATGTTTCGCCCTCATAGAGGGGGACTTACCAATCGCTCCTCGCGGTGCTTCAACCCAGCCATCGAGCTAGTATCCGCCCGCCATCCTGAGGGGGGCGCTTTTAACAAACAAACCAGGCGGGCCGGCAGAGTCTTACATTTTCTGCTCATCATAGGCCCACCGGCCTGATGTAAAGCGCCCGGGGGAAAGCCAGAGGAAGGGAAAAAAGCAGCGTTCATCTCCGCGTCCTCGAGGGCGGAGTCCGCTGCCTGCGCTGGTTCCGGTTACCAGCCCCGGCTTCCTTCCTCTTCCTGTTGCGGGTGTCCCGCCTCCCCTGCGCCCCAGTCCTCCGCGGTGGGGCGCTCGAGAGGCGACGCTGGCTTGCTGTTCCCGTCTCCAGCCCTCAGACTGGAACGGGCCGGGGACACCCGACTGCCTGGGCGCGGTCCCGGACCTCAGCGGGATGCATGTTCTAAATGCTGCCGAGCACGCCTTTGTCACAGATGTCTCTCCGTGGCCACCGTCGCCGCCATCGGCGCAATCTGTACGGTGGCCCGGAGAGCGAAACCCGCGGTCCGGCACGACTCGACTTCCGCCTCAGGGGGTCCCTCCCCCTGATCGAGGTCCCTCAGCAGGTCTGCCTGGTACGCCTGCAACACAGCTGTGGTGTGCAAAGCCGCCGCAGCGTGACCAACTGACATGTACGCCCTGCCATTCAGGCATTAGACCGGCAGGGTGGGAGCCACAGTGTCGCAGGCCGCCCAGAGGCGAGATAAACATAACATCTCGTCCACGGGCAGCCCCGACACATACCCAGCCAGGCAATCCCTCAACATCAGCGAAATTTAGCTCGCCGATGTCGACAGATGCAGGGCTGAGTATGGTTTCTTCCATCCCCTCGAGATCTGCTGATGGAGACCTGGAAGGAATGGAAGACTCCCAGGACATGGGCGGAGAGAAACCGATCGTCCAAACTGTTTGGACGCTCAGCCTCTCTCCTCACGCGCCGCAAAGGCAGCTGCAGTCTACCCGCAGCGCGTTCCCTGACCTCCAGCAACTCCCCGTACATGGGACAGGATGGTTTGAAGAGCTTTAGCATCTTTAACTGACTCACCCATCCTCTGCTCGAGCCTCTCGCGATCCGGATCGTCCTCGAGAACATAACTGTCTCCAAGCGACGAGCCAGATCCATCTGGGAAGCGCATTTGGTTTGTTTAGACGCCGCTCAGCCTCAGCTCGAGCGTGGCCGTTCCCAGATGCAGAAACCTCTCCCCTCGAGAAGAGGTCCCGCCGAGAGCGGGGCGTTTCCAGAAGACAACGCTCGTAAATACTTTCACAAGAGGTTCGCAAACCTCTCGTGCGTGCTCTTCTCCCAGGCAGTAAACACAAAGTGTGTGTGTATCGAAAGCGCAAGCTACACATTCTCAACACACTTCATTGTTATCCTTCTTGTAGACGTTTCACGTGAAGACAGGCAAAACAGTCCCTGAAGACGAAAAGATACTGTCATGTTGGCAAGGCGCCCTTATATACTTCCTGGTCGCACCTTGATGACATCATAGGCTGTCGCCGGTCAATAGGATTGAGTTTTTTGATAGTGATTTCAGGCACCAGTCACGCTGGAGGCGTTCCCCGTAGCGTCAAGCTGACGCAGCGCGAGTTCCCTTTCGAAAGGGAACCTGCTCCTGACCAGGTTAGGTTCACAGAGTAAGTTACCCAGGTAACTGACTCAGAGTATAAGTTACCTCTCTTTCAGAAATGGACTTGACTTACCCTGCTTTCTCAGGTTTGACATACATGGATAAACATTATAGGATTAATATGTATATTTCCTTGTAAACTTCCTTGAAATAGACACACAGATGGAACAATTAGATATGGTTATGCAGCATCATTCTGTGCAACGTGATTAGCATAAATGTTTACATCCACAATATGAGGATGACAGACATTCATTAAGAGTTTTCAAGCAAAACTTTTTTATTTATGGTTGCGTATGAAAGTTTATCACAATCAGATTCCATCAATCCAGACTCTCACCTTAAATGAACAGTTCACCCCTTAATTCTGTCATGTACCTTCCTGTTATTCAAAACCCCATTACTTTCCTCTGTGGAATACAAAAGGAGAAAATTCTGAAAACTGAACTACTTACTGAATATCTTGACACCCACTCTCACTCTCCTTGATTAGATTTTTGGTTGGATTGGATTTTTTTTTTTCAATGAATTGACCAACATGGTTCACAAAATGAGTCTAAGGCTATGTCTGCACTAACTCAGATAAAGGCCTACTAAATTAGAAAATGAATGTTTTCTCTACAATTTGGCCTTCCATCCACACTGAGACAATGGACCATCATACACACGGCGCAAAGCGACACCAGGCGCGACGCAAGTTTTTTTCTGCTAGTTTCAGACCGACGCAGTTATCATTTTCACGTCCAGTGCCACAATGTTTAAATCGCAAATGCATTTGCAGCCATGGTCATGCTGGTCTGAAAACGAGGTGTGTTCAGGCGCATTACGCCATTAACCAACAAAAACCTGCTCAAAAGTCAATAGCGCAGTATTTTTTTGTGTTATTTAAAGGGTGCGTTACGCGTTATTTAAAGGTGCACAACACACATACACTCTGATTATTACACACACTAAAGATGCACAGCAGCACACACAATTTTTATTTATTTTTTAAATAAAAGGATTCCTCTCTGGAGAAGCGTTCAGTCTTTCCGCTCGTAAATTCCGCCATGTAAATAGTGAATCCACCATTGTGCAACTGGCTTTTAAAGGAAATGGGAGATGAGACTCTCATCTCAGCTTTGATTACACATGCACATTAGGATGATTTTAGCATTTTCCAAAGTTTGTGTGGACGAAAACACTTGAAAATGCTAGTGTGGCCTGAAAGCATTTTGAAACAAAAAAGTTATTTTCAAATGTATCCGGATGCTTGAATGATTTGTTTATGAGTCAGATTGATTGAGTTCTCGAGTTCAACTTACTCAAAAATCCGATCACAGTGGTTAGCAGATGACTGAAGGGAAAGATTATCCCTGAACTTTAAATAAGTAGGGCTTGGAACAACACAAGAGTGAGTACAAATCATGATTTTTTTTTTTTTTTTTTTTTTTAACAGAGTGTTTATAAAATCAGGTCAGTCTGATGACTTTGATAAATATGATTTCTTTTTAATCTCATTATTGACAATATCGCCACAACATTATACAGCATTTCTGTCAATGGAAAATGTTCCATTCATTTAAACACATTTTAAGATATAATTCTTCTCCCCATTACATTGATGAGAAAATTGTTTGCTTTTATGAAAGTTTATGAAAGCTGAGAGAGCAAATTAAAGGAAAGACATCTGTGGTAGTTGAATCACAGCATAAAGAAAGCGGGAATCTGAAAAACACTTTGCTAGAGACAAGAAATAATTGAACCACCCATAGAGGCAAAATAATGGAAATCTTACTCTCACTCTCTCTGGTTATCAAAAGCGTTGAGCATTCCCACTCCTCTGTAACTCATAGGCAGAGACAGTGAAGTGCAGCACTTTTTCCTTGAAAAGCTGACCTTCTCTATCTGATGGAGGCACAAAGACGCTCTTTCGTGCTTTCTTCCTCTCTCTTTCACTCCTCTTCTCGTACAATAGGATTAATGGCCTGATTTCTATTCCCTCCTTTTACCCTTCCAAGTGGGGAGGTAACTAATCCACTTACTCAATGCTGAGTAAACCGTATGTCCATCAGGACACTAAAACTGGGCCCTAGGTTTTTAATTGGCAAGGGAGAGTCTGATCTGTTTTCTCACCTTGTACAGCTCCACCCACAGTAAAACCAAAAACTGAGCATCAATATTTGTTGATATCATGGTGTTCACAATTTGTGGTATAAATAAGAGATTGAGCATGTGACCCAGAATAAACAATGTCTATATAGAGTAAAAGAAAAGACATGGCTGGTCCATGCAGCAGGTTCCATTGTGCAATGTTCAATGGAAAAAAGCAAAGCCTACAGGGAGAACTCAAATAATAGCACAGGACAATGAAGCCATGGAGACATATAGCTAGAACAGACACAAAAGCTTGAGCACTGCTGTGACTGTATGATGTCATGTCAGTGAGACTGGCTCCTGGCCATATGGGCTTAGAGATCCAAGCGATCCAATGCCTTCTTGCTGTTTCTGGCAATAATAGGCTACATATAATCAAAGCCAGCTCCCTCTGTTTGTCTTGTTCTATTTATACATTTTATGTATACTGAATTTGGGCACATGATGGGATTAAAGCACCCCAAAACTACATTTTATGAAACTGATTTCATAGTTTCCATAGTCCTGATTATGTAAAGTGTTGTTCTCCTCACATTGGGTTTTCTTAGAAAAAGAGTTCAATTACAAGTGTCATTCTGCTTTAATGTTAGAGTACAACATGATTAACATCTCAAAGAGAGAAAGAAAAAAGAGAAGAGAGATGTACTCGCTGACACTGAGGGTGAAGCTTTATGATTGCACAGCTCTCGGGGTTGTAAATATGCCCAGTGGGAAGACATTTAAAAATACCTGGGAAAACTGACAATCGCTAAATATAAACTATGATACCCTTAACATTTATCTTAAACAGTGATGGCAAGGCATAAGAAGATAACCAAATGCCAATATCCATTTTCTACCATTCCCATGACATCATCTTAATGGATTCATTGCACAAAAGTAGTCATTTTATTGGGCAAGGCAGCACATTCTCATATTCTGAGGAATAGGTGGATTGACCCAGGGGCATTGCAAGACCCTTTTATTTATCAAGAAAATTTGACTGGGGCACAGCAACGAGTTCTCGTGCAATCCTCGACTTGCAGTCAGTCAGATGATTATTCATAATTCAACGTTATAGCTAAGGAGAGGTAACTATTATTTAGTTAAATGAGGACATCCCGTTTTTCAGATCTAATTTACTTATAATTTTAGTTTGTAAACTGCTAAAATAATGCATTCAATGAATGAATGAATGAATGTTGTAGTACTTTGAGACTATCTTAAATCTGTGTTCTGTAATTTAATAAAGTCTGTTAATTTACAGTTTATTCAAATTGGGAAAAAAAGAAGGAGAAAAAAATTCTGAAATGCCAACAACTTTCCTTTTAGTAGAAGCATTTGCTACTAAATGATTTTAGCCTTGGAAGTATTTGATATTTTAAAGCACATATACTGTCTATATACAGTATATATATTTGATATGATATTTTAGACTAAAAAGAAAAGTGGTATAACACACCCCTATAAACAGTGGCTCTCAATCAGGGGCCGGGCCCACTAGGACCTCAGCAAACGTCCAGTTTTTCGTTTATTTATTTGTATTACTAGAAACACCAGAGGTACAGATCAGTACAGTATAGATAGAAGAGGCTATTTGTCTTGGACAAATGAGTCAAAAAGTTGAGAACCACTGATAGAGGGGATATAACCACTCTGTGACAGCTCAGTGAAATGAATGCACTGCTGTAGATATACAACACAAGAGGGTGCAAGGGAAGAGATTACTAAGCCGAAACTCATGAATTAGCTACTCTCGATATTCAGGGTGTAGTCAGTAAATTAATTAAAGACTTCAATAACTATAAACACAGAGAGTGCAGAATAATAACACAGCTTTCTATTTGACATTGAATACAATGTATTTGGGGAAAACAATATGGAGATATCCAGTCTCAAGCCTATGAAAAAAAAATACTGCAATATCAAAAAGGCCTCTCTAAATATATCTAGGGCAGGTAAAGTTGACAGACCCTTACAGGGAGACGTCTCGGTGAGAGTCACTAGAGGAGGAGGAAGGAGAGGAAGCTCGACTGCCTCCCTCATCTGTGCAGCCAAGCCTGACCAGACACGTCCACAGTACCAGCATGAATCTCTCTGAAAGAACCATAAGGCCTCACAGCTTGCTGGCAGAACGGTGCGATGTGACACTGCATTAGAATCCTTAGTACCAGTTGGCAGTCTCTCTCTCTCTCTCTCTCTCTCTCTCTCTCTCCCATTTCATTTCTGCGAGTGCACATGACAGAAGTGAGGGCAAAACTTCTGAAGTTTGTCATTCTTCCATGCTTTTAAGTTAATTTCCATAAAACATCTAAGTTTGCAGACATGACTATTTTTTCAATGATCCAGAGCACCACAGAAGCCCATCTGTTTTCTGTGGAAATAGATGTTTGTCTGAAGCACAAGGCTTTTACAGTCAGTTTAGCTTACATCCCAGGGGTGAATACACCATGGAAAGGTGATTAAGAGTTGGTCTTTCAAAATATCACCTAATAACGGTGTAATTTAAGAAAAAATACAATCTGACACCAAGCATACAATTTAGGGTTGCACATTATATTTGCACCACATTGTTTATCTGCCGATATCTGCATTTGAAAAAGAAAAAAGATAGTTTAGTACTTGGCAAAGCTAGAGACTCTGTTGAGAGAGTTGCTGCAAACATGTAACCGTAACAAAACTGTCACAGTCAGGCTTGGACGCATTAACCAGAACTGAGGTAAAACTCAAACAGGTAGGTTTATTTGCAGGTATGGCCAAAACAAAGTGCATAAACAGGTAATTGATTATACATGAGCTTGTTACCAGATGATATAGACTTGTATCATTATCTTAATAATTTGTTACATTTATATAGCGCTTTTCTAGGCACTCAAAGCGCTTTACATATAGAAGGGGGAATCTCCTCAACCACCACCAATGTGCAGCATCCACCTGGATGATGCGACGGCAGCCATATTGCGCCAGAACGCCCACCACACACCATCTGATTGGTGGAGAGGAGACAGAGTGATGAAGCCAATCTGTATATGGGGATGATTAGGAGGCCATGATGGAGAGGGGCCAATGGGCAAATTTGGCCAGGATGCCGGGGTTACACCCCTACTCTTTATCGAAGGACATCCTGGGATTTTTAATGACCACAGAGAGTCAGGACCTCGGTTTAATGTCTCATCCGAAGGATGCGAGGGATCTTTGAGTCTTTGTTTTACTTAATCGCTGGAGAACACACATACACATAAGGGAACAACATTGAGATGAAGGATGACTGGAAGACAACTTGGATAACGTGTTGACTGGATGATGACTGGAGCAAGTCAGGAACATCAAGCAGGTAAGTAGCAAGTTAGGTAGTCGGTATAGCATTAGACAAGGTCAGACAATGACAGAGGGAGTGTGTGTGCTCTATATAGGCCCTGTCCCAAATGGCACACTTCATGTGCACTTTCGGTCTTGTGGACTTACAACGTCTGCTGCGAGACTGCAGGGTGTCCCATTTGTCATTTTAGGTCTCAGAAGGGTGCTCGCGAGCGCCCCCTTTGAGGTCAATATGCGCACTCAATGCGCACTTCTGCCGAGCCTGCACTGGTGCGGGTTACGAAGCGGACTTCTTCCCGGGAGTCAAAGCGGAATTATGTCGTGAAAGTGTGGACTCAGAGGAAGACCGTGAGGGTTTAGGGTGCCATTTGGGACAGGGCCATAGTGCTGGTGATGAGGGCTAGATGAGTTCCAGGTGTGTGTGGTTAGGTGCCAGGGAGGATTACGGGAAATGCAGTCTGCCTGTTACATCTCCCAATGCCATTATAGGATAGGGCTAACAGAACAGTCCAAAGGGGAGTGGAGGGAGGAGATGCAGGAGTGAAGGGTCATAGTGTGATTCAGAGCAGTGACAAAACGAAGGTCCATGGTAGAATCGATGGAGGGAAGAGCCAAGGTGGAGCCAGGGAGCTGAAAATCCAGGGTGACTGATGGACTGGAGGGTCATGGCGTAGCCACAGACTCATAGGACTGAGGCGGAAACAGGGGCTCAGCAGAACAGGGTGGAACCAGTGGGAGTAAGGACAACGGTGAAGCCAGAGGGAAGAAGGAGTCTGATGGGGCCAATGTGGTCTGGACTCAGGGATGAACATCAATAACGGCTCATACACCTGGTCAAACTTGGCAAGCTTCAGCTCTGGGTCTGTGGTGGGCTCTGGCTTGTGGTTAATGCTCATGTCGACAGGGCCGCCGGGTGGTGCTGGTGCAATCGCTGTGACCGCATTGGGTCCCAAGAATGAAGACAGTAGCAACTAAAGTCCATGAAAATTAAACTAAACATTGCATAACCGTGCCAACAATATTCTAAAACTATATAAAAAAAATGCCTAAATGCCTGCCATTATATTTAAAAAAAATGCCTAAATGCCTGCCATATGAAAGCGTGACAGCGGTGCACTGAACACTTCATCAGTCACAGTATGTCATCTGTCAGTGCCTTTATGGGCCATTCTACAGAATTGGTTCAAAGTCAGAGTTAGAAACTTTTTCTAAATCTTTTCCCTCAAATTTTGTATGTATGGAAATTGTATAATATACATATCTAGTCATACGGATTTCAAAGTTAAGGATTCAATCATTTGAATATACATTGAACAAACACTATCATAACATATTAGTTGATAATTCAAATATACTTTATTTTTGACAAAACATTCCATGTTTCAGTCGTGACTGCACATTTTTGGTGTGGCCATGGAAGTGATTGGGGTGTACCCATTTTTTATTTTATGCCGTTAAAAGAAATGGACCTTTATTTTTTGTACTTTTAAGGGGGTCTTGCACAAGCCAGGCAACTGCCACTGGGATGAATAACGATATAATAAAGTATGTATTATACCTCCTCTGACTAGAAAAAGGAAGCAAAGCAGATGAAATGTCTTGCATTTTAATATATCTTATATATCTAATATATCTTATATTTATATTTAATGTTTTGGTAGCGACCACATCACATTACAGAATTTGAACTAAAACATACTAAAATACTAATGATTTTTATAACTGTACTAAAAATTTGTTTATTTCCCCCGAATAATGGATTATGTGTTCACTTTTGTCACTACCAAAACAATGATGACGTTTCGATGGTGACTGTTTTGGCAGTGACAATTTTAGATACTTTTGACCCTAGCTCAAAGATACTAGTCAGTACATGGTTAGCTAGCACAGTTCTGAACAGTTATACACACATAAAAAACAAAATTGTATGGAACAACACCAAAAAAAAAAACCAATGTCACAAACGAAACTTCACGTTTCGGTCGTGACTGTTTCGGTAGTGACAATTTTAGATACCTTTGAGCCTAGCACAAATATGCTAATCAGTACATATTAGCTAGCACAGTTCTGAACAGTTGTACACACATAAAAACTAAATGTTATGGAATAACACCCCAAAAAAAGTGTTCTTAATTGCAGAAAAAAATTGTTTTGTAGTGACATTCCTTAAAGTTACACGCAGATTTTCTGACTTCTGAACACATTTACCTCAAAATGATGGGACCTATCTGCTCACAATGTAGCTATGAGAGAGAGGTACATGAGTGAATGAAAACGAGTGACTGAGTGAATTCAGACAGCCGTTGAGTGTACATTGGCTGTACACTCGTTATTACGGTGCAATGTGGGATAGAATGAGTGCACTCAATAACGTCCACCATGGTTTCGGACACCACTACAAATGGATGTCCCCTCAAATAATTACCTATTTGAGAGTATAGGGAGCAATTTCGGATTCAACCATGATTTACAAAGAAAATATATATATATTTCAACTTTCACTTTAAAAAAATGTATTTAAAAAATATATTTTTTAAAAACAATGGAATAAAATGCAAAAATGATTTCAATATCATTTTCAAAACTTGAAATTTAGGGGTTAGGGTTCGGGACAGGTTCGTTTACAGTACCCAATAAATTATGATTTATATATATATATATATTGGAGTAGCCTATATATATACTCCTTCACGTCTATTGCGGTCTCAAAATTCTAGCCAGTTGATAATACCTAAATCAACTGCTGGCGGTCCATCCTTTTCCTATTTAGCACCTAAACTTTGGAACAGTCTTCCTAGTATTGTTCGGGAAGCAGACACACGTTGTCAGTTTAAATCTAGACTAAAAACACATCTCTATACTATGGCATACACATAGAACATTATACATTTTTTATTATTTAAATCAGTTAAATGATTGTTAATGTAAATGAGGGTGACTTGACTTGACTTAAAGGAACTGTATGTAAGAAATGTATTTCAATTAATCATAAAATGGCCTTGATATGTCACTAGACATTAAGAAATCATGTTAATTTCAAATACTTATATCACTGACAACGGTTGCCCGGCCAAGATATTGTCATTTTAAAAGTGAAGTTGCAGCCCTCAACTGATGTTGATGTTGTCATGTTGTGTTTTGGCCTGAAGCGCCACCCTCCACCTATCTACCAATCACGAAGTCAGTAGTGTTTCTGCATTCGGGTTGCCAGCTCTGCTCTAGTTAACACAGCTGCAGCTACAAACTTTTTGGATAAACAATGGCTAACTTTACGAAACCTAAACGACCTTGTTAAGAATCAGAAAAACGTTGTGACAGTGTCCGAAATAAAACAAGGATTTGTATAAGAGATGCCTTTGAAAGATGGAGACGGCTGAAAACGGAGAATAATTTGAAGACTGATGCCAATGTTGCTAATTTTCTCCTGGACAGGTAAGGTTCATCTATGTTTGGCTAATTTGTACTTAATGTAAATGGACATTTCAAATTTTCATGACAGTCGAACAAAGTTATGCATGTTCGTGCAAACTAACGTTAGGTTAGTGCAGATGGAGGAGGTGGGTCATTGAATTGAAAAGGTAACGTTAAGGAATTGTTTGGTAAATAAAAACGGCGAGTCGTCATTGCTAACATTAGTAATGCATTATCAGAGCCCGTTTCTCTGTCATTATGCTGGGACGCTGAGGAAAACAACATTAGCACGCCTATTATGGCAATGTGAAAACGTATTTGAGACAGTAGCCTAACGTTACCTCGGTAAAAATTATTCCTCATTCGTTCTTCGCATATATAGTGGACAAAACATGCTGCAAGTGGACCTGTATGACCATTGCTAATGTTATTTAGCTTTGCTGTAATTTTACTATAGTATTTTTTCATGTGGGAATGTACTGTCACATACGATCGTTCATATTTACGATTATATTTGGCTAATCGCCATTAGTACATGTTTGCGATTCATAATTACTTCACAAAACATCGCTCTTGAAGCATAAACATAATTAACAGAAAGAAAAAAAACTTACTGTGTACGACTCGTCACTTGCCATTGAAAGCTCCGTGTAGCAGCCTACCTTCCTGCTGGATCCTGCAGCCTAGCTGGCAACCTCGAGTCAGGGGGAGGGGGAGAGGGGATACACCGCTCTACAGTAATTTGAAAGTGATTGCAGTACCAGTTTTGGCCACAGTCCTACATACAGCTCCTTTAAGCTTACTGATATTTTAAATATCATTGTGGGTTTCAATAAAAATTAATTTAGTAAACATTAATATTTTTATACTTAAATGCTTTTTTAATGCGTTTTTTTGGTTGTGGGACAGCAGTTTGCTAGACTGGGTAAACCGAGCCCGATTTTCTGGCGATTTGATTTCGCCCTGCAGCTCAGGCTGGAAACCTGTACATATTTCTATCCTGCTTCTGTTACAAATTTGCGGGGACCAATCACAAACCGGTTTTTCCACCTGGCGCGCTATTGGCGGGTTTAACACAATGACGGATAGAGAAGCAAAGGATCTTTGTTCTGATTGGTTGAAGGACTATCCAATTTCGTACAGAGTCATTTGAACTATGCCCGTTGATCACGCCTCTAGTGGTCTGATTGGTTGAAGGACTATCCAATTTCGTACAGTCATTTGAACTATCCCCGTTGATCACGTCTCTTGTGCAGTAGAAAATACAGAGCAGACTTCCCAGACCAATGTTCAATCTTAAAAGATTGAGCTTGGTCTGGTGATAGCCAGACTAGCAGTTTGCACCAATTCTGAATGGCCCTTATGGAATTTAGCGTAATTAGCTTCCTACGAAAAAACTTTTCATGATGATCTTACACAATGCACATTAAGTCCACTGGTCACTCTGGTGTTTAAATTGTCTTTTAAATTGTTCAAGTGAAATTGCCCATGTGTAGCTACAACATGAACATATAAACTTCTAGTGCTAATTTGGCACATTTAGTGGCCTGGCAGTACAGTATTGATTCTTTTCCACTGTTTTTACAGAGGGAAAAGTCCATCTTTGAGGACTTTACATCCTGTTCCTGTTCTTCCTGACCCAAGGCTGCACATCTCCGCTACCTGCTTCCTGTACCTCAAGCAACAGGGGCTGTAACTGAGGAAACCAGTGCTGAGACGGGTGCCTTGCCCTTTAAAAATAGGGAGGGGGAAAAAGAAAGCCTGAGAGAGAAACACACAGAGTGAGAGAGAGAGATTTCCTTTTTCATTCGGAAAGAGAACTACTCACATGTCAAAGGCACTTTTAAAAGTGCAATTTTTTTAAATACATTCCATATCTCTAGTTTGCATAATGTCCATTTCAAATGTGCTTTGCATTGTGTTTTGTACCTGCAGTGCATTCAACACATGTCATGCCCTATTTCAGTAAAGAAATTAGTCATTAGCCATGCCCTGCTGCTCTCATTCTCCATACTTCAATCAGGAACACAGTTTGAACAAAAGAAGGACTTCAGAGGTCAGGTTCCCCAGCCAACATTTTCTTATTTTATCTTGAGACAGGTTGGTAGAGTCCTCAGGAGACATGACAGATAAGGCTGTGAATTATAGAGAACATTAAAGCAACACTTTTTGCGAAGTGATTCAACCACCCCAGAGCTGTTGGACGGTTGCTTTTAACCAGTATGAAAGAAAGATAAGAAAAGCACATTATTTAGGCCTTAACCACTGAACTGATGATGCAATTCTGTTTTTCTCTTAATAGGAAAAATGTTCAAGATATTTCAGTGAATAAAAACAAACACATCAGTCTACGTCATGAGCAATGACTAGCACACTTCCTGTGTCAACCATGCCACTTCCTGTCCACAGGGGTTAGTGTGACTGGTTTGGGCCTGTTTAAAAAAAAAAAAAGCAGGTTACCAGAAAAACAATTGAAAAAAAATAAAAAAAATAAATCACACACCCTTCAAATTATCTTTCCACAATTTAATGTAGTGATAGTAGGAAAATAAGAAATAATACGATAATAGGAAATAGTGAATCGCAGTAAACAGATAGTTCACCCAAAAACTAAATAATTTGCTCTTTTTATAGTGGGTGGGATATATTAGGCAGCAAGTGAACATTTTGTCAGGAAAAATGGGCAAACGTATAAGGATTTGAGCGAGTTTGACAAGGGCCAAATTGTGATGGCTAGATGGCTGGAATAACTGGGTCAGAGCATCTCTAAAACTGCAGCTCTTGTGGGGTGTTCCCGGTCCGTAATCTATCAAAAGTGGTCCAAGGAAGGAAAAGTGGTGAACCGGCGACACGGTCATGGGCGGCCAAGGCTCATTGACGCACGTGGGGAGAGAAGGCTGGCCCGTGTGGTCTGATCAAACAGACGAGCTACTGTAGCTTAAATTGCTCAAGAAGTTAATGCTGGTTCTGATGGAAAGGTGTCAGAATACACAGTGCATCGAAGTTTGTTGCGTATGGGGCTGCATAGCCGCAGACCAGTCAGCGTGCCCATGCTGACCCCTCTTTACCGCCGAAAGCGGCAACAGTGGGCACGTGAGCATCAGATCTGGACCACGGAGCAATGGAAGAAGATGGCCTGGTCTGATGAATCACGTTTTCTTTTACTGCACGTGGATGGCCTGGATGTGTGTGTGTCGCTTACCTGGGGAACACATTGCACCAGGATGCACTATGGGAAGAAGGCAAGCCGGCTGAGGCAGTGTGATGCTTTGGGCAATGTTCTGCTGGGAAACCTTGGGTCCTGCCATCCATGTGGATGTTACTTTGACACGTATCACCTACCTAAGCATTGTTGCAGACCATGTACACCCTTTCATGGAAACGGTATTCCCTGGTGCTGTGGCCTCTTTCAGCAGGATAATGCGCCCTGGGCTAAAGCAAAAAGATTCAGGAATGGTTTGAGGAGCACATCGAGTTTGAGGTGTTGACATTGCCTCCAAATTCCCCAGATCTCAATCCAATCGAGCATCCAATCGTGGGATGTGCTGAACAAACAAGTCTGATCTGGAGGCTCCAACTCGCAACTTACAGGACTTAAATGATCTGCTGCTAACATCTTGGTCCCAGATACCATAGCACATCTTCAGGGGTCTAGTGGAGCCCATGCCTCGATGGGTCAGGGCTGTTGGCAGCAAAAAGGGGACCAACACAATATTAGGTCATAATGTTATGCTTGATCGGTATATATATATATATATATATATATATATATATATATATATATATATATATATACACACACACACACATACACATACATTTTGTTTGTTTTTGCTTAGTGAAATCAAACAGTCCAGCAATGCACCAAAGATATGACATTGCTATGATAGTCTAATCTAATGACAATTCAACTAATTATAATTTTTAAAAGTATAGTATTTGTCAGTAACATTTTCAGAATGACATTTTTGAATTTCAGAAATCATTCTGAACTCAAGTGCCATGCCATCTTACTAAATTAAACACTTTTTTGGGAGAAAAGAGGCTTTTATATTCTGAGTGAGAACATGCAAATTCCGCATTTTAAAAATAAAGCTCCAATCACCAGTCAGCTTTCCACCTTTTCTCACCGTCAATTTTTTTTTCATGTGGGAGAAGATTACGACTCAAATCCAACCCCCTCAAAATCATCTTTCATGCAAGACTTTTCAAAAGCTCTATTTGAGAGGACCATTTCCATGACAACAGGACTGGATTAGGTTTTTAAAAAAAATACTTGCACCAATTGCAATTGTGAAGACCCTTGATTCTCAAAGGCACTTGATGATTTCTGAGGGGAGTGAAAAGAGTGGCTGAAAAAGAAACAAAGGAAAACCGGAGCAGTGCAATTTTGGGATAAAATTTTAGCACTGTATTTACATGTCTTTTCCATTTAGAACATATATAAAAAGGCAAGTCTCAAAAGCTTTTTATTGGAAGAGGTGTGGAGATTTTCCATTTTACTTTTGGTTCTGCCTTCTCACCTCCATTCTCTCACAACATAATCAAACAGCATGCAACGGACTCATGAATAGGATAATGAGGGGAACCCCTTTAGCTTCCTAGCTGTCTAGCATTCCTGTTAGCGCTTCCTTTCACTATATATAGAGCCATTCAATGCAGCAACGTAACTATCTGACATATATGTGTAATGCATACACATACACACATTTGTATGATCTATATCTGCATGCAGTATTCGTTAAAAAAAACAAAAACAAACAGGCACTATAACAGATAAAGCAAAATGTAAGGCACTTCTGTCTCTTAATATATAATTTTTACATAGAAATAATTGACAAAGTAAAAAGGGCTGCACACTGCAATACACCTTTTAGGCTCCAATGTATGTATGCCCTTTTTCTAAGTTAAAAAAATATGCCAAAAGTACTGTAAATCCACACCAGACACCTGTACCCAGATGACATCTTTGGTAAGGCCATGACCTTGTCAAATAGAGACTCAATCTGGAGCTGATGCAATCACCCAGAAGGCCATCCAGTGGGCGAGAAAATGAGGTCAAAGAACAGTAAATCTTATAAGCTCATGACTGAGTGGGGAGACGGGACTCATAGGATCCTGAAAGTGCATGATGACCCCATCATGGTTTCACAGCTATAGTGCTGACTTGCATGAAATCTTATTCTACTCTATATGTTTAACAACCATTACATGCATTTTATGTACCCGAGAACAAACAGCTAAGCAAAAAATGGAAACACAAAAAAGGCAGTGAGCGAGACTTTCACTTAAGTCATGTGTAATGCCATAAAAAACCAACACAATTTCAACAAACACGTTTGCTAAGATATATTAAAATGCAAGTCATATCATCCGCTTTGCTTCTTTTTTCTGGTCAGAGAAGGTATACAATACATAATTTATTATAATCTATATTGAATCTACCCATTATTTATCCCAGTGGCAGTTGCCTGGCTTGCACAGGACCCCCTTAAAAGTGCAAAAAATAAAGGTCCATTTCATGCTTTTAACAGCATCAACAACAAAAAAAGGACAGGCAGACTCAGGCATACTTATATAAACTATATATAGCAAAATGCTGTCATAAATATGTATATGTGTTATGTATATGACCTGCCGAGTCATTTTAAATACATGTATTTCCACGATTGGTTAAATAAGTAACCAATTTCATTCGTCATTACTGCAAATAGGTAACTCTGATACATGCAATGAATATCCATTATGACATGTAGGCCTTTTTATCTTTATGTACACAAAAATAATCTTTTACATTGTAATCCTTTCATTTTTTATATGTGGCATGTTTGTGTGCTACATGCGTTGTGTACCCACCTATAGGCACATATTAGTAACGCACCCTTTACATAACACAAAAAATACTGCGCTATTGACTTAAAGGGTTAGTTCACCCAAAAATGAAAATTCTGTCATTAATTACTTAACCTCATGTCGTTCGACACCCGTCAGACCTCCGTTCATCTTCGGAACAGAAATGAAGATATTTTAGTTGAAATCTGATGGCTCTGAAAGGCCTCCATTGACACAATGGCACGGTTCACTCTCAAGACCCTTAAAAGGTACTAAAGACGTCGTTACAGAGTCCATCTCACTACAGTGGTTCTAAAATAACTTTAAGAATCGGCGACAATAGTTTTTGTGTGCAAAAAAATAACGACTTACATAGTGATGACGATTTCAAAACAAGGCATCACGAAGCTTCATGATGCCTCGTTTTGAAATCGTCATCACTATGTAAGTCGTTACGTGTCGAACGACATGAGGTTAAGTAATTAATGACAGAATTTTCATTTTTGGGTGAACTAACCCTTTAAGACCAGGTTATAAGACAAACCCGTTTTTTCCTGATGTATTTCTAAGAAAAAACATTCAATTTTCCTTATAACCTTTTATTTGGAATAATATGGTTAGTAAAGGTCATTGTCAAAGGTTGGTTCCACAATGAGTAAAGTAGAGGATCTGTTAGCTGTTTATGCTGCCTTAACGTTCTATCGGAATTATCATAAATATGAGTTTCCTAGTAACTCATAAATATGAGTTTCCTTAAACTGGACTTTTCATGTCATATTTACCACTGGGAAGCTCTGGAATAATTTCGATAGTTTGGGCGGGCCATAAACTTTAAATATGGCGGAGGTGAGAATGATTGCTGCTGTGACTGACTAGTCTACAACAGCTTCATCGTTTATATTTACGCATATGATTAATTAGCAAGTTTACCATCTAGATATAGCATGGTGAATGTTTATTCAGTTTTTAATAAATGTGGGGCACTATTTTGGCTTTCATAAGATTTTCCCTATAAATAGGCAAGAATAACACCGGTGTCCTCCATGATTCCAGTTCTTTCCAACAACTTGAATGCGACAAGCTCATAATCACAACTTCAGAAGTGGGAAGTAGGACATTTCCAGTAATGAAGGCAGCAAAATAATCTTGGGAAATTGTCTCCATTTGGCACGCTGCATTTTTTCTGCGCTTGTGCAGTGTCACAGACTTTTATCAGTGGTGCTGGTGGTTCTGGTTCTTGCATTTTGTTTATCAATTGTTAATGCAACGATTTCAAAAATATATAATAATATAATTTCAGTTGTTATTAAATACATTGTTGAGTCATGCAGTTCAAGTCCAAGTCAAGTCTCAATTCATTAATTCTCAAGTCAAAGTCAAGCAAGTCACAAATCCCCCACCTGTGCTCTGAAGGGACGATGTAATACTGCTTAGTGGGGATCAACCTTTTATTCTCTATACATCCATCAACATGAGAACCTAATCTGGGGCAAGAGTTATTACTTTTTTAATGTAAATCTAGTGATTGGGTTCATGGCGGAACAGATTTCAGATTAAGAAGCTTATGGATACAGAGAAAGAGCTAATTTGAAAATTGGAGAAATATAAGTAATGCAAAATAATTCCACCCTCTATTATAATTATTTTTTACTTCCTTTAAAGAATAAAGACTTTTAATAAATAAAGAAACAGTTTAACAAATATTTTTGTATATGACACCTTTAGTCTAACAATGTGTAATTGGGCTGCCAAGGTGGTGAATACAAATCTTATTGTTTAAAAATATCTTTATGAGACTACTTTGTTTCCATGACATTTGCAGGGGTACTATGTGCACTAAGGTAAGAAAATGAAGGAAAACTATGCAAAATTTAAATAGTAACTACTTGCAACTTTTACTTAAAAAAGTTTTTTTTTATTGCATGGTTTCACTTTTACTATGGAACATACTTCTTGTGCATATTTAACAACAATTGACAATATGGATAAAATAACTTTCTACCAAACATAGAGATAAAGAGAGTAGGCCTGATTGCACATGGGCCAATTCTGGAAAACATTTTTTGGGAAAAATTTACTTCTGAGCATGTTTTAATCCCCTGTTCTGTAATAATAATGGTTGCATAAGAAATTAACACTACAAATAACACGCAAATAAAGCTTTTATTCTGATGTGTTGTAAACAGGTTCAGACTTTGCATCAGGTTGAGGAGAGTAGTCATTGTTTGAGTTCTTTGGAAACACTGTGTTGACCCTAGAGGATGTTCTTCTGACTAAGTATGTGCTTATGTAAAAAAACAAAAAAAAAACACTGGTAACCATTGGGAACCTGAGTTCGGCTCTGGTGGATTTAAAGAGAGGCGTCTGGAATGCTTAGTGAGATGTTAAATTGTTTCTGGTAATTGCTCACATGTTACAGTGGCAAAGTAAGTCCCAGAGTGCAAAACATCTCAACAAACTCCATGTGTAAATGGCTTGCATTCCCATTTCCTTCTTAACTTGTAGACAAACTGTTTTGAGATGAAATGTCCCCAAGCATTCCAAAGCTTGAATTTCCGTTTTGCCAATTTCGGCAACAACGTCACTACTGGGATTGAAGCCTCTGCCTGCTTTCCCTTATCTCCAATGAACAGATGTGGGAGTTTCACGCCGATTCCTGCCTATAACGAAGAGGTGGTGTGTCTTCATGTGTCAGTACTACTGATTTCACAACACAGCCTTCAGCTAAAGCCTCTTAAGGCTTCAGTAAGTGAGTCTGTAACCATCCCTGTGCAAATCACTGATTTTATTCATGCAGGAAACTGAACAGCACAGATTAGATTTCATAATTTGACTTACCCCATTACATGGAAGTTGTGAAACTGCACCTGGGGAGTAACGTTAGCGATGAGAATTTCAAAAGTGTCCTCAGTAAATTTAAAAAGGAAAGGGAATACAAACTGATTGATGGATATGTTCCTTGTCCACTTTTCTGCTAATTATATTATTATATTAACCTCAAGGGAGGCGCATGGAATGAGGGAGTTCTTGATATAAAACCAGTTCATAATAACGATTCACTCGAGAACCGATCAAGATCAGACTCAAAAGAACGATTTGTTCACGATTCGATATCATTTATGAGCGAGCGAGGTGGGGGAGGGGGATTCAGTGCGTGGACGCCGACGGTGGAAATGGATGTGTTCGTCGTCATTTAGTTATTCTGCGGTCTGTAACGAGTGGAGGGTAAATATAAAGTAGCTGTAGATATTTTAAGCACTCTATGAGTCAGAATAATAACAAGGCCTATATTTTGGAGCATCCAGTATCTCGACGTTTTTGAAATTCGGTCAAAAGTAACCAACCCTTCGCGAGATTAGACCACATTAGTGAAGAAAGGTAAATATGTGTAACATACAGCTGTTGAAAATGTACTTAACATTTACATGAACATTTATTTAAATTAAAAATAGTTATTTGTTACACAGTGCTTAAACGAAGCCTTATTGAAATGCACCGAGAGAGAGAGAGAGAGAGAGAGAGAGAGAGAGAGAGCGCGCGCGCGCGCGCGTCAGTGCCCGAATTATATCCAATCCTACCAGTACTTGTAGTGAACTGTACATGAATACTGAAATAACACCTGCTTTGCTCTTTCGTCACCCTTCCTCAGCTTTCTCATCAGCACTATCTGCTGCTCATCTCGGGGCAGTGAGTCTGTGGAGCTGTTTTTAGGGCAGACAAAGTGTCTTTTGTCGCCCTTGTCGTGCTTAAACGGCGGGAAAGGCCCGAGGCGCAGCATTAGTGCGCTCAAAGAACTCTCTTGTCAAGTGGGAAAGCATTGATGAGTCCTTAGATTGCAGAGAGCTGCTGCCTTATTTAACCAATTTGCCCCATCTGTCCTGGTATGGTTAACAATATCACTCTTTGTGTTTTACAGCTTTGGAAAAAGAACTTATAAGGAGTCTCTTTTTTCACAGTCTTTCTTCTTTTCTCAGAAGAACATTTTTGTTCATATTGACTGTGATTAAGCCTAAAGTCCCCTCTTAAGTTATTGTGGTGACATTACAGGACATTTTGTTCTGTTGAAGTATTTATTATGTGTTCCAGAATGAAATGTGACTTTTGTATTACAGGTATTCACTCTTCCCCCCCACATTTCTATACACTTCATTGGTCCAATTTTGAATCCAATCTCAATTGTTACAAGTGGAAGTGAGTCTTGGTTTTGATGGATAACGTTAGTCTGCTCTTATTTAGGTTTCTACCTATGCATGGGGGGAAAGATTGATATTTCATCACCCAAAAACAAAACACCCACATACATTGCTCATCACTGACAATTTACCTGGAAAAGTGGTAAATTAGGCAATCAGTGAATGAATATTATTGTAAATGTTCTGTGATTTTCCAGATTTGATTTTAGTTCAGTATAATTACATCCATATTCATGTTCCTGTGTAGGAGAACCATGAGTGCCAGAAACAGATCCTGCTCTTCCTCCATCCTCCAAGCATGCAGTTCATCATCCTTTACCAGACTGCCTTCTCGTGTGTTGATCGTTGATGCATCGCCGCCCTGGTGGTCAGAGACGTGCACTGTTCTGTGTCAGGCCCTGGAAGATTTCTTTTTCCTGGCCAGTAGTCTGGCAGGACCTGTTCGTCTGCCACTGCTTAGCGTGTTTGCCATCAGTGTACAGCTGGAGTGCCTCCTACCCTTTGTGGTGAGGATGAGTATGTGTGTATTTGTATCCATGTTTGACTAGGTGCGATACAGTAGGTAACCTGTTCATCCAACCTGTTCATTCCTTCGTCTCATTCTCTTCACCAGCAAGTTAAGGGCAATTTGACACGTCTGCTGTCCTGTGTAGAGGAGCTGCGTTCTCTGCCTCAGGAGGGATGTGTTCGGCAACGGGGGTCACTCCTTAAACAGGCAGTGCTGGACAGCCTGCAGCAGTTTAAACAATACATGTGCCATACAGCTCATAGGGACTTCGATAGCAACTGTGTGGAGGTGAGAACTTCCATCGCCAAAACAAAAAGTGCTTTTAATTGTCTATCTGTAAGGAAAATGATTTTAGCATGTTCAGAAAAACAATTAATTTCTTATTAAATATGGGTGAATCTCTTGAAGAGGTCATTTTTGTCACATTTTAACCCAAAAATCAGACGAAAAAATAAATGTAAAAGATAATAAAATCTACTAATAGGACTCTTAATTACTATTATTTTGTGTTTGCAGTGTAAGAGAGATAAGTATAAGGATAATAAGCTAAAGTTTATCATCTCCTAGTTTTTAAAAATGTAATATGACAAAATTACAAATATATAAATGTTAAAATGTTAATGCATGGTGGTACCACAAATTATTGTGCTCCCTTTACTGTACAATCTGTACCGTACTGTTGCAATCATCAATTCAGTCATAAAAATAAAATTTTCTGTATTACGTGGAAAGTAACAGAATTTGCCAAAATTTGATATCACACATATCACACAATTTTGTTTGCTTGTTTGCCAAAAAAAAATGGGAGGATTTGTTTTTAAAAATTAAATTGAAAAAATGTTTTATGCATTTTAAACAGAACAAAAGTTTTATGCATTATTTTGATTACCACCATTTTTATTATACATTTGTATTAAACCATAAAACACAGAATGCATACACAGTTTAATAGACAATTGTATGAATGAAATTCATCCTTTTTATTATTAAAATGGAACCAAACCATTAAAAATGGAATCCACAAAATTAAAATGGAAAACACAGAATTTGGGGAAAAATAAAATGCATTTCAAAGTAATTTCAGTAATGAAAACCATTAAAAAGGGACAATACCAAACGCATCACACTAATGAATATTGGGTGGTAAAATGTGCTCAGTTGTCCTGAAAATATGTCACAATAATGGGTTCTTTAGATTTTTCTCCCATAAATGCCTTAATCTCCTATACAGTAATCAGTCTTGCTGCCCTGGTAACTCATCCTTCAAATCAACATTCACTCGCTGCCTTTCGATCTATGCATCTGCTCCCTGGCTTCCTTTTAGAGTAGTTCACCCCACTGCTTTGTTTAAACCTCACATCACAAGTAAAGAAATTGTCTCATCTGTATTGGGCCTCTTCAAAGCACAGGCATTCACATTCAGATTTCCTACCAATGAATCCAAAGCTCATTTACCCTCTACTATTAGCCTTGAATGAAGATGTTGGCGCACAAACACAGACCACATGGCCCTCAGCAACCACTCTCCTCTCAGCAGGCTCCATTAAAACCCAGCACTAATGTCCCACCACAGGAAGCACAGCAGAGGACAAGTGCAGTTAATCAGATTATACAGAATATTTTTTGTGCCCTAAATGGGATTATATGGTGTATATGGATTTGGTCTCACTTTGCAGTGACATAGACATTAGACATGGACACTATTGTAACTATGCCACAGATGTCATCATAAGATGAGAGAGATGACAGAATCTTTGATGTATGCGATTGTAGCACTGTCTTTGTGACTCTCTATTCAAATATGCAATGATTTGGACAAGTTATTTATGTGGCACAGCTTTGATGACTGATTTATTTGTATCCATAAATATGTTCTACAGTCACATATTCTACACACAATTAAACCTCAGAGAAGATGTTTTGTGCTGTGTAGTTTATGAGAGTTATCTCCCTCACATTCTGAGTTGGAATGTATTTCAACAAGAGAGAGAGAGAGCTAAAAAACAAAAGTGAGACAGCTAATGACCATAATCAGCTTTCATCCGTGCAATCATAAAAAAGGACCATTTGTCTTTTGGGTACACTGTGTGAGTATTGTTTGAAATGTCAGCAGAAATGTGCCATGACTTGCGATATAGAGAGAAACAAATGTAGCATATTTTCTCAAAATCGCTTTCTGTTGGCTATATAAATCTTGAATTGGGTTGGCAGACATTACATTGCATTCTAACTGAAGAATTTACTTTTTTTCAAGGTGACTGTATTAACCTGTCAGTCAGGACAGACAGTCCTCAAACAGCTGAAGCAGGATCTGAAAAACTCTGATCTGATGAGTCTGCGCAGGCTTCTGGTGGTTCACATCACATTACAGCAGAGTCTCTCAGACAGCTCTCTAGCCTGTAGCCTTGAGACACCATCTTCAGAAGATGACCAGGAAGGTAGGAGGGCATATTTAGTAATAACATATTCTTAGTCTCTGAGAAAGTAGGTGAGCATTGGCCTTTATACTTATCTAATGTGGTCATTATGTTCTGCAACATCTGCCAACCATTGGATTAACGGAGAGTTCAACAGGCAGACAGATATTTTTAATACTTTCAGTATTAAGGAAAAAAATCAGCTACATAACACAACAAATCTCAATTCAAAAGGGGTTTCGGGTGATGCTTTGTGTTGTGTTCACGTTTCTGCCAAAACTGAGCTTTCTCTTGTTTTCTTTAATTACTTTAATTAAGGTTTTGCGGTCGACAGTCTCAGGATTTCATACCACAGACTGAGTAAAGTGAGATTCCCAGGGTAAAAGAGCAAACCAGACATCAATTAAAAAAACAGAGCCAAACATTCAAATCTCTGTGTGATCTGATAGGTAGTAATTTAGAAATCAAGGGCGGGCAGGGGAAGATGATTCAAATATAGGGGATGACGGGGCAAGTTTATGTCTGCACATTTATAAACGATGTGAAATTATATCTTTGCCTAGAATTAAGGAATCTCTCTTTCTCCTCCTGTTTAAAATAAATCGACTAGTAAGTGGGTTGCCTGAACAACTAGTTGACCAGTTGGTTTTAAAGAACGATTGTGTCCGTATCTGCATTCCCATTTAAATTTACTTTTTCCAAATAGTACTTTAAAATCTATTGGTTTCATTTAATAACTTGTAAAATCTGGGTGGCACATACGTACACTGCAATAATTTATAGACTGTCATAGTGAGGAATTTAAGATTGTTCATTTAAATTCTGGTTAATGTGTGGCGGCTCAGTGTCTCAATGTTTTCCTCTTCTCCAAGCTGAATATTTACCTAAGTGCTTTGAGTGTGTTGAAAGGGTGGAGCGCTCTTTTAAATTCTTTAACAGAGTAAATCTAGAGCAAACCTCTGGGCTGTCCCACTGCCTCAAACCCAAAGAGGATGCAACCCTTGAAAGTGGGATGAGCTAGAGATTGCATAATGTCTGCTCTTGTGAAAAAGTGTCTTGGTTCTGTTATGTTTGGACTTTTAGTTTGTTTATCTTCAGTCACATGTTTCCTTTGTTCTAGTTTCCCGCCACTCTTTAGTCACTATGGTTACTGATTATGATGATTCATTCAGTTCAGCTGTGTGTCGTCAATTACCCTTGTTTGCCTTACTATTTAAGTTGCAGTCTTTTCAGTCTTGTCTACAGTATGTATACATGTGGTTGTGCTATTCCTGCCTTGATTCATTTGCGTTTGAGTTGGAGCAGATATGAGCAGATGCATATGAAAAAGAATGCGATCATCAGCAATAAACAGCATCTAAATCAAAACGGCTATGTTATTGAATGAAATGTTGACCCAGGACGAGCTATAGGACTGAAGCTTTGGGGGTGTTGATGGACTCCATCTAACAGTTACTCCATCTGTGTTTTGATCATCGTTCTGAATCCGATTTGGATGTAGTTTATGACATAAACGTGATTTTTCATGAAACATACCCACATTCAAGTGTTGATAAAAAAATAATGCATGAAGCTAGAATAAAGCAGTGGATCTGTTCTTTCTTTTGATATATTGGATATTCAGATATTCATACAAGATATTCTGTGGGCCATGAAACTTGTGGAAATGACTAGGGTTGTGCCAATGGACGATATCATCGTCCATCATGATGGCTGACCGACATCACGATGGAGCGCCACGGATGCCACGCCCCCGTTGCGAGTCTATTGTGAGTGCGACACACACTAATCCTCTTCTATAGTATTAGTTAAACTAAAAACTTAGCAGGTCTATTGCTCTGTAAATTAAATTGAGAATGTAACTAATGCATATATATGCTATTTTAAATACTGTAGTCTATCCCAGATATATATAGCCTACATTTTGAAATAATTTGAGGCTGAAACATCCATAAGCATGCGTGTTTATTTTAGCACTTCCATCAGTGAAACAACACTACAGCCTATAAAACATTTAAACGATTTTCAGTAAATAATGGTAACCTAAAGAATATAAGAAAATTAAATATTAGTTAGAAAAATATTTGGGGCTCTGCTCTGCACTTTGAGAGGAATGTGGGACACAAGCTGGATAGACACCTTTTCGAATATCTTCGTCTTCATGTTTTCTCCTGATGTTGCAAAGCAACACTTGTTGTAAAAGGTCTGAAGAGCGGATTTTATCTTCCACAGGGTCAAGACATTTAGGCAATGTTTGATTATTCACTGCCAGAGAAAGCGAAACTAAAATCACTGGTGTGTGTGTATGTCTGTGAAATGCGCTATTCAAATAAACCAAACTTGACACGCCTTACCAAGTTTAATAACAAGAACAAACTGTGTTAAATAAAATTTGAAGTAAAAAGGTATTCGTCCTACAGTGTTTTTTTATACTTTACCACAGTAAAGGATGTGAATAGTTATAATCAGTGTTGGGGAAAGTTACTTTGAAAAGTAATGCATTACAATATTGCGTTACTCCCTTAAAAAGTAACGAATTGAGTTACTTAGTTACTTTTTAAGAAAAGTAATGCGTTACGTTACTTTTGCATTACCTTTTCTCACCTGGGCTGGGCTGTTTTTGTTTATAACAAAAAAGTTATATTTTTGTGCAACGGTAGTAGCCTGGGGCCTCATTTATAAAACTTTGCGTAGGATTTGCGTCAGAAGTGGCGTACGGATGAAACATAGGACGTGCGTACGCACAGAAATATTCGGATTTATAAAACCGTGCGCACGCACATCCTACGCAGTTTTCCCTTAATAAATCACAATCAATTCTAAATGTAGCGCAGCTTTTGCGGCTTCATTTCACGCCCATAGTTGCCCATAAATAGTCCGTGAAACGCCCACAAGTTAATATTCATCGATTGCGAAATCATGGCAAATACAGAGAGGAAATCAAAAAAACGTAACTTCACTCAATGTGAAGTAGAAATTATCGTTGGCGAGGTGGAAAAGAGGAGAAAAATATTTTTTGGAGGGCACAGTGAGGGCATTAGGCCTACTACTGCCAAAAAGGCACTTGAGTGGCAAAAGGTTGCAGACGCCGTAAATACTGTAGCCTCACAACCTCGGACCGTGGCCGAAAAAAAAAAGAAATGCTCGGACATCAAAGTCGAGGCAAAAAAGCGTCTAGCGCTCCATCGCCAGAGTGTGTCTGCCACGGGCGGGGGAGAGGGGACACCGGAGCTGACCCCTCTTGATGAAAGACTGGCGGCAATTATTGGGGAATCCCTATTAATCCCTATCCCTATTATCTACGTGGAAATGGGAAATAGTTCAGTGCAAATGTAATTTCTTGCAGCTTTCTGAATGGTTGAGACATACGTCATATGTTATTTTATCGAAAAATAAAACAAACTAAAGGCATTTGCAAGAATACCATGATTCCGTAGCTGATGAAGAAATTTTTACTATGAAAACAACTTTCCCCAGTGGACAATTAATACATCTAGCCTATCTATTTATCTATATATCTCCCTGATTATCTATCTATCTGTCTATCTAATTGCATCTATATCTGCTCCGCCAGACGGACACATTGACGAGAATATCAGTTTTGTAAATTATTTCGTTCTGTTTACCATATTATTTATGAGGATGAATAGCAAAACATGGCAATATTTCACTTTTTTTTTTTTTTTTTTTGCATTTCTGTTGTAATTTTCGTTTGATTTTGTTTGTTTTACACTGCAGATCGATCAAACGGGTGTTCGTGTAGGCTGTTAATTGCAATACTTGCTTTGTGAAGTCTTCAAGTTATTTATGAGAGGCAGTATTGCCATTTCTTTTACACAACGGTCTACAGTTTCACGTGTTTCTTCCATCTGCCGACGGTGTCGCCATTTCTCATTTCACCCGTTTTTGTGCGTACGCCTGGGTCAGAGCTTGCGTGAAGGACCGCACATTTTCCCGTCAAGTTTGCTTTTTATAAATACCAATTATTGCGTAGAGAGCGGCGTACGCCTTCTTTTGTGCGTACGCAACGTTTATAAATGAGGCCCCTGGATGCCAGCCGAACTTAGCCCCGCCCACAACATTTTTACTCGGGCAGTTCGGTCTGTACTTGCTCAATAGAGAAGTAATTATGCCCGAACAGAAGCTGTTCGGACCAATGAAATTGTCAGGGCGGGCTTTAGACGATGATGGACAGATAATAAACAGTAACGTAATCATTCACGTCATCAAAGAGCGCTTGGGTTGAATTTGTTCTAATCCTAAACGGAGAACTTGTTCATATATACAGTCACCTTTACTATTTCTCTCAGAAATGATGATCGTGTTGGTAAGTACTCTGTGTATCCTTAAATTCTTTTTTTACAACACCGGCAAAGATCGTTTACACTCATCTTTTTCTTCTAACGTTAGGCTACTTATTCCAGCGTACAGACAGGGTTGCCAAGTTTTTACAACGAAACCCGCCCAATTGCTAACGTTCCTCAAAACTAGCCAAAAACAAGCCCAATAGCTTTCCAGGGGGGTTCTCCGGGAAAAAAAAGGCATTTGGGGGGTAAAATATGTGTTATTTTGGCAGGGCTGCCTGCTAAAATTCACATTCCTGGGTCTGTATATCACATAATTGGGGTCGCTTCAACCCGTGGACTTGGCAACACAGTGCAGTTGAGTTCTGTTGACATTTGACAACTAACGTTATGCGTCGCTTCGTTGCTCTGATTGGTTGTAGGTCTATCCAATTGAGGTCTTTCCTGGTTCGGTTGAAACATGCCCCATAATCACAGCCCAACGGAGCAGTATCAGACTCAAATTCTGACTAGAATTGAGTATGACGACGTCAGGCTACAACGGTAGACCTCTTCATACCAAAATTGAAATAATAAGCCCCAGGCTGAGGTAAAAATGCAAATTCAAACATGAACAGTAGAGGGCCAGCTCTGCTGCCATTCTGGATAATGGTAGAATAGGATGCAGGAGAAAAAAGTTTTACCAATAAAAACAAAAAATCTAGTAATTTTCATCATCAAAGGTCAGCAGCAAGACATTGGTAAATTAAATAGATTATGCATAAAAATAGTTGTTTTATTTAACATTTAATTATTGGAGGTTTGCATAGTACTCCTCATTTACACAGTAGCATTTTACTGATTTTATTCATTTTGAGGAGTACAGAATCTTTATTGTGCAAGTGAGATAAATAAATGCTCACATTTAGTCTGGAACTACAATAACCATCATGTTTACACACAACGCCTCTGCACTTATTTTTCTCAACATGGGGGCAGGAGAGCTGTCAGTCAAATTAATGTGAAAAAGTAACTCCGATATATTGTTGTAAATTTGAAAAGTAATACGTTACTTTACTAGCCTGACGTCGTCATACTCAATTCTAGTCAGAATATGAGTCTGAGACCGCTCCGTTGGGCTGTGATTATGGGGCGTGTTTCAACCGAACCAGGAAAGACCTCAATTGGATAGACCTACAACCAATCAGAGCAACGGAGCGACCGAGCGACGCATAACGTTAGTTGTCAAATGTCAACAGAACTCAACTGCACTGTGTTGCCATGTCCGCGGGTTGAAGCGACCCCAATTATTTGATATACAGACCCAGGAATGCCATTTTTAGCTGCCAGCCCTGACAAAATAACACATATTTTACCCCCCAAATGCCTTTTTTCCCGGAGAAACCCCCCTGGAAAGCTATTGGGCTTGTTTTTGGCTAGTTTTGAGGAACGTTAGCAATTGGGCGGGTTTTGTTGTAAAAACTTGGCAACCCTGTACCTGCACGCACGCTGGAATAAGTAGCCTAACGTTAGAAGAAAAAGATGAGTGTAAACGATCTTTGCCGGTGTTGTAAAAAAAGAATTTAAGGATACACAGAGTACTTACCAACACGATCATCATTTCTGAGAGAAATAGTAAAGGTGACTGCATATTAGAACAAACTCAACCCAAGCGCCTTTGATGACGTGGATGATTACGTTAATGTTGATCATCTGTCCATCATAATTACGGGCATAATTACTTCTGTACGGATCAAGTCCAGACAGAACTGCCCGAGTAAAAATGTTGTTGGCGGGGCTAAGTTCGGCTGGCATCCAGGCTATTACTTTACTAGTTACTTGGAAAAAGTAATATTATTACCTAACTCAAGTTACTTGTAATGCGTTACCACCAACACTGGTTATAATAGACTTAATTATAAGCAAACGAAAGGAAAAAACGTTTATAATCCCCTGCGAAAATGGGTGTGATGTGAGTGAAGATTTGGGAAAAGAAACGAGATGTCCATGTCCATTTGGGATAAAATGGACTAGGCCTATTGTTAAAATTCACAGAAAATCGAGTGACCAGATCGCAAAACAGAAAGAAAAAGTGCTCTCTGACTAGGGCTGTGCGATATTGAAGAAAAATGCGATATTCGATATCCTTGTTAAATAATGCGATATTCGATAAGCGATACGATATTGTTTTAAGTGTGTACAATCTATTTCTTTCCCCAACTGATATCTTTCACTTAAAGCATAATCGACTGTGTTTACATGAATACTCATCAAGACAGCCATTTTGACATAACTTGTGTGTGTATTTGACAGTTTGAGTGTGTAACAAGACACGAAAAAAAAAGAAGAATGGCTTGTGCGCATGTTTTGGTGTGTGTGTCAGACAGCACGAGACTGCAAGGAGTTGTTTTTCGCAAATTATTGCATTTAATAACTCTTAACGTCAAGCAAGTCACATAAATAACAGTCATGTGCTCAGTCTATTCTCTGCTATATGCATCAACCTAAAACTTACACTTTTCACAATGTTGAAGTAGCCTAATAAAATCATTTCGATATATTGCGCAGCCCTATCTCTGACCATTATTTCCTTTCTAGGCTAAACAAAGCTTTGTGCTTCACTCCTGTGGTAATATTCACGTGAAACAGCATTCACATATAAAACACTGGGTTAGTAAAATAACAAAATTATTAGAAAATATAAGTAGAAAATAGTATTTATGTAAAGAGATATATTAAAATAAAAAGTGGAAGGAAGCTATTTTTTTCCCCCTCACGTGCAACCTAGCGGATGAGTCATTATTTGGGTTAGTAAAATAACGAAATGATAGTTTTAAGTAGAAAATAGTATTTATGTAAAGAGATATAGTAAATTATCTAGCTATTTACCTAATTACCCCCCAAAAATCCCCCCCAAATGACGATATCATCGACCATCACAATGTTTTACTGTAAACATCATCAACTGCCAATTTAGGGGACATCGCCCAACCCTAGAAATGACAAAAGCGCTGGCGGTGACTGGCATCTTTCATGTTTACGTTAATTTAAAAGACATAACCGACTATGGAGGGCTGTACGATTAATCGAAAAATAATCGAAACCGAAATTGTTCAAATCGTTACAGCCCTACGACTATGTTTACCATGCTACTCGACAAGACAGGAATTTTGACATAATTTTGTGTGAATATTTGCGCACTGTGAGACGCGTGGGTGCGCTTAGCTAGTGTTGCTGTGCTGCGCGAGAACCAAACTGAGAGACACGGTCACTTTCTCATCTATGTGCACTTGAATATTTAAATAGGCAAAGCATACAAATGCGCAAATTATCAGTGAAGATGCAGCACTTGCCCGAGCAGGCAGGTGACAGTTCTGTCAACTGGCCCTAGTGTCTTTCACGCTGGCCCCGGGTCATCAGGCAGTCCTTATTTTCAAGCCCTGCACTCTGTGAATGTCCTTGAGTGGCACAGCTAGAGCCCAGACTTGAACCCAATTGAACCTCTCTGGAGAGATCTGAAAATGGCTGTGCACCGACGCTCCCCATCCAACCTGATGGAGCTTGAGAGGTCCTGCAAAGAAGAATGGGAGAAACTGAGCAAAAATAGGTGTACCGAGCTTGTAGCATCATACTCAAAAAGACTTGAGGCTGTAATTGGTGCCAAAGGTGCTTCAACAAAGTATTGAGCAAAGGCTGTGAATACATGTAATCTTTTAAAAAAACATTTTTTTTATACATTTGCAAAGATTTCAAACACTTTTCTTTCATGTTGTCATTATGGGGTATTGTTTGTAGAATTTTGAGGAAAATAATGAATTTAATCCATTTTGGAATAAGGCTGTAACAACAAAATGTAGAAAACGTGAAATGCTATGAATACTTTCTGGATGTACTGTATTTGGGCCGACGTCTAGTCTTGTCCATCTGTATCCGTTATTTCAACACACACTTAACTTTGGCCCAAGTGTTGGGGACATTTAGTTTTCAAAAGAATCTTGCAAGAAAAAAGAATGTTAGTTATGATGAATTAAAAACCTTCACAAGGACAAACATCTTGAAGATTCGTTGATAGGCTGTCAATTCATTAAATGATCAGCTGTTTTCCCACAGAAGAAGTTTATTAAGTGTTGTTAAGCATCTCCTCCATTGACATCCATAAAAAAAAAACTGCCTCTTGTCTCCTTCCCTGCGTACCACATAACCTTGTCTCAATGCTTTGTTACTGGTAATCCCAAATACCTTGATGAGCTTGTTCATGGATGTTTTATTACGGTAGGGTTGGAGCTAAACACTAATCTGACTGGACTGTTGTTGTCTGACAGATATGTCTAGTAAAGGGAAGTTTGAGGTCATGTAGTCCATTGTGTTTTGCTGGATCAAGTCCATACCAGCTTTATTATTGATTGTTCTGATGAGAGCAGCTAATGGGATAAGAACCTCATGTCAGTTCACCATACACACACATTTGGAAACACTGGCTCTGTTTTGATATAGCTGCCCTACAAACTTAGGTGTGAGCAGCTAGACCGACATTGAGGTCTAGCATCCCTCCCTGTCTGACATCCTGTTTTTAACTTCCAACGTACAAACCCAAGTGTGAGGAGGACCTCACGATTAACATTCTGACACTGTGTGCTTGCGGAAGGAAATAAGACCCTGTGTGTGTGTGTGTGTGTGTGAGAGAGATAGGGAGAGAGAGAGATACTGTGCAATTGGCTGAGATTGTTTCTGTTTGTATCTTGGTCATGTTCTGTATAAAGTGAACTCATTCAGACCACTTAATTCCTTCCATACTTAAAAAAAAAATATTTGACTTTTTTTTTGTCAATGTTGACAGGAAAGGGGCACTTGAACTTAAAATGATTATCGGTGCTGCTTAAATGCGGTCAGTGAACATTTGTGATCGTCTTTCCCTATTGTGACACATATCCAAGTAAAAATGACGTCTCAAACCAGAAAATGTAGGATGGGACTTGATTTTGTCCATCGGGAATTTTTTTGCATTGTTGGATCATTGTCATTTGCTAATTACTGTCTCATGTGAGTGAAAGGAATACATGTTTTTGAAATGTTTGCAAGGTTTTTTTTAAGAAAGTGCTTACATATAATTTATTGTAAGTATTCAACTTCATTCAAAATGTTCAGATGATGAATGACTCTAGAGCCATTTTCAAAATCTCTCACTGGTTCATGAATTTGCTAAGCACTACATAGTGAAACCATATACAGTTGCAATCAAAATGATTCAACTCCCTTGACCTGCAAGACATTTTGCTGCCAAGAACAACATTTTATGAAAACAATTAAATAAAGGCATCAGTAAACTATTATAGAACGTTTATCAATACACATTTGAGTGATTCTGTGAATGTAAAGTTGATGAAAAAATAAATAAATTATTCAACCCCCAAAAGTAGGGATGGGGCCGATCCTATCCAGTATTGGTATCGGACCGATACCAGCTTAATTCACGTATCGGATTTTCCCGATCCAACCTGCGGAGAAATCCGATACCCATGAGCTAGATCTGCGCTTTCCAAAAGTGATTCCCGCCGGCTTGTCTGCTAGCTGGCTGCAAACTATGGAATGGATTTCCTGAACGGAGGCGCGGCTCAATGAGACAGAGTTATGAGACACGCCCCACTCAGGAAATCCATTCCGCAGTTTGCAGCCAACATGTCAGCTGTGTGGAAATACTTCACAGTGGAAACACCGCAGAGCAAGACAATGTTTGCAAAACCGTAATTCAGAGAGGTGGAAGCTCCCTCGCGTCGTACAACACAACGAACGCAATCAAACATTTAAAAAAGCAGACAAGACTAGGGTGACATTTAAGAGATAATAATCAGGGCTTGACATTGACAATCGCCATCTGCGTGTATTTCGGCTGTGTAACACTCACACCAGCCACTTTGGTCTTCTCAAAAGCCATCTGTTATAATCACGTTGCGCATTATAACCAATCACACGTGTTTATATTGAGTTAATGAATAATAATCAGAGGCGTTCAGATTAGCGTAGTTTTGTTCAGAGCGCGCGCGGCTCTCACGCTGGCTGAAATCTACACTCAAAGCAGAGATAAACGTGCGATGTACGCAGGAGATTAATTCATCATACAGTGATTGACAGTTTTTTTTATATTTCAGCACCGAAAATAGTTTCAAACAAAACACAGCAGAACCACAGCGCATCTGATATGACTGGCATTAGGTTGGCTTGACGTTCGCGAATCTAGGGACCGTCTCTAAAGTTACATACAACATTGGTAGGCTATACACCTTTCTAACTTAAATGGCATTTGAAGAGAATGACTTAGTCATAAAACTGACTGTAAAGTGTTCATCTAGGTGTTAGGTATGATGCACACCTTTTGGATTTTTGATATTTAATCAAATAGACTGTCAAATCATATGAAAATATAGGCTTTATTTCACTAGAATACTGTATGGGCTCTTACACAAAATATGCTAGATTTAAATGTGTCATAGCTGATAGAACACTGATGAGAATATTGCTTGAGAATAGATTTACAGATATAATATTAGAGATTTATGCATTATGCGTTGCCATTGACGACGGCCATTATAAGGAAGGAAATCCCACAGAATCTAGCTTAAAAAAGTGCTTAGAGCTGCTTGATTTATTTTTTGTTTGTTGATTTTCAAATATAAATTGATAACCGTGATAATTTGGGTCACTATTATGTTCATATCATACTTGCCTGTTGAGTGGAGTTTATGTCAGCATCATATAAAATCAACAATAATGATAATAATAATATTTAAGCAAACAGCTCTGGTATCGGAATAGTATCGGTATCGGCCGATATCCAAATTCAGGTATCGGGATCGGATCGGAAGTGAAAAAATGTGGATTGTGCATCCCTACCCAAAAGTCAAATTTTGTGCAGAATATTTTATTCTTTATGACCTCCAATAAATGCTGTCTGTAAGTGCTTAGAAGCTTCTGCATGTCTTCTGCAATCTTGGCCCATTCCTTGCTTGAAAAAGCTTCCAGATCACTGATAATCTTTGGCTTTCACGTTACCACTGATTTCTTCCAATTCCAACAAATATTTTCAGTGATATTTTAAAGGTCCTGTTCTTCGTGATCCCATTTTTCAAACTTTAGTTAGTGTGTAATGTTGCTGTTAGAGCATAAATAATACCTGTAAAATTATAAAGCTCAAAGTTCAATGCCAAGCGAGATATTTTATTTGACAGAAGTTCCCTTTCAAAGCCTACAGCGAACGGGCCGGTTTGGACTACATCCCTGTACTCCCTGCTTTAATGACGTCAGTAGAACAGTTTGTTGACTAACCTCCGCCCACAAGAATACGCAAAAAAGGGGGCGTGGTCTTGTTGCTCTTCCACGTGGAGAAGAGGAAGTGTTGCGTTTGTAGAGTGTGTTTGTCGCCATGTCGTAGAGACGCTGTTATTTTCGCATGCATCTCATATTGACGCATGCTTCTCCCCGTTATGGTAAGAGGCGTGACCTTTCCGGGCAACGTGCGCTAAGCTGAACAAAGCACTGATCCCTGAACAAAGCTTAAGTACTGTATATTTTGAGGTATACTTTGCAGTGTTTCCCCGGGGTAGACAGATACTGACACAAACTCTTAAAAACACTTAAAAAGGTGTTATCACTAGTATTTTTCAAGTGACTGAGCATTACAGCCAAACTAATTTCCCTGTTTTAAAAACAAAGCCTTACAAGGTAAAATATACAATAAAAAGAATGGCAGACATTTAGGCCAAAGCGGCAAAGATAATAATCGTTGTCGTTTTTATACAAAAGAATAAGAATAAAGATACACATTACATATACACAACATAATAAATATATAAATGAAATGGTGCTTTATTTTTTTAGCTACAGTAGGTGTATTTAACAGTAGCATTCAAGTAAGAATTTGTTTGAACAATTATAAAAATAAAACATGTTATACACTTCACTGTATAAACTAAACATTAATTTATTAAAGCTACTGTATTAAAGTTATCAGTCAAGAGCAGTGAGTGATTTTCTCTTTGTGTGTTGTTGTTTTATTAACATTAAAGGTAGGGATGCACGATATATCGGCAACATATCGTTATCGGCCGATAAATTATTATTTTTGATGTTATCGTTATCGGTCCAATAAGAAAATTTGACCGATATAGTCAAGCCGATAGATAATGTATTATTTCCTTCAGCTGAGACGGACGCGCTGTCCACCATGATGGGTTTGAATTGCTCTAAATATGTTTGGAATCACTTCGAAAAGGAAAATACAGTTATGTGCAACATGTGCAGCGCAAGTCTTCTATAATCTACATAAAATGATAATGAGAATAGAATAGGCTGTAAAAGAGCGTTGTGTTTCAGCGCGTTTGTTGAGGGAAGAGCGCGCCCACGGAGTTACACCTTCATGACGAGCACAGTCAAGTTCGCTTGTGCATTCACAGCCTTTTGTGCCATTGTAAGTTGTAATATTATATTTATTATTATTCTGTGTATGTAATATCATATAGGATGCGTTTGGTTTAGTTAATAAACGATGCAGTAAAGCACTTCATTGTACCGGTCTTTAGCTTCAGCGCGCGCCCACGGAGTTACACCTTCATGACGAGCACAGTCAAGTTTGCTTGTGCATTCACAGCCTTTTGTGCCATTGTAAGTTGTAATATTATATTTATTATTTTGTGTATA
Source organism: Gobio gobio (assembly GCF_949357685.1). NCBI lineage: Eukaryota > Metazoa > Chordata > Actinopteri > Cypriniformes > Gobionidae > Gobio > Gobio gobio. The sequence goes on from NC_137098.1 coordinate 26,944,380, forward strand.
TAATCCCATATAGGATGCGTTTGGTTGAGTTAATTAACGATGCAGTAAAGCACTTCATTGTACCGGCGCGCGCATTTCAAACAGAAATGCACAGCATTAATAACTACTGGGACTGTCCTATACATAACACTGCAATGAGAATATTTCTGTTATAAAACGTAGTGAATTCTCTGGGTTTAGTTGTATTTCAGCGCGCTGTTGTGGGAAGCGTCAACAACGCATTCTGACCAGCACAGTCAAGTTCGCTTGTGCATTCGCGTCATTTTAAGCATATGTAAGTCGTAATATTACGTTTTTGTAGTATAAACATCTGATTAAAGTCATATAGGATGTGTTTCGTTAAGTCAATAACCCGCAGTGCTTCACTGTACCGGTGATCATCTTAAGTTTCAGCACGCTCTCAAACAGGGGAAGAGCATCCACAGGAGTTATAACCCTTCACCTATGCGTGATTTTGTGCTAATATAAGTTGTAATATTATATTTATTTTGTATAAATATCTGATTGTTCTCATATATGATGCGTTTAGTTGTTAATTAAACTTCTAAGCGCTTCAGTTTATGGTTGTTCGTTCATTCTCTCCAGCTTCAGCGCGCTCTCAAACAGCAACATTATTCCTAATAGACTAGACTAATATTACAGATGTTTACTATTACTGTAATATTAAACATATTTTTTTTTCAAAAACACAGAAGCATTATTTTTTATAATTAGCACTTTTATTGTTCTCGTATCATTTCCATCAACAATATGGTTTGATTAAAACCATTTCTTTATCGTCTGTGCGGAGGTTATTTCATGCACTTGCATTCTGATTCTTTATTATGCAGCCTAAGTAATGCTGTTCAATTACTTGTTTGCATTATTTAGGTATATTATTTTTATTTTTTAGACAATATAATTTTTGGTAACATTTTACAAATAAGGTCTCATTTTATTAATGCATTAACTATCATGAACAAACAGAGAGCAATAACCTTTGTTTCTTTTAGTAATAAAATGTTTGTGTTTTGTAACAGTCCATTCACAGTTCATAACTAATGTTAAAAGACACAACTTTGGGTCTGAATATGTTGAGATTAACATGAACTAAAATTAATAAATCCTGTTGAAGTATTGTTCATTCATTGTTGGTTAACTAATACTAACAAAAATTAAACCTTATTGTAAAGTGTTAAAAAAAAAATTTGGCCATAGGAGTGTAAAATTAATTTGAAAAGGTAAGGAATCTCACACTGGTTCAAATAGGCTACTGTAGTGTATAGGTTTGATTTATGTTGAAGTGTTTGGGACATGGCTTTTAATGGTGAGCCTTTTGTTTTTGTAATCAGGCTCTCAGAGTTTATTAAAATTTGTATTTAGATTTATCGGCCAATATATCGGTTATCGGCTTTCAAATATTAAGAATTATCGGTTATCGGTATCGGCCAAAATGTTTATATCGGTGCATCCCTTATTAAAGGCATAGTTCCCCAAAAATTAAAATTCTGTCATCTGTCAAGTTTTTTTAAACACATTTCTTTCGTCTGTTGAAAATAAAAGTTACTTTGAAGAATTTGGGAACCAAAGTTGCTGGTCCCCAGTGACTTCCATAGTAGGCTAGATTTTTTCCTACTATGGAAGTCAATGGTGACCAGCAAATGTTTGGCTACCCGCATTCTTCAAAATATCTTATTTTGTGTTCAGCACAAGAAAGAAATTAAAACAGGTTTGGAACAGCATTAGAGTGAGTAAATAATGACAGAATTTTCATTTTTGGGTGAACTCCCTTTAAGGACATGCATGTCCCGTGAGTGTATCTCTACCTCTGGATTAACCAGTGCTTGAAGTGGAAAAAATAAAGTGCCGGTACTCACCAAAGGGGGCGGGCTTTATTGGACCGTGGTTATGGGGGAATTGTTCAGTCAAAAATTCAAGAAGGTACATATTTTAAAGCTCTTTCTAACTTGTACTCAGCCTTAAAGGGTTAGTTCACCCAAAAATGAAAATTCTGTCATTAATTACTCACCCTCATGTCGTTGGACACCCGTAAGACCTCCGTTTATATTCGGAACACAAATGAAGATATTTTAGTTGAAAGCTGATGGCTGAGAAAGGCTTCAGACAGGCCTCCATTTGCATTCAGTACATTGACACTTCCAAGATCCATGAAAGGCACTTAAAACGTCGTTACAAAGTCCATTTCACCACAGTGGCTCTACAATAATTTTACGATGCGACGACAATAGTTTTTGTGCGCAAAAAAAAATCAAAATAACACCTTTATCCAACTTGTTCTCGACTTCCGTGTATGCCTCCACGACGCATGCGCGAGAATATGACGCAGATCCGGCGTTCGGACATATGACCCAGATCCCAGAAGCGATTTGTTTACGAGCAGAGGAAGACGTCTAAGCTGTTGGATTCTACATTGATCGTGCTTTAGGTCTCGGCGTAGTGCTCAAAATGGGGCTTAAGTGTGTATTTCATGGATTCCCGAACGCCGGCGCTACGTCATATTCTCGCGCATGCGTCGTGGAGGCATACACGGAAGTCGAGAACAAGTTGGATAAAGGTGTTATTTTGATTTTTTTTTGCGCACAAAAACTATTGTCGTCGCATCGTAAAATTATTGTAGAGCCACTGTGGTGAAATGGAATTTGTAACGACGTTTTAAGTGCCTTTCATGGATCTTGGAAGTGTCAATGTACTGAATGCAAATGGAGGCCTGTCTGAAGCCTTTCTCAGCCATCAGCTTTCAACTAAAATATCTTCATTTGTGTTCCGAATATGAACGGAGGTCTTACGGGTGTCCAACGACATGAGGGTGAGTAATTAATGACAGAATTTTCATTTTTGGGTGAACTACTAACATATAGTTCTTGAAAAAAAAAAAAAAAGTAATTGTTTAACTATAGCATTTGTTACAATAAGGGTTTATTTACAAAGCAAGACCATTGACTGCTTCTCATTACCATGCAGGCCAATGTTAACTTTTTTTCTTTCTTTTTTTAATCTATAGCATTTGTTATGAAAAATAGCAACACAGTTAGAAACTGTAGCTACAACATGCCACAGATGTATTAAACATCTTTAGTGAAAAATCTATTCCCTTAACTGATTATCTATTATAAATTCTACAACTAGTCAATTTACCACAATAAATAGCCTATAGACAATAGAACGTGATAAATTCTAGTAAATGTGGTCATCATGAGTTTAAAAAACTTGCAGGATGATGTTTTCCCCTCTTTTCATCAGACATTTTAGTGGCTGTTTAGATCATGTTTGACTTTCTGCGTAGTGTTTTACTACATTCTCAATAGAATTCAAATGGGTCGCACATTTTATCACGTCGCATAGGAACAGCTCGTGCAAATCTTAACACTTTTGGAGCGCGCTGGTAAATGCACCTACAATGATTTGTGCGCCAGTTAATTAAACAATTGGGCTTCAGTCACAGTCATATTGCACTGACAATTGATCCGTTAAAAATGCAAGAAGATTGCAACTGTATCATATTAAATGAGGAACCAGTGAATGAAAACAAGTTTGCGAATTTAGTCACTGAGATGCTTTGGAGTAGGGTTGAACGATTTTGGTAATCTAATTGTGACTTTTTTCTTCTTCTTTTTTTACCAGTGTTGCGATTTAATATGCAATAATTTTTTAAGCTCTTTATCTTCTGTATTGTTCAACAAAGAACAGCAATAAATCATTGTATTGTAATGGTGGGAATCTTTAGGCACCTCACGATCCGATTCTGATTCTGGGAGTCACGATCCGATTCCAAAGCAATTCTTGAACTTTTTTTCTTATAAATTAATCTTATTAATACAACTTAAAATATTTTCATTTATTATTATATATGTCATTTTAATTACTTTTTAAAATAATTACACATTAAAATTTATTAAAACAATTGCATGTTAATAATTTTAAAATATAAACTAAAATAGCTTAAAAACATAAAAGCTAATATAGAGGAACAACTTTATTTTATTTTTTTTACAAGTAATGAACAAAAAATGCTGTGAGTGATTTTCTCTTTCTCAGCTTTACTGTTGCTTGATTATTAATGATGACATCATAGACAGCGGACAATCTGCATTCACACTAATGCACAGATCTCTTTTGAAATATAAGATGTGGTTTGTCCTGTCTGTTTAATTCAAGTTTCCTATTTTTAATATATATGCACACTGCATTCCAAACGACATGAATGAAGCCTTCGTAGAGTATTTGTAAGGAAAATACCAGCGGGCGAGGACACACTGTAAATGTAACATCGAGCAAAGCGCACGTTTCTCACAGCACATATACTATGCAATGAAGCCTGCGAATGTCACTGTAATTCGCTTCAACCTTTCCGAACGTTATGAAATATAATTTTTATGGTTCGAGTGGTGTGTGGTCCCCTGAGGAAATGAAAGGAAATGGAAGCAAGCAGAATACGGGTGTTTCTAAAACATACGCAGCGCAATATTGTGCACCTGCAGTTACAATCTAAGTTCAGAATTTATCTGGAATCATTGGAGAGAGAATATTTTCTCCCACCCCTATTGTATACACAATATTAGATCGATTAAACTCAAACTGTTCTTTCTTTTAGATTAACCCAGAATGTAAGCCTTTCTCAGTTAAAAATCTTATCGCGATATTATCGCAAATGCAATTAATCGTTCAGCCCTACTTTGGCGGTGACACATAAACATCTTTGTATCACACAAACATATATTAATTTTGTCTTGTATATATTTTGTCTGTTTTAGGATGTTTTGCTTTATGGTGGCAGAATAACCTCTCAGGTTCACGGTTGTTTGTCATGTTTATGTGTTCATACTTCATAATTATTTAAGTTACAAGCCTAAAATCTTCTGAACCATTTCCGTTTTGAATTATGGTTGAAGGAGTAGATGAGAGCAGTTCTTTTCTTAATTTACTTTCACTGCATGGACAAGAATATCATGAACATTCTGCCCAGCATGTCTTTACGGGTTTGGAACAACATGAGGGTGAATAAATGATGACAGGATTTTTCATTTTTGGGTGAAATATCCCTTTAAATGAGTTCCAATATGTAGATGGAAACATTTTTGGGATGAAAAACCATCTGTGCAGCGCTCCATCAAATAAATCTCAGTGGCTAAATGGAGGCCACTCCTGTGTAAAATTACACATACAAAAATATGATAACCCTTTCCTTTGACTAGCTACCTCTCATCACCAGGCTAACACATGCAGTAGAACACCATAATATCATACTTATAGTAAACCATATTAGTGAGTGGTGACGGCAGTATCATGTGTTATTCTTTTTTAGGTAAAACTTACCTTATGCATACCTCCTTAAAGGGATAGTTCACTCAAAAATGAAAATTCTGTCAAGTCAATTGCTACCGTCAACTGTCTGTGGTTACCAACATTATTCATAATATCTTCTTTTGTGTACAACAGAAGAAAGAAACTCATACAATTTGGAACAACATAAGGGTGAGTTAATGATGACAGAATTTTCACGCTTTTAGACCCCATTAAATATCCTGACGAGCATAGTTCCCTTTCGAAAGGGAACTCGCGCTGCGTCAGCTTCGACGCTACGGGGAACGCCTCCAGCGTGACTGGTGCCTGAAATCACTATCAAAAAACTCAATCCTATTGACCGGCGACAGCCTATGATGTCATCAAGGTGCGACCAGGAAGTATATAAGGGCGCCTTGCCAACATGACAGTATCTCTTCGTCTTCAGGGACTGTTTTGCCTGTCTTCACGTGAAACGTCTACAAGAAGGATAACAATGAAGTGTGCTGAGGCCACTTCTGCAGAAGTGTGTTTTGAATGTGTAGCTTGCGCTTTTGATACACACACACTTTGTGTTTACTGTCTGGGAGAAGAGCATACAACTCGGCTGGACCTCTTCTCGAGGGGAGAGGTTTCAGCATCTGGGAAAGACCACGCTCAAGCTGAGGCTGAGCGGCGTCTGAAATGCGCTTCCCAGATGGATCTGGCTCGTCGCTTGGAGACAGTTATGGTTCTTGAGGACGATCCAGATCGCGAGAGGCTCGAGCAGAGGATGGGTGAGTCAGTTAAAGATGCTGAAGCTTTTCAAACCATCCTGTCCCATGTACGGGGAGTTGCTGGAGGTCATGGAACATGCTGCGGGTAGACTGCAGCTGCCTTTGCGGTGCGTGAGGAGAAAGGCTGAGCGTCCAAACAGTTCGGACGATCGGTTTCTCTCCACCCATGACCTCCCAACTCCTGGGAGTCTTCCATTCCTTCCAGATCTCCATCAGCAGATCTCGAGTGGATGGAAGAGACCATACTCAGCCCTGCATCTGTCGACATCAGCGAGCTAAATTTCGCTGATGTCGAGGGACTGCCTGTCTGGGTATGTGTCGGGGCTGCCCGTGGACGAGATGTTATGTTTATCTCGCCTCTGGGCGGCCGGCGACACTGTGGCTCCCACCCTGCCGGTCTAATGCCTGAATGGCAGGGCGTACATGTCAGTGGGTCACGCTGCGGCGGCTTTGCACACCACAGCTGTGTTGCAGGCGTACCAGGCAGACCTGCTGAGGGACCTCGATCAGGGGAGGGACCCCCTGAGGCAGTAGTCGAGTCGCGCCGGACCGTGGTTTTCGCTCTCCGGGCCACCGTACAGATTGCGCCGATGGTGGCCACGGAGAGACATCTGTGACAAAGGCGTGCTCGGCAGCATTTAGAACATGCATCCCGCTGAGGTCCGGGACCGCGCCCAGGCAGTCGGGTGTCCCCGGCCCGTTCCAGTCTGAGGGCTGGAGACGGGAACAGCAAGCCAGCGTCGCCTCTCGAGCGCCCCCGCCGCGAAGGACTGGGGCGCAGGGGAGGCGGGACACCCGCAACAGGAAGAGGAAGGAAGCCGGGGCTGGTAACCGGAACCAGCGCAGGCAGCGGACACCGCCCTCGAGGACGCGGAGATGAACGCTGCCTTTTTCCCTTCCTCTGGCTTTCCCCCGGGCGCTTGACATCAGGCCGGTGGGCCTATGATGAGCAGAAAATGTAAGATTCTGCCGGCCCGCCTGGTTTGTTTGTTAAAAGCGCCACCCTCAGGATGGCGGGCGGATACTAGCTCGATGGCTGGGTTGAAGCACCGCGAGGAGCGATTGGTAAGTCCCCCTCTATGAGGGCGAAACATTTTCAAAACTATGTTTTTCAGGACTTTTTGACCGTCGCTCCCCTGAGGGGTTGCTTGGGGAAATTTTGGATCATCGAGGGATTTCGCAGGGCCTGCAGCTCCCCGTGAGTAAGCTAAGAACGATCTTCTTTGCAACATTATGTGGTTGTCTGTGAATGCCTCACTTTTGCTAGTAGAGTCTTGCTGCCTCTCCGTGTTATTTTTCCCACTATGTGGGTGATTAATTTGCGCTCTTGCCCGAGGGCTTGTAGTGTAGAGGGCGAGCTGTGTTTTTCTAGCGTAAAAGTGGGAAGTAGCTGAAGACCGGGTACGCGCTAATGCGCGAGCTGTAGTAAGATCTGCGCCCAGCTCTGCGGGGCTTTGGGAAAAGGGGTTTCGGGGCCTCAGTGTGTAATATTAGAGGTAATAATGTTCTTTCCCGAGCCCTGAGTAGATCTAGTGCGGTCTTATGTCGCACCACTTGGCCTAGGCTTTGTCAAGGATGGGGGCGTTCCCTTTTAATGAAGGTTGTTCGCCCCTGGCCTGTCTTTTGATATAAGAACATGGCGTGGTTTATGCATCCTTGTTTCAGCCTCCTCTTGTTACAGAGTCGTCCGGCCAAGGCCCGCCCCCTTCTCTGCGTTCCGGGGTTACGAGTAACGCAGTCGGGGTGTTGCAGCAGACAGCGACTTTGCCAGTGGTCGTGGGGCGGAGTGAAGCGTCTTTCGCTGGTTTGCGATTAGACTTTATCTGCCGTTTCCGCCTTTCAGAGCTTGGTGGCCGCCATCTTTTGGCGGCCCTCGGCCTCTTCCTGGAGGTGGTTCGGCCGGTGGGTTCTATATTTTCTAAGAAAAGGTATTGTTTCACCCTTGCTCTATGTCTCTGCTCCACCTCCTTTAGGGCTCGGGTTGAACTGAACATCGGATAAACCTCTGTGGAGGTTCTGGTCGGATGCTCCCCTGAGGCCCGAGCATTGCCAATGGCTGACGCCCTCGCACTTATGGTTGGCTGCTGCATGGAAAGTAAGACAGCCGCCCCGAGGCAGGTGACGTAAGTTGTACTCCCCTCGCTTTAGAGGGTCTTTGTTTAAGCACTTTCGCTGAGTACACTGCTGTTGGCAATGTGATTAGGTCCATGTTTGTAGGCGCTGCCCGAGAGACTGCGCCGTCCTGGGGGCCCTAGGACACGGCGATGCAGTTGTCCCTAGCTGCCTCTGGGATGGAGCCAGCCCCAGGTGCGGGCGTAGGAGCCAGCCCCAGGTGCGGGCGTAGGAGCCAGCTGGTTGTTAGTAGCCAGCTTGGGCAGTCTGGGCAGTTGGACTTCAGGACAGGTAGTAGGCGTCAACCGGCCTCCCTGCAGGGAAGTCTCGACGCCATGGCCCACGAGTGGGCCTCGGAGGATCTTCTCCACTGGTGTCGACGTCAGCAGTAACCTCGTCAACTAGTCTCCTTGGGGATGAGTTCCCAGGTGTGAACTGGATTTCCAGGCTTTGTCAGCAGCAGACAGCTGCCGCCAGCCCAGGCGCAGCAGCCAGCCTTCTTTAAGGCCGCCCTGAGGGGTAGGCTCCCGGTTTGGGTTACCTTCGCTCAGATGGTAGGCCCGATTGGCCTCCCTGAGGGCCTGCTGTGGTCAGCAGGCGCTGCCTGGTCTCCCCCGAGGGGGCACCACTGGCATTGAGTCCCTCGATGGCTGGTATAAGCTGCTAGTAGGCGCTGGATGGCTAGCACGAGTGCTAGTAGGTAGTAGGCCTCAACCGGCCTCCCTGAGTGCAGCCGCTGAGGCGGTGACCATGAAGTGCTATGAGTAGCACATTCTGGCTATTGGCGGCACGCTCTGCTATCAGGTGGAGGCATTGCGCCTCCCTGAAATCGTTCCCCGGTCCCCAGGTTCGGTAACGGACCGTAGCATGGGATGCTATCAGGCAAGCTGCACGGGGCTTCCCTGAGGGGATTCGCTTGGAGTAGTAGGCCCACGTGGCCTCCTCTGAGGGCACGCTCTGGTGAGCGTAAAGTGCCGTGAGCGGCACGTTCGGCTGTCAGATGGTAGGCATGGTACCTCCCTGAGAGCGAGCTCCCGGTTCCACTGCCGCTGTGCTGAGCATGAAGTGCTACAAGTAGCACGTTCAGCTAGGCTGTGAGTGCCCGATATCTTTGCAGTTGGTAGGCCCGATTGGCCTCCCTGATGAAGCGAGTCCCTGGTCTTCCCAGCTACCTCGAGGGCTAGCACGACTGCGATCAGGTTTCAGGCCCGTACGGCCTTCCTGAGGGCGAGCTCCGCTGTTGGACACGCGAGCAGTCGGCACGGGTTACCAGGTGGAGGCTCCTCTCGGCCTCCATGGGGAACGAGTTCCCCTGGCGGGAACGCACAACTGGCTTTACTCTGACAGCAAGTGGTCACCCGCTATCAGGCGCCGGTCTCTGGCCGTTCGCGAGACCTGGAAGCGGTGTTCTTACCCTAGCACGACGAGACGTTACTGCTGCTATGCGGTCCCCACAGGAGGGGACTTTCATAGTTTGCCTACGGCATGGCTACCTACCAGGCAGGCTTATGAGCTCCTCTCGAATGAGGGTCTACTCTGAGCTTACGGCCGCTTGGCGCTGGTTGAGGGTTGTAGGCCCCTCGGGGCCTCCCTGGCATAATCAGCCTGTAAGGCCTCTGGCCTCCTAAGCACGTTTTAAAGTAGGTGCTTGGTAGATCCGAGGATCGAGCGGCTAAACTCCCCTCGCTAGCAAGGGTTATATAGCACTTCACTGAGAGCTGCTCTCCGGGATAACCCGTCTCTGAGATCCCGCTAGTGGATGTCACTGCCTTTCTTGCAGCACCCTAGCGGGATGCCTCTTCGGAGGCGAGTACCAGAGGCTCTGTACTGTACAGACAGGGTTGACCGTATTACGTGTCCCACATTAGACTGGGTCACCTGGTCAGGTCTCCCTGGTGGCATTCGGTGAGAACCTCCCGAATAGTGACTGGCATAGGGTTCCCTCGTAGTTCCCTTGCCACGTTCCCTTAAAGGAACCCCTTCTAAGTCGAATGGGTGATTCCAGGCCTTCGAGCAGGGCCTGGGAAGGACCTCATGTGTGTGAAGGTTCCTTTTTGGGCGATAGCTTGGGCTATGACCGTAGGGAGCGCTGTCACTGACAGCCTAATGTGACCAGAAGGGGAGTGGTTCAGGCATTTCATATGAATTTGCTTGTCTTGACAGTTGTCACTGCCAGTGGGCATGCACTCCCGTCGGCATGGCGGCGTGGGTATATCGTTCCCCGTAGCGTCGAAGCTGACGCAGCGCGAGTTCCCTTTCGAAAGGGAACGTCTCAGGTTACGAATGTAACCATTGTTCCCTGAGAACAGGGAACGAGACGCTGCGTCGCTTTGCCATGCCGCAGGGCCTGCCTGCCGAAAACAGTCCCTTCAGACGATTAGATACTGTCATGTTGGCAAGGCGCCCTTATATACTTCCTGGTCGCACCTTGATGACATCATAGGCTGTCGCCGGTCAATAGGATTGAGTTTTTTGATAGTGATTTCAGGCACCAGTCACGCTGGAGGCGTTCCCCGTAGCGTCGAAGCTGACGCAGCGTCTCGTTCCCTGTTCTCAGGGAACAATGGTTACATTCGTAACCTGAGACGTTTTCTGTGTTGACATTACCTGGAAGTTGGGATGGGCCATGCCAAAGGATTTGGAAGAGAAGATAACAATACTTGCATTTTTCCCATGACAGATGCTGCATATAAATCCACTTGAGGTTAGTAATTCAACCCTGTTTTGATACCCTGTGCTGGAGAACTGTGGCTATTGTTGCTGTTATCATGACGAATGCTCTCGTAACCACACTCTGGAGTCTTTTTGCAGTATATTGTTAAACTCTTGAGCTGAAGAGATTTCAATTGCTCTCTCAAGTGACTACATTACCATAACATTAAAGTTTATGTTTATTCAATGAACACACTCTGAGACTGTTGGAGCCACTGGATACTTGACCTCTGATTTTATAGTACACCAGTTTAAGTGAATAATGTGCAAAAAGAGGAATGCATCTTTAATGCATAACAAATATGCTTCTTACAGTGTGGCTTGTACATTACTTTATCTTTTTTCCAATTTTACTAAGAAACAAAATAGATCAGGGAGTCTTTGAAATGCACTTTCTGTTACATCACTACAAAGCATGTTAGTCAGAGCTGTGGTGCTGTGGACTGTGCACATGCTCAGGATGTGTGTGAGCTGTTAGCTCACCCAGGTTCAAATCATCATCTCTCACCCCTGATCTCTTTACAATTGGTATGAAATGGGAACTGTAGGATGGTTCTTGTGCTAATATTTTGTCATGGCCTTTTTCCTGGCTGCCATATTAATCTTTAGCAGATAGGTATATTTTTCTGTGGTATATTCTTCTCCAGATGCAGGAATTATTATCCGAATTAGGGATGCACCGAATCCAGGATTCGGTCGAATATTGTGCTTTTTGACTGGGTTTGGCTTTTGCCGATCCTTTGAATTTTTTTCCACCGAACCAAACCCTAGGCTTGCACTATGCTAGTCGACATAATGACGGCGCCGTTGAATATGGGAAGGTGTTTACTGGGTGGACCGTTCAAATGCAGTGTGCTGTGAGAAAGGGAAAATGGAACTTGTGAACAGAAAACGTGTTGTTTGGCAGTACTTTCAGTCAAAAGAAGGCGATTCAAGTCGAGCTACATGTTCAATTTGCAATGCCGATTTGTCTCGTGGTGGCAAGGACCCTAAACAATAGCGGCTGTTAAGACATTTGCGTATGATACGTATTGTTGTTTTTGAATAGTGCACAATCGCTTTAAATATTGAAACTGGCAAGCCTTTAAACGCATTTACTTGACAAACTTTATAAGCACGAAAGTGAAAGCGGCTTCGGGGATTTCAAAACAAGGCATCATGAAGCTTCGAAGCGTTATGAATCAGTGAGCCAAATCATGATTCGGATCGCGTGTCAAACCGCCAAACTGCTGAAATTTGGCGATTCAAACCGCTGATTCGACTCGCTGATTCATAATGCTTCGAAGCTTCATGATGCCTTGTTTTGAAATAGTCATCACTATTTAAGTCGTTATTTAGGGTTTTTTTGCGCACAAAAACTATTCTCGCCGATTCATAAAGTTATTTTAGAACCACTGTAGTGAGATGGACTTTGTAATGACGTCTTTAGTACCTTTTAAGGGTCTTGAGAGTGTAAAGTGCCATTGTGCCAATGGAGGCCTTTCAGAGCCATCAGATTTCAACTAAAATATCTTCATTTCTGTTCCGAAGATGAACGGAGGTCTGACGGGTGTCGAACGACATGAGGGTAAGTAATTAATGACAGAATTTAAATTTTTGGGTGAACTAACCCTTTAATGAAGGCAAACCCTTCCAAACAAAGGTTATTTTCATGTTACTAATAAGTATTTTTTGTTGACATATATATATATATCTACATAATCGTGAAGGTCTCTAGAATAATCCAAACAAAACAATTCTTACAACAGATCTATAGTTTTTTGTACACTTAGTCAAAAGTCCAAGCGGCAACTATGGTTGCCGCTGGGCAAATGACTTGTAAGTACATATAATGGGCAAATGGGGTATACTGGGTTAACAGGTTAATAAATCAAGATTTTTGGTCTTTAGTGCTTTTTGCTTTCATAATATCCCACCTAAAACATAACTTAACCTTTTAACTGTACAGTAGACCTTAATTCGATAGGGAAAAATATCAAATTGTATGATATTATGTCTTGTAAGGGTCAAAATATTGAGGACCCTTCATCCAGTTTGGATGTGTTTCATTCTAATCGGTCAAGGACCCTCATTCTCTTTATGACTTGTAGCTTATGATTCCATTATAATGTGAAAATTCATACAAGAAATGAGTTTACATTTACATTATTATATGAAATCACCTACTACAGTCAGCCATTGAATACTATGGGACTAATTATTTATTTATTTTTTATTGTTATATAGGTGTAATTTTTTCGTCATTATATTAATTTATTTTCATTTAACTTTTTGATACATAATGCCCTGTTGCGGCAATTTAATGGCTGCACTTTGTTCTGCACTATGTTCCACCACTTTAAGACAAATGTATTTTTTTGTTGTATTTTCATATTCAACAGAATTTAAATTAAGATAAGTTTTGTTTTGTTTGTTTTATTTGGTTTTATTTTAGAGGTAACGCAATGTGCAAGATTGGTTTATGATAAGTCAACTATTTTGAGTCTTCGGACCTGTCCAAACAATTGGCTGGGCTATGACTCAAATGGTTCATATTATCCACCTCCTCCTTTTTTATCTTCGATACCTGGTTATCTTCAGTGATGGCCATGCACCTTACCAGTGAAGAGACTGAGGAAGAAACGTGGAAAGCGGGGTGGCTTTGCTGTGAGGCTGAAGTCCTGCCTGGCTCTGCAGTCTGGTGTGCGGTCTTTGGGACGACGTGGCAGGTGTTTGGCCAGTGACTATTTTGTTCGCTGGCGTCCCCTGGATCGGTTATATGAGCAGAGTGCTTCCCTGGTCCCAGCTACGGTGACCTCTGGTGTGTGTGGCTTTCCCCATATCTACCGCCGTCGAGGAGTGTGTTCCGATCATCTGCACACCTTCCCTCGGGTGCAGCGGTCGGAGGAGCTGACGGAGACGGACAGTCCGCTTTTGTTCAGGCTGGGTCTACTTAATTCGAGATCGGTAGTAAATAAGACTTTTATTATAAACGACTTTTTTACCTCGCGTGAATTGGACTGCTTATTTATAACGGAAACCTGGCTTACCGTTGGTGATTCAAGTCCTTTGTCGGAACTTTTGCCTTCAAACTGTTTGTTTTTAAACTCACCCCGCTTAACTGGCAGGGGTGGCGGATTATTCTCTATGTTTAAAGACAAATATTCTTATCACCAAATAGTACAAAATGACTACAGAAGTTTTGAGCTGCAACTTTTTGTATTTGAACTGAATAGCCCACTGTTGATTGCTTTGAGATATCGTCCTCCAAGACACAACGCAGACTTTTTAATTGAGTTTGCAGATTTTTGGGGTGAATTTGTACCAAGGTATGATAAAGTGTTAATTTTAGGAGATTTTAATGTGCATGTGTGTTGCGCAACAGACTATTTAGGTAAAGAGTTTATTACTTTGATAAATGCCTTTGATTTAGATCAGCATGTAAATGTTCCTACCCATCGGGGTGGACATACTCTTGATCTTGTATTATCATACGGTATTTCTTTGTTTGATCTGGAGATAGTAGATAATGGGTTTTCCGATCATAAATGTATTATATTTTCCATTCCTACATCATCAAACTCTTTGAAATCCAAAAAGCTAGTACGGAAATCCAGATTAATAAGTTCTGATACTACTACAATTTTTTCATCAGCTTTTTGTGATAAAATGCAAGTTATGGATACAAACCAGTATGAATTAAGTGCAGAAGAGCTTTTGTATGCGTTTAATTCTACATGTGTGAATGTTTTAAATGTAGTAGCTCCCGTAAAGACTCTAAAACCTTAGACAAGTTTTGATCCATGGGTTGATGATAACATCCGCACTTTGAGGCAATCCTGCAGAAAAGCTGAGCGTAGATGGAAAAAGGATAAGCTTCATGTTTCTTTTGAAATACTAAGTGTTTCATTGTTAAAATATCAAAAGGCTTTGAGAGCAGCAAGATCTGATTATTTCACAAAACTCATTACTAAAAACTATCACAGACCAAGAACTATTTTTACTGTTTTTAATTCTGTTATTAATCCACCTGTTTATGAGTATCCTGCTGCATCAGGGACTCTGTGTGATGACTTTCTTAAATTCTTTGTGAATAAGATCAGTGATATTAGATTGGGGATATCCTGCCCTTCTTTCGATCCTACTATCCCCATGGCTTATTTGGCAGAGCTTTAGCAATTCATACCCATTTCTCTCTCTGATCTGCAAGAAATAGTGGGACAATTAAAGCCGTCGGGCTCCTCTATGGATGCCATCCCTCCTTTTCTGTTGAAAAAAGTTTTTGATGCTGTGGGGCCCTACCTTTTAAACATTATAAATCGATGTTTGGAAACCTCCATGGTACCAGAAGCATTGAAACATGCTATAGTTCGGCCACTGTTAAAGAAACCAAACCTTGACTTAAATATCATGGTGAATTTTAGACCTGTTTCGAATTTGCGTTTTGTCTCTAAGATTTTAGAGAAGATAGTGCTGAACCAATTGCAGAGTTTCCTGGATGAAAGTAAGGTATTTGAGCTTTTCCAATCGGGTTTTAAAAAATACCATTCAACAGAGACTGCACTCCTTAAAGTTTTAAACGATGTGTTAATATCTGCCGACTCTGGGTTTTCTACCATACTTATATTGTTAGACTTGAGTGCGGCCTTTGATACGGTAGATCATTCTATTCTTCTTCATCGTCTGGAGCATTGGGTGGGTATCAAAGGACCTGCTTTAGAATGGTTTAAGTCCTACTTGTCAAATAGGAAGTTAAGTGTTGGTATTGGGGAATATTCATCGAAGGCTGCTCCTTTGTCTTGTGGTGATCCGCAGGGATCCATTTTGACTCCAATTCTTTTCACATTATATATGCTTCCATTGGGGTCCATTTTTAGAAAACATGGGTTGTCGTTCCACTGCTATGCGGACAACACTCAAGTTTATTTACCCCTAAAACCAAATTGTGATGGACTGGAAAAAATTAAGGCCTGCCTATCTGATGTGAAAGCTTGGTTATCTCTAAATTTCCTTAATTTTAATGAAAATAAATCTGAAATTATAGTATTCGGCTCATCAAATTCTCATAGTCAAATAACCCTAGGTAATCTAACACTTCTAGTGAAGTCTTGGGTGAAAAACTTAGCTGTGGTTTTTGATGACGGTCTGAAATTTGATAAGCTCGGTGGTCAAATCATGCTTTTTCCAACTGCGTCTTTTAGCTAGAGTAAAACCAATTATATCTTTTAAAAACTTTGAAAGACTAATTCATGCTTTTTTAACATCGAGGCTAGACTACTGTAACTCACTGTATTTCGGGATTAGCCAATCAGCTTTATCCCGGTTACAGGTAGTACAAAATGCGGCGGCAAGACTTCTAACAGGCACTAGAAAACGGGAACGTATTACTCCAGTCTAGGGCTGTGCAATTAATCGAATTTCGATTTCGATTTCGATTTTGCCTCCCAACGATCACCAAAATAGTACAATCGAGAAAAAACGATTATTTTGCCTTGCGTTCTGAATGAAACGCGCACGCGCTCATCCGCCCCTCCCGAAGCCACAAACTTTCTCAGATCGGGAGTCTCGTGTGCAGAATTTAAAAACTCGGCGCGAGTAAAGATGGCAGAAGGAGGGCAGTTACAGCAGCGTTTGGTGAGCAAAAAATGCAAAACCAACTCCGTTGTCTGGGAACAGTTTGGCTTCGAGGAATCAGACGACGAGCAGAAACATGCTACGTGCAAGATTTGCTACATGGTAGTGGCTGCAACGCAAGGGAACATCACGAATTTGTTTTAAAAACTGACGAGAGCAGGGGTGCCGTGTAAACGTCCTTTTTTCCCCTCATATTTTTCAAATAATTCTCTCTTTGTAAACTTTGTTCAATGCATGCGAGTGCTGCCGTATGTTTGAATATGACCAGTCGTTTTCACCGTCGTCACCCGGGTTTTGTTAGCCTGGTTTTACCAGACTCTCGTACATTTCATTTGTACATAGAGTCTGGCCACTCTCCATTGACAAGCGTTTACTTCCTTGAAGGCGGGTTCTCTGTTGAAGTTTAAAACTATTGGATCTGCCAAGAGTCACTCTGGATCTGCCTAACCAATCACTAACGTTTGGTCGTGACGTATGTCACGCGCCGTTCGCCTTTGATTCTCACATTAACGGTAGAGGTGTGCGATACCGCTAGATTTGGTATCGATCCGATACCAAGTAAATACAGGGCCAGTATCGCCGATACCGATACCAATATCGATACTTTTTAATAATTAAGGTGGATGCGTCTTCAACCGAAATCTAAATGAATTTTCATGACTTTTAATTTGTTTTTGTGATTTGCATTTTGGGTTATTAATCAGTACTACAAAAGCTTTTGTTCAGAAACAACTTTTGGTTACTTCTGTTTTATTTAAATAAACAAAGTTACAAAATGATTACTTCACAAATATAAAAAATGTAAAAACAAATTTTCTTTTCAAATAGCATGTTAACAAAAAATGTTTCTCCTCTTTATTGCACTTCTTTTAAGGATTTTTTTCTTAAATAAACAAAGTCACAAAGTTTTACATACAACGCTCCTCTTTCTCTCTGCTGCCATTCTCCGCCTCTGACTGACTGCTGTTAGAAATGCGCGGCTGAGCGGCGCGCGCGCCTGACTGCTGGTGGTAGCGCTAGTGGTGAGTCACGTGACGGTACAACACAGGAGACGGGGAGGAGAGCAGCGTCGAGCACGAGCAGCACTCTTGAGAGCTTGCTCTGCTCTGTGACAGCAGCAGCATTTTGACAAACACGGCCAGGTCGCGAAACGAGAGAAACTGAAACTTAAGTATCGATATTTTCACGTTGGTATCAATCAATACCGATACCAACGTTGGTATCGATATTATCGATATTAGTATCGATCTGCCCACCTCTAATTAACGGAGCACACCACCTCAGTGTCAGTGATAAAACCTCGTGCATTCGGATTGTTATTTATTCACGGTGGAGAGGAGAGTTTTGTGATCGGAACGCGCTGCTCTCGTGGTGCATATCTCGTGCAATCAATAACATGATTGTATGCTGTCAATAAAATGTCATATATGATAAGAATAAATGCTGCCTTGAATAACAGCCCAATTCAAATGTTTACGTGCTTTTCTTCTTTTATTTTTTGAGCGGTGGTGAAATATTTTGCTCTTGTAAACACTTGCCAGAAATACAAGTCTAGAAATGCAAATTACAGCTCACGCAACCGCACAGAGGGTCTATAAAGGATATAAACAGTGAGTTTTGAAGTGATATATTCTTGAAAACTCAGATGTGAATTCGGACAGCAATTACATTACTACACGACCTTGGTGTTTGTCAAAAGTCGATAATTCAGCAACTCCTTCACCACTAACGGAGCGAGCTGGAAAAGACTTTTCCCGGACCACAACATCAGCAGTACAGCAGTGATTGTTCTTGCTCCGTGTACGGGAGTTCGTTTGTTCAGGGAAGAAGGAGGCGGGAACCGGCGAACGTTTAACAACTTTTAATCAAATAATAAACACAAAATGAAAGTAAAAGCGGCAGCCCCTCACGGAGGACTGCCGCGCACAAACATAACAAAACCCAACTTAAAATCCAGGCCTAGTCCTCTCTCGTCCTTCACCGGTGTCGCTCGTCCTTATGCCTCCGTGCTCCCTCATGAGAGGACTCGAGACCGGTGTGTCTCAATCACGCACACCGGTCTCGCTCGCTCGTCCACCTCGCCACACTTTTAACTTCTGGACATTCGTCAGTGCTACCACACACTCGCATCTTTCACCGCCGCCATTACTGAACTACAACTCAAACTAGCGCATGACATCAACGTCATCGCTCTCAGCCACTCCCTCTGTTCGCTGATTGGACCGGTAAAAAATTGTTCGGGGGAAAACCTAAGCATACACCGCAGTCCCAGACGTAGTACTGAAGGAAAATGAAAATTGAGCGGAAGTACGTAGGAGGGCGGAGCCAGGCTAGGGTTTTGTGCCAGAAGACGCGAATGAGAAGCCGCGCGCGCTGTGAGGAAATGTATCTCTGTCCACTCATCCGAGAGCGCGCACACGTCTCTCAGCGCGCAAATATTGAGTTCTCTTTCAAGTCTTGCTCTTGAACGGACAAACTCACACAAAACGTATGTCAACATGTCCATCTTGATGAGTATCCTAGCAGACATAGTCTGTATATGCCTTAAGTGAACTTTATACAGTCGAGAAAGACGACGCATATCCGATCCGGATTGAATAGCTTTTGTAAGTTTAATAGGATTCATCTTTAATTTATGCACTCAAATATGCAATGCTACCTTACATTTGATACATTTCTGTACCTGAAAACTAATGTTAGACGTACCTGAAAAGCATATCTAGCCGAACCATATTGTTGATCTTATTTATTTGTGATTATCATTTTTATGTGAATACTTTTATACTTTGATTTGAATATATGTTATATTATTTATTTTAATAGTTCAAAAAGTACAACAAATGTTACAATTTCAATTGAATTGTTGAAAGGTGTATTTTTAATAAATACAACACATTCCCAAAGTCATGTGAAATAATCGTTTTACATAATCGTGATTTCAATTTTGACCAAAATAATCGTGATTATGATTTTTTCCATAATCGAGCAGCCCTACTCCAGTCCTACGTCATTTGCACTGGCTACCGGTACAATATCGTGTTAATTTTAAAATTCTTCTTCTGGTTTTTAAATCCTTACATGGTTTGGCCCCTCCTTACCTTTCGGATTTACTGACTGAACATCGTCCAGTCTCTCCGGTTTTCATATCAGAGACTACTATGTATACCGAAAACAAAGTTGAAAAGTAGGGGGGACCGGGCGTTTTCATCAGCTGCGCCCAGACTATGGAATGCGTTACCTTTTAATATTAGATTAGCCCCTTCCTTGGCTGTTTTTAAATCTAGGCTAAAAAACAATTTTTTTGATGTGGCATATGGCTAAGGATGAAATGGATTGTATTTATATTGTGTTTTTACTTTGTCTTTTGTATTGATGTAAAGCACACTGGTCAACTGGTGTTGTGTTTAGTAGTGCTATAGAAATAAAATTGACATTGACATAAAATAGATGCAGCTTTTTTGAATTTGCATCGAATGTTCTTCGACTTCTTTTCACAATACATTTGTTTATGAATAAAGATTCATCTGTTGAAAGCAGTTATTTTGAGTTAGATGCCAAATGTTTTCTTCCTAGTCAAATTTGACATTGGAGGGGTGCATACAACACATTTGCCCATCGGCAACTATAGTTGCCGCACATTCAAATACGATTTTCAAGAAAAAAAAGTAAAACCTGGGGAAAATAAATGCAGAACATGTTCACACAGGACACTATTAACATGACTATATGGATGAAACCATTCAGAAAAATTTGGGCACAAATGGATTCATGTACCAAATGTCCTCTTTGTACCGTTGCTGTGTGACCATAGAATAACCAAAATGGAACGTCCCCCTAAAGTCATATAAGGAACGTTATTATATGACCAACAGATGACCATGTGGGAAAGTTCTGTTACCGCCCCAAATGTCCTCTTTGTAATGTTGCTATGTGACCATAAAATAACTAAAATGGAACATACACGCAAATATAAGCGAGTCATTAAAGGAACCTTAAACTGCAACACTTTCATAACCAAAAGAGGATGTTTTAGGAACGTCCATAATGTTCTATAAAGGTTCGGGATTTTCGTTACCTTTAGAGAACTTTTAGGGAACGTTGCGCAAAGTCGTGAGAATGTCCCCTGACATGCTGAACTGTCATCAGGTACCGAAATGTGTGCAGTTCTGGTATTAAACTGTTTAAAATTTTTGGTACTGTAGTATTGTTTACCACACAAACCTAGTCCATAAAATAAAGTGTTGTCCTAAAAATGTAAATGTATATCTTTTTCACATATGGAAAAGACAACGTATTTCACTTTGTTGAAGTTATGGTTAACGCGTGGAAGTCACTGGCTATCTAGAAGACAACACAACATGTCTAGTCTGTCTATCGCTCCCCCTAAACTTCTACTTCTCAACTGCTATTTTTCTCATATATTCCATGCCTCTTTTTCTCCACCTCTCAGTCTGCAACCCTGTTTTTATTCATTTCAGAAGTGACAGATTTAGCGATGTGGTTTGGGAGAGTCATGGGAGCAGAAGGGTCCTGTCGTACCACCCATGCCCATCTCTCTCTCTCTCTGTCTCTCTCGCTCTCTTCAACTCACCCCTCCTTTGGGTCTGTAGTGTTGCCATGGTAATTTCATGGCGTGATTAGGGTAACATGCTGATGTGAAAAGCAGGACCTATGTTAATGTCACTCAGGCTGTTGTTTGGTAAGATAAAGTGTGAGTGGATGTGAGTGTGTGGAACTTTTGGGATTTATTGCCAGTTGTTAGGAAGCTCACAGCAAAATAGGCCTGTAGATTAGCCCCATGTGGCAGGACTGGCCTCGACAACAGACAGAATGAACCATTTTTTTATTTGTCAATTGTGCTGAAAGGCTTAGCGCTCTGTGTGTGCACCAACCATCTGTTGCCATTGCACATTTCCTCATTTTCAGTTTCATCTTGTACATTTTCAATTATGCTAACTCATTCATCACACTGCAACTAAAAATTCATAGCCTAGCAATTCATAATCTCTTTTCTTATGCATACATTTATTCATGTAGCTGGTGCTTTTATCCAAAGTGACTTCAAATGAGCAATACAACAAAGCAATTCATCTAAAGGAGGCAGTAACATGAGAGGTGCATTACCAGGATTCAATAAGTTTCTCTTTGAAAAAAAATGAAAAGATAAGTCTGTAATCATTTCTTGAAATTGCAAGTGACTCGGGGAAGATCATTCCACCAGAACAGAACAGTGAATGTGAAATTTCCCTAAACTGATTTTGTTCCCCTCTCTTATCGTACCACAAGGTTTTAGTGAGACACAGAGACTTCTGAATTATAGCTTACATACACTTAACATCTCCATATCTTGAGTAGGCTTATGCTTTTAATGCATGATGATACATGATGTCTATTTAAAATAAATGCTGTTCTTTTGAACTTTTATCAAAGAATCCTGAAAAGAATGGTTTCTAGAAAAATATTAAGCAGCACAATTGTTTCAACACTGATAATAATCTGAAATGTTTCTTGAGCACCAAATCAGCATATTAGAATGATTTCTTTAGAATCATGTGAGACTAGTGTTGTTTTCGTCAACGAAAAGTATGACTAAATATCTTCGTCAACGAACCTTTATAACGTGACGAAAACGAGACGAGACGCAACGTAAATGCTGGTCATGTGACGATGACGAATAAAAACGAGACTAAATGTGGTTCACAAAATAAAAACTATGCTAAAATGTCTCTTCATTTTCGTTGACGAAAATGAGACGAGACGAAAAGTCGTGTTTTTATTCTGCAGTATTTCTGTGCGTCTCAATCAGGGGCTGCATCAGGTCTCACCGCGCAGACGCAGGCCACATCACTCTCTTCAAACCCCACTCGCGCGGCGTCTCCGGTGAGTGAACGGGTCCGATGGCCGGCCAGTTGGGGTTCGTAAGCCCTATTCGGACGGTAATTGTTTGTCCTGCGGTCGTAAGGTGTCTTCATTATTTACAGGAGCTAGTCAGTGATTTTATTGTCGTCTTAATGCAGAATATCAGTGTTTTTCTCCCACCACCCGTGTAAAAATCTCCGGCCGAATTACCTAACTGAATTACTGTTTGACAAACACCAAGGTCGTGTGGTGCCGTCTGAATCCACATCTCTGAGTTTTCAATCACTTCAGAATTCACGGTTTATATCCTTTTTGGCCACTGCAGAGCACCGTGCGGTTGTGCTTCGCTGTTATTTTGATGCATTTTAAAGATCTAGACTTGTATTACTGAAATATTGGCAAGTATTTACAAGAGCAAGATATTTCATCACCGCTCAAACAAAGAAAGAAAGAAAAGCACGTAAACATTTTAAATGTGCCGTTATAACGGCAGCAATTATATATGTTAAAATAACCGCAGCATTATGAATACCTCTTAAGCGAATAAGAGGCTATATTCACTTATTTCCACTAATTTCCATGTGGAATAAAATTACATCCTTTATTTTGAGATAAAATACAAGACAGAAAAACATTTTAACTATAATGTGGGTCTAATTTTAAACATAAATAATTAAATAATAATTTGGATATTATTTTCCTATTAAATTAAATATGCATTTATTCTTATTAAGACATTTGGAAAAACTTTTATTACATTGAAGTGGAAAATAAAACGGGTGTTGTGGAAATAGATGGGGAGAAATGTGGCCACAAAAATCACAGGAAAAAACACCACAAACCTTAAGAGACATCTCAATGTTTTTATTTATTTTATTTAAATGTATGTGTGTGTGCTTGTTTAGTTGGTAAAATAAATATGTTGTAACTTCAAATCAGAGCGTCTTCCGTGTCTGGAATGGATGTATTCTTGAGTCTATAAGGTAACAATAATATAATAAGATAACATTGTTTGAAATGGGTTTGGCTAAAAGAAGATTTTGGTTTTGTCTATAATACGTACTTATACTATATTGACTGGGTTAAATAGAATTGCATTACTAAAAAGAGACTAAAATACAATTTTCATTGACTAAAACTTGACTAAAATGTCATTAGTTTTCGTCGACTAAAACTAGACGAAAATAGTCATAGATAATTCTGACTAAAATAAGACTAAAATGCTCAGACTTTTAGTCGACTAAAACTTGACTAGACTAAAAAGAGTATGACTATGACTAAAACTAATAAAAACTAAAATGACTGCTTGACACAAAGACTAGACTAAAACTAAAATGAAAACAGGCCGCCAAAAACAACACTATGTGAGACTGAAGTAATGGCTGCTGAAAAGTCAGCTTTGCCATCACGGGAATGAATAACATTTTGCAATATATTAAAATAGAAAACAATTGTTTTATTATTAAATAGTTTTACTATTTCACAATATTATAATATGTATTTTTGATCAAATAAATGCAGCCTTAAAGGTACAATCAGGGAAATGCTAACTTTAGCCTGCTAGCATTGAAAGTGTATGTCCCACCCTCCCTGCAAATTGCCGTCCAAAGCACGTCTCCTCCAAAACACATGAACGCGAAAAGACCAGAAGCAAGGATTGTTGGATGTTGGATTACACATCATGTGTCATTCACCTGTGAGAGAACTTTACAGTACAAGGAGTAACAGTACTATTGAATGTAAACAACTTTTTAAAAATGGAATTAGATGCAGCAAGTTTTCAGTTGTGTAGCAAAACACGTCTGTGTGTAAGGAATAATTGACAACGTGCCAATGAAATATTAGAAAAATAATGCACACCCGAGGTGGTAATGCAGTCATGACGCGGAGCAGAGTATATGCACGTAACGTTAGTATAGTTATAATATTTATTGCATGACAGGGTTTCCGATTACACTCTGGGTGCTTCTGTCATTGAGCAAATTCGTAAAAGTTCACAAACTACATACATAATGCATTATCAAAACACATCAAAATCTAAAAATACCATGTACCTACCTGTCCAGAAGAAATAATGCAACCATGGCCATCATCTTTCAGCCCCTTTGACTCTCGCAGTTGTCTCCATCGTGGAAAAGCTACACTACTTTTCTGATACAGAAGTTTTTTGTCGTAGCCTTTTCAAAGTAACGCTGTCTTTCTTTTCGTATAATATTTCCAGTGACACTGGTTGTCGGTTCAGAAGAGCACTTTGGTTGTTGCTGCTTGTCTGCCATTCTTGCTCTGTCTGCACAGTGTACATGGAATGGTGCAACTGTGTGCGAGCTCTCCCTTTCACTACCCGTAGACTATAATAGCCATCAAAATAGGAGTCCTTCTTAGTAGGACAGATAATGTAGACCTTAAACATATCTACAATTAAATTGAAACCAGTTTAATATGGAGAGGCACTGAAATGTAGACCTTCGTGTTTTTGACCTACAGTGTTACATGAGAACAGTTAGTTATTTCGGTTTGTATATTAGCAGGGACTTTAATCGTAACTTAATGAGAGTATGACAAACAGAAAATCCTCTCAGGATCCCTGGAATCAGTGTTACATTAACTCAGGCACGACATTTTAGCATTTTTGTAGCATAAACACCATCAAACCGATGAGAGCTTCGGATTTTCCAATGTTTCTCTATGGTGCTGAAACCTAAAGAAGTTACGGTCGCCGTGCAACTGATACTCAACTGCTATTGGCTCATCTGCGTTCGAGGGGAGGGGCTTACCGATAGGTCAATTACTATGAGTTATGACACTGTCATTTTGGAATAGCAATATAAAATCGCCCATTTGGTATTTCAATTCCTCTGTGTCCTGCCACAACCCTCACAAAATTCAAATGGAATCACAATCCCCTTTGCACTTGCATTTCCTATGTATAACACAGTCAACTGTCAATCAGTCTTGAGGGAGGGGTTTATTGATATAGTCTGAAAGTATGCCAGTATGTTATTTTTCTTTTGCTATTCCAAAATGGCAGTGTCATAACTCGTAAGTCATTGTAAATGCAACTGCAAACGGACTTAGCATTTCCATTGGAAATTTGGCAGACATGTTACATACACGGAAAAGAATATCCAAGCGCAATTGCAAATCACGCATTTGTGTTTCCAGTATGTCACAACATATGCGTGCACAAATTGGAAATGCAATTGCAAATACAACTTTCAATTCCTTTTGAATATTGTCTGGAATATAATTTCATACTTCCACAGACGATATATATATAAAAAAAATACATTTAGACCGCTTAACATAGTGATTGCTATCAGAATATGAGGAAACCAGCATTACAAAAAAAAATTTGTACAGAATCACTGATTGCACCTTTAAAGGTCCCATGGCATGGCATTTTTCTATTATTTTATAGTGTTTCCTGAGGTGTACTTATATTGTTAGTATGATTTTTACATCATAAAATGTCATAATTTATAAATAAAAGGCATTTTGTCTATACTCCTGTTTGCCCTGTGGCTGACTGCCCTGTTTCAAGAGGCGTGTCTGCTGTGAGACTTCAGTAAAAACGCCCACTGTTGTGATTGGCTGACATCTTTGCATTTGAAATGAGCGGAGGGGGCGTGGTTTAACGAGGTCTACGACGCACGAGCTGCTGCCAGAGAGACGGATGGACCTGAGTTCACTTCTCATCAGTTCTCTCAGCATGTCTCAGTTCAGGGTGAACTTTTGTAGTTACTAGCATATACTTCAGGTTATTAGTTTATTTCTAGTCGGAGGGACTGTCACTCATGTCAGAAAGTTAGTAACTTTAGTAAATTATGGATCAGCGCTGACTCGAGACGCGAACCGTTTAGAACGATTCAGTCCGATTTGGTGAACTGGTTCGGTTCACTAAAAAGAACCGATTCAAAAGAATGATTTGTTCGCGAACCGGACATCACGGAGACGGAGCGATTGCTAACAAAGTTATTTATAGTAACTACTGAGTTGTGAGAGCGCTGTCTGTCAGCGCGAGTTTATTGTGTTTGTATCTGAGAGTTCTGAATAAACACGAGTCCCAGTCACACCGAGTCCGTCTTCATCATTATTACCAACTTTGTAACACATGCAATGTACCATTACAGCGAGATGAACGAGTTAGTAAGTTTGATTAAAGCATTATTTCTAGACATGTTCCAATCATATGAAAAGCGTCAGTTACGCGCATTGAGTAACTTACACAGCGCAAACAAAGACACAACAGCAGTAATCGAATATAATCCAGTTTATTGTGGGAATAGCTGGTTAGCCTAGCCGGATACCCTCACGCTTACCCCCCTTCTGCTTAATCTCACGCCGCGTTTGGTGCCTCCGCTGTGGGCCAGATGCAGTACTGGGGGTCGGGGATGTTGAAGGCCGAGCTTCGCCGTGCGTGAGGTTTATCTCTAAAAATGTGGCTCTGCCGATGTTAAGCAGAAACTCCCGACTGTATGCACATTTAAGAACAGATAGACGCGACGAGGACGTACAAAAACACTGACTCACAAGATATAAAACACGAAAACACCGTTCTGTCGGGAGAGAGAGAAGCCGCAGTGTGTGCACGAGTAATAAATAATTAGCTACACATAAGAAATCACTGATCACAGATCAGAAGGAACTGAAAAAAGACTGAAAAAAGACTGTTTTCATTTGTACATCCAAACACTGAGAAACTGCCAGCATTCACTCGTTCACAAGCAATGATCTCTCGAGCGCTTGCATGGGCGTGCCAGATTCTCTGGGCGGAGGAAAGGGAGGGAACCGTTCCTGCTTGGACGTCAAACCAGGAGACTTCAGGATTGGCTCGTCTGGCCTGTCATTTTCTCAAAGGCAGAGAGAGACAGCCAGAACTCGGGTTTACACCGATCAACATTTCTATCCACTTGGGGACAATATTCAGGCTAGGGGAACTCATATTAATGTTGAAATACCTCATAAAATGAAAATTTCATGCCATGGGACTTTTAATAAACAAAAGGGACTTATTTCAAAAACATTACCAACATTAGTGAAATTAAGGCATCTTAAATATTCTTAATGTGCTTGTACATCTAACATCTCCAGATCTTGTGTATACTGCATAGTATACTACATGCTATATATTTTATTTTATTATATGACTGTTTGTAGCGGTTAGTGAGTTTTGTGAGTCATCACTTTTGTGTCTATGAAGACATTGGTGTCACTTTTGAGTCTAAATATAACAAAAAGAGGCTAAATTATATCAGGTGTAACACTCTCTTATGCACACAGACTCCTGACGCAACTTGCCATCAGTGCAAGAGTAATGAAGACAGCCTTGTAATCTTTTAGAGGCAATCCAAACACTTTATCCAAGTTCTGGAAACACACCATGTTTCACCAATCAAATATAATTTCATCAATCCACAGGGATTGAATGTTGTTTTCATTGCTCAGCCAGGGCTGGTCTCAGATATACTTCTTAGAGATATCCTCATCTGACTTCATTAGTGGTTAGTTTAATGTTGTAGAAATAAGTTCTCAGTAATGTCTTGTTTGAATCGGCAGCATTTTGTTTCATCTATTAGGGGTGTCGAAATTAATGGTTTCTGCGATACATCGCGATGCAGACGAGGGCGATTTGGTATTGGTTCAGTAATAGACCATAACCGATTATAATGTAGCCTGCTGATTATTTTCTAACATCATTTTTCACGTACGTGCTTTGTCGCGGTAGCATACAATGGCAGAGGGAGGTAAAATGTCAAATAGCCCATAATACCCTCTCATATGCGCGTACATTTGTTTTAGCATTGTTGCGAGGAGTAAAATATAAAATATTGGCCCACACCACCTGAAGAAGTGGCTTTTTTAATATTTTGTGTATTTGTTCTAAATGCTCCTGTTGTCTTATGTCTTCTGTGTCCAGACTTGAGTTTTGTTGATACATTCAAGAAGCGTGTTTTCTTTGAGCAGGTAAAATTAAAGGTTCAGTTCATATAACTGACTGACAAAATTGCATACATGAGGATGCAGTGCATCGTCAATGCATTGTGATGCATCGTGATATGGAATTGAACCGAATCGATGGCATGATAATCGTAATCGAACCATGAGACCAGTGTAGGTTCACACCCTTATCATCTATTGGTCCATAGTTTCTCGATCTGAGCCTTATCAACTTTATTTTGCAAGATATTTTCTGTGAATGTGCAAGACTTCTGATTCATTAGGCACTATAGCTAAATAACTAGTAGATTAACAATGTGCAGTAAATGTTAAAACATTTTGCACTAAAAACCAGTGTTTATGAATATGACAGTAAAAAAAAAAAAAAAAAAAAAAATATATATATATATATATATATATATACAAATACCAGTTTGCAATATCAAGCAGCATAACGGACGGTTAAAAAACACTTTTTTTGTAGTTTCTATATAACTGGAAGACGATGACACCGGAAACCTTGCACATTCAAGTTACAAGTTGCTGCACCCGCTCTTAAGTTAAAAATAAGGTGGATAGGCCCTGGTTTCAGAGGGCTAGTTAATTAATGTATTATTTGGTTAACAAATCTGAATGTTCCTCTTCCTAGAGCTTAAAAGCCAAGGTCAAGGGTTTGATTAATCGAGACATACAGTACTTTGTGTGAATGCACTATAAGCTTCTTTGAATACTGTAAATGTTCATGTGGAATTAATAGGTGAGACAAATTAGATTAGAGGTTAAAATCCATAGAGCAGAAATGCTTAAAAGGTGAGAAAGAAACAATGGAGGAAGCAGAAACAAAGGAGAGTAGATGAAACTTGGAAAAGGGGAACTGGAGGAAAAAAGGGGGATTAAAGGTGCACAATAAAAGAATTAAAGGTGTCATGAACTGGCTTTTTAATTTTTTTTATACTGTTGTCTGAGGTCAACTTATTACGTTCACGTGTTTTTTACATTCAAAAACATCATAATGAATAAGTAATAGGATATTTTCTACCCTGGTTTTGAGCCTCTCTCCTGGAACACTCGGTTTTTATGGGCGTGCCACACTGAATACTTGGAAGTAAACGGCCACTGCTATGATTGGAAAATAGTTTTGCATAATAATGAGTTTCAGCTCCCCCGTCAGTACTAGGAATGTGAAGTCCGGTTCTTTTCCGCGAACCGGTTCTTTCACCGGTTCTTTCTTTTAAAAAAAAAACGTTTTTTCTTGTGTTTTAATCTCAATATGTCTGCAAATCCAGTCTCGAACTGTATCTTGTTTACAAACGATTCCGCGGTGAAATGAAGCGAACAAACATGCCATGTCTTACGCATGTGAGCTAAAAATGAAGTTCAACCACACATTTCTAATATTAGAATCCGAAGGAGGCTTATGCAGCGACTGTGTTCTTCCACAACCAGGCACAGCGCAATATCTTGCTATCTTCGAAATGTTTATTGCTCAGTAGTGTGAACAGTTTAGCTCCACGTGTCGGTGGGCGGGCTTGAGGCAGCGTTTCACCACACAATGACGTCAAGGGTTGGCATATTCTGAGATTGAGCGTTTGCTGGGCCTGGTGTCAATAAAAGCTTTTCTTTGACTAACAAGGAAGTTTTCAGCTCCGAAACTTACAGGATATTCTTATATCACTATGAACTTTTATATAGCAAAGGCTAAATGAAAAGCTGATTTCTCAATTCATGACCCTTTAAGAAATGAAAGAAAGGAAGATGTCTGATACATAAAAACAAGAGTGTGAGCATGAAGGACGGTGCACTAACTTAAGCCTGGCTGCAATAAAGGAAACAGAATGTGGTAAGGAGGATGATGTCAAAAACATCTTTTGCCTGCAGCGAATGTGCAGAACAAAGAATAACCATAAATTCCCATTCATATAGGACAGATTAACTGACTCATCAGTAGGAGTCTTTTTCTGAGGATGTACACATTCAGCTGGCTCTTCTCTTGGATCATGTAGAATCTATGTCCTCTGCCCACATGCCAAAACATCAGAAGGACATTTCATATGAAACTTACTACAGGCATGTCTGTAAATAATTTGTAGTCAAAGGATGGAGGTTTTGTTCTTGCATTGCACTGAGAGACAGATTAAAAAGACACGTGCCCTTGAAACTAATTGGGGTTTTCTTTTGCATGTTGTTTTTATGTGCTAGTATAACATTAAAATGACCTAAATTCTAATTTTGCCCTCGTATGATTCAAGGCTAGAGACTTTTTTGTAAAGCAACAGAAGCATTTAGGATATTTAGATTTGCCTCTCCATCTTGGTTTTTGTCCCTTTCCAAAATGGAGAAAACGTAGCTCTTTGAAATTAGATGATGGATGTGTGTAGGAGTGTGTGGGTGTGTGTGTGTGTGTGTGTGTGTGTGTGTGTGCAAGAGCGTCTGGCTGGCACGGTGGTCTGTCCTCACACTCATCACTTAGTGTGCATTTCCCATGAGAATGTGACTATGGTGATGATTCTGTTTGTAGAGGATTTAAAAGTAAAATGTTCTCTCTCTCCCTTTCTGTGCTTTTGATCTTGGTCTGTCTTTGACTCTCTCTTCTTAAAAACAGGAGAGCTGTTTTGAGTTTGCGCCTTACCTGATGAAAGAGAAAGGGGCTTTATGCTTGGCTCTGCTTGTTGACTCTTTCAGTTTGATGTGTCTGTATCTGTAATGTAAATGACAATTGACGAAATTGTTACACAACAAAGAGACATCTTTGTTAAATTTGGTACAGTAATGTGCCATGCGCACCCTGAGCAGGCAGGCAGTTTATGCCAGTAACTGATTGGTTTTAAACCCAAATTTCTGATTTCTGATTATCTGCAGTCTTCAGTGCCACAAGATTCTTTAGAAATATTTGTGATACGTTTGTTCAGGATTTTTTGATTATTAGAAAGTTAAAAGAAGAGCATTTATTTGAAATACAAATCTATTGTAACATTATTTGTATATCAAATTAATTTACTGTCACTTTTGATCAATTTAATGAATTGTTAAAAGTATAAATTTTTTAAAAATAACATCTTACTAAAGCTTAAAAGTGATATTGATACAACTGGTAATCAGTTATACAATTATAACTTGACATGTATGACTCCAAATTTTCAAAATGGTTATGGGACGTTTTTTTATTATGAATGGGAGGTATCTGAAACCTTTCATAAAGATTGCCCCATGAACGTTGCATAAAAAGCAAACTGTAGTTGGTTATTTTATATATACAAAGCCTCTGAGCATCAGAAATGTGGCTATTAATCACCCAAGGTTAGTTCACACAAAAATTCTGTCATCATTTACTCACTCTCAAGTCTTTCCAAACCTGTATAACTTTCTTCTGTGGAACATTAAGAAGATGTTCTAAAAATGTCTCTCTTACATTGAAAGTCAGTGGGATGTAAAGTTGTTTTGGTAATGCAAAACACTGTTTTGTGCTTGTGTTGCCTCTATTTCAACGTGCTTATAATAATGTTTTTACTTTTCTTGGAAAGAGTAGCTTCAACTGAAATTTTCCATATTGTTGCTTTTCCATGCGTGCTAAGCTGGAAGAGTATCCATCCTGTACAGAGGCTGAACTCAGCAGTCTGTATATCAGGAAATTACCCTCAGTGCTGACAGTGGAAAAGGTCACAGCAAGTCTGCTGGTATGGTTATGTTTCCATCAAAATATTAACAGGTGTGTGTACAGGTGATGGCTACTCATCACCCTTTAATATTAATTTTGTACATGCTGACACTGTATTTCCCAATTGTCATCATTTATTGTGATAATGGACGCAAATAAATATTCTTTTATTGTTTTTACATCAGAGAATAAGGTGATTTGTTATCACATTATCACAAAAACTAATTAATTATCTACTTAGTCGGGGCATGATGCATGTTAAGTCAAAACTTGCCTGATCTCACTTTGATTTAAAATGATATATTACCCCCAACCCCCAACACACACTCCAGTCCATGGCCTGCCAGATTGTTATCTTCACCGAAAGCTATTAGAGAGTCATCAAGATACATGGATATGGATGTTTCAAAGTTTGTGTAAATGGATTTGGGGTGATCTATCTTTTACATATGTTTAGGAAATTCCCTAAACTGATTTTAAAAAAAAAATCTGTCTTCA
Organism: Gobio gobio; assembly: GCF_949357685.1. Taxonomy (NCBI): domain Eukaryota; kingdom Metazoa; phylum Chordata; class Actinopteri; order Cypriniformes; family Gobionidae; genus Gobio; species Gobio gobio. Next base: position 26,976,822 of record NC_137098.1, read on the forward strand.
TTACATTTATGAATGACTCTAATCTTGAAATCATGCAAAATACACGTTTTAAAGGCTTCAAGCTTGTTTTTTTTAACTTGGGATCCAAACACTTAATAAGTAAAAATAAGTAAACTAAGCCACTAAAATGTTGATATGTTAGTTTCATGTCCCCATTTTAGATTATATTTCTAAAACTGCAAACAGGTTTTTGCCTCTTTTTAAAGTGTCCCTATTATGGATCTTTGAAAATTACCTTTCATGTAGTGTGTAACATAGCTCTAAGTGAATGAAAACATCCTGCAAAGTTTTAAATCTGAAAGTGCACCGTATATAGTTATTGTCTCTTAAAAGTAAGAGTTGACTCGGAGTAGTGCTGGGTGGTAAAATTTTTCAAATACCGCTATACCGGTGCGTTGCTGAAACAGCTGCTGTATCTATCAAATGGCCATGAAGAGCGGCGAGCGCTATAGAGTGTATTGCTCTATTAACTGCTTATCCTTCTTACACTAACTTTAGAACACAACAATAAATAACTCACAAAACTAACTCTCTTTAATACTGCAAATACCACGTAGGGCCATATGATGTCCGCGATGCAGAAAACAAGGATAGAATCACGGAATCCAGTCACAAATTTAACTTACTATATAAAGAGGAACGTCACAGAATTTGCCAATTTATGGATGAATAGATCAAAAGTATCATCATACAATGAATTAGATATCAATACGTTATAAAAGCTCTGTCTACCTTGAAATTATTACAGAAATTACACTCACGTAAAGGATTATTAGGAACACCATACTAATACTGTGTTTGACCCCCTTCGCCTTCAGAACTGCCTTAATTCTACGTGGTATTGATTCAACAAGGTGCTGAAAGCATTCTTTAGAAATGTTGGCCCATATTGATAGGATAGCATCTTGCAGTTGATGGAGATTTGTGGGATGCACATCCAGGGCACGAAGCTCCCGTTCCACCACATCCCAAAGATGCTCTATCGGGTTGAGATCTGGTGACTGTGGGGGCCACTTTAGTACAGTGAACTCATTGTCATGTTCAAGAAACCAATTTGAAATGATTCAAGCTTTGTGACATGGTGCATTATCCTGCTGGAAGTAGCCATTAGAGGATGGGTACATGGTGGTCATAAAGGGATGGACATGGTCAGAAACAATGCTCAGGTAGGCCATGGCATTTAAACGATGCCCAATTGGCACTAAGGGGCCTAAAGTGTGCCAAGAAAACATCCCCCACACCATTACATCACCACCACCAGCCTGCACAGTGGTAACAAGGCATGATGGATCCATGTTCTCATTCTGTTTACGCCAAAGTCTGACTCTACCATCTGAATGTCTCAACAGAAATCGAGACTCATCAGACCAGGCAACATTTTTCCAGTCTTCAACTGTTCAATTTTGGGGAGCTTGTGCAAATTGTAGCCTCTTTTTCCTATTTGTAGTGGAGATGAGTGGTACCCGGTGGGGTCTTCTGCTGTTGTAGCCCATCCGCCTCAAGGTTGTGTGTGTTGTGGCTTCACAAATGCTTTGCTGCATACCTCGGTTGCAACGAGTGGTTATTTCAGTCAGTCAAAGTTGCTCTTCTATCAGCTTGAATCTGTTGGCCCATTCTCCTCTGACCTCTAGCATCAACAAGGCATTTTCGCCCACAGGACTGCCGCATACTGGATGTTTTTCCCTTTTCACACCATTCTTTGTAAACCCTAGAAATGGTTGTGTGTGAAAATCCCAGTAACTGAGCAGATTGTGAAATACTCAGACCGGCCCGCCTGGCACCAACAACCATGCCACGCTCAAAATTGCTTAAATCACCTTTCTTTCCCATTCTGATATTCAGTTTGGAGTTCAGGAGATTGTCTTGACCAGGACCACACCCCTAAATGCATTGAAGCAACTGCCATGTGATTGGTTGAACAGATAATTGCATCAATGAGAAATTGAACAGGTGTTCCTAATAATCCTTTAGGTGAGTGTATGTATATGTATATATATATATATATATATATATTAGTGATGCAAGGATCACTGTTATATGCGAATAATCAAGGTTATTGTGTCGGCGAATAATAACCTTGCTAAAGGAATAATCAAGGTGTTTTTTGACCTTGCATGCATGTAAACCTGTTGTTGGGGACTCCCAAAACAAAATAGGAACCTTTCAAATGCCATAATAAGGGCACTTTAATGGATACAAATAGCAAGGGTTCGTCAGGCCCCAACAGCAAGGCATGGCTTATAGGCACAGCACCACTTCTCAAAAACATTGATTTAAGCAAATCTCTTACAACTGTATGAATCAGTTTATAAACTTGTGAATGTACAGATCTGAAAAGAAGAAAGAAGGGTTAAAGTGGCATTTAAACAGTAAAGCAGCAAGCACATTTGAATGTGACTGTAATGAAATTGAAAAGGGCATAGTTTGATATGAAAAAAGAATGATAATGACAAGTGGCATCAGGAGATGCAATCTTTGTGTCAAAAGGAAGTGATACGGGGGATGTGTGTCATTTGCCTTTTACTCTAAGCCTTTTACACTCTCCATTCACACTTGTGTTTTTCTCACCCTCTCCATCTGGGCCACATCTACTGCATATGAGCACGAGCATCGAGATGCACAGGAATAGGCTGTATTTATTTAGTTCTTGAATTTAAGGACTGCTGACCTAAACTGTTCTGCACCTCATTAGTGCACATTTGAATCAATGATACAGTAGAAGCTGATTCCAATGTAGGCTGACAGTTTGTTTGGAAGCATAGGGATGAGCAATTCCTTTTAATAAACTGTATCTAATTGATTTAAATGCTGATTTGACCCTGAGCGTTTAAGTTTAACCTTCGGTGCAGAATTTATGTTCACCAGAACTCTACAATTGTGCCCCAGTGATTGTCATGTTTGAGATGGATTTCATTTTCTCCTTCTCTTACTCCAGCAGTCTGTTTTTCAAATTGAGTTTGTTTGGGAATGAAAGATTAAAGATGTACTGTGAAACCCCCTTACTCACTTAAGACCCTATAGCACTCTAGAGAACACTGAATAATATAATGAATAATTTATAGGGACTCCGAGTCCAGAGAGAGTGGCCATGATTGTTCACATACATTTCAGTTTCCACTTTAACTGTTTCCACTTTAAAGTCAGCATGAAATAAAAATGCATCCTACTTAAATGCATATTATAGATTTAGTTGTGAACAATTCATACATGCATACATTAAAAAAAAATATTCTGTTTCATCAAAATGTCATAAGTGGACCTTCCAGTGAAAATTACTTCTCTCTGGTGTCGTATGCAGGACTTCTTCTTCTTCTTCTTCCTCTTAAACTCTGCCCTTGCAAGCTCATGTCCATCTGCTTCTGGTTTGGAGTGCAATGCCCACATTTCAAAATCCAGTCAGAACCAAGTCACAATCACAATACAGAAGAAAAGATTGGTTGCTACTTCAGTTTCTTCGCGACTATGTCCATACAGCACAGGCGTGACCATTTTACAATGTTTTGTTAAAAGAAATAATGTGTTTTTTAAATTTCGTTTCATCATATGAACCCATCACGTGGCTTCAGAGGACTTGGATTATAGTACCCAAGTCACTTGACTTTTACAAAGTGTCTAATTACAGTGCAAATAGTCAGCCTTGTTGGCACATGCTATGTACCCTAACTCCGCCCACCATTCTCTGATTGAGCCAGACAAAATTACAAAAGAAATCCCACTGATAACAGGATAAGAAGCCACTTTTCCAACGTCGGGCTGAAAGGCAAAAATGACGTCATCGCCATGTTGGCGGGAGTGTGCGCAAACCCATTTCGCATACATTTTTTGTAACTTTTCACACGGTTCTGCTTCCAAATATGCATGACTTCAAGGTGAATCTGGCCAAGCAGCTACGGCACCCTGTTTGCGTGTCTAAATTAGTTGCTTACATTTACAAAATGAGCCTACAATAGCAGAAATTTTAATGAAAATAAATGTCCATGTTTAATAGAAATGTTCACGAAATTAAATGAAAATGTTTAGTGAAATTAGAAAATATTTAAGCGATCATTGTTTAATTTAGTTGTAAAAATGCCTGGTCCGTTTGGGAAGGAGCACGCGTAGTCAACGGAGGTTTGCGGTGCGGAGCCAGGGGAAAGTATAAATCAGGCTTTCGCATGTTAGCCTGGGTTCAAAGCGTCAAATGACCGTAGGCCTATACAATTACTAAATAAACTGAAAAAAATTGACATGTAGATTCTGTTTCGCTTTAGTTTTTGTCCCTGTGTTTTGGTTTGTCTTTGTTTTCTCAGTTTTCCAGCCACTTGTTACAATGGTTCTTGATTAGTCCTCACCTGTTCATTTTTCTGTTGATTGCCATCCCTCTGTATTTAAGCCTCCAGTTTCATTAGTCCTTTGTCTTGCTTGATGTTGATAGTGTTATGCTAGTGTGTTACTATTTTCATTAAAACTCATTTTGCTTTCATGTCCTCATCGTTTGAATTATATACACTGCAAGTGTGACAATTTTCGAATACATTTATTTCAAGCACGGATTGCTTCTGACAGTGCTGCATGAGCTTGCGGCGCCATCTGCGGGTCATCATTAGCTTGTTAACCAGGGTTCAAAGCATCAAATGCGAATAAAAATCGTTTACATTTTAGTGTACTTAGTGTAAATATCATCTATTGTTATTTGCATCTAATGCAGATTGCCGCTGCCTTACTTTTATGGTACTTTGCATCCTTTTGATGCTTTGGTTCATCAAAATTTATCCTCGCATGTTCAGCTTAATAAAGTGGACAGTAGTAAATGAGTAGATAATGCCAGCATTGTCTTGGATAAATTTAAGAAATTTAACTGACATTTATGTTAAGTTCAGAAATAAATATTTCAAATGTGAGACTTTGAAAGATTATTCATAATCTCTGTACAATCAGTCATTTTAATTAGAAATGAGGGTTTTAGCCAGGTGACATCACAAATTTACTGAGCATAAAACATCTATGTAAATATTTGCAAGATTGAATATTACACAGAACAAGCACATTTTGAGACATTTCAAGCTGTCTTTGGAATGTTTTTCCTTGATGAGATGAATGATGAGAATTGGTTTAACAGCATCCTCTACTGGTTGTTTTGAATACTGCAAACTTTATCTCACATGACATAGGGTGCTTCTCAAATGGAAGGCTGTGTCCTAGTAAGGCTGCATATCTTGGCTGCCGAAGGCCGTCTCAATTTGAAGGTTCCTTGGAAGGCAGTCTTTGTTTCAAATCCTTTATTCAGCTCATTTTCAAGGATGCACACATTCCAATTCACGAAAAAGAACTGATGGAAAACTAGTAACTAGCTTTGAGCTTGTCTGTAAGATAAAAAATAATGTTTTATGAGAAGAAGGCATACATGTTATCTTTTGGTGTGAATGAATCACTTAACCATCGTTCACTGTATTACATTAATAGAAAGCCAGTTAACATAAAGATTTTCAAAGTTCAAGTTTAGGGGTTAAACGTCATAACAGAGCCATTATAATTAATAAAAGGTCATGGATTAACACGGCTTTGATTTGAACAGCCTTTTTAGGATGAACCCCTGAACAATTATGCTGCTAGTTTGAGTTAAGTTTGAAACAGGAGTGTGATATCCACCTTATTTTTTAACGTAAGAGTGTGTGCAACCATTTTTTACTTTCAGTCTCAGCTGCTTCCAGTTATTTTTCGGTCTGTTATGCTGCTTGATGTTGCAAACTGGTATTTGTTATTATATTATTTTAATTTATCGTAATTGTTAACAAATAGTTTAACCATTTACTGCACTACCTATGGAGGCTACTGAATTAGTAAAATTTTGTTTTGAAAACTAAGGTGGATAAATTTATCTCAGTTCTTTTTTCCCATAAATTCAATGGGGTACTGTATTTCCCTTCCTCCTGTAGAAAATCTGATGCTGGGTACAGAGATGGATATCCAGCTGGTGGAGGGCACAGTTGTTGCCTTGGAGAGTGCTCTGAAAATGTGGCTTCATGACCAGGGCGGAGACAGAGAACAACTCCACTTGTTGTTACCCCCTTCTCTCACAGCACAGGGTTCTACACCACATCCTGCCAACAACAGGCCAAGCCCAGGTATACACAGTTTGTAAACAAATTTTAACAATGTATTTTAGACTTAGATGTAGGTTTTATCAACTAAAATATTTATGCGATAATCAATTTCTTGCCTTGCGCAACTCCAAAATGAAGATTTTAGGGAAGCGTGTGTTGTGTATTGTGTGTCTGCTAACTCTGCTTATTATGGGCCCTATCATACACCCGGCGCAATGCGACAACAGGCGCAACGCAGATATTTTTTTTTAATTTCAGCCTAGAAGTCTGAGCTGTTTTGGGGCCCTTTAGAAGTTTTGACATGCTCTGACATTTGTGCTTTTTTCATTTGCTTTTAAACACATTAATGGCAAAATGTAATTACACTGTATTCAGCACAAACTGGGCTACCATAATATGTAAGCAACATGTATGTACAGTACATGCTTGTATTTTTGAGAGAATAATGTTTATGCATGTTTTTTGAAAAAAAATAATTTGTTTTAAAATTAAGGTCTCAAAACACCCAATAGATATGTGACAAGACTTTTGACAAATGGGTGTTGTTGCCTAGAGTTTTTGCTTCAAACTGATGTGAGAATCATTGAGCCTACTTATTCACATAAAACAATATATTAATTTACATTTTGTAAGACACTTTTTCTTTACAAAGACAGTATGCGAGGAGGGGTGAATGATAATGAATAATGCTGGGTATCACCCGAGAGAACAAAAGAATGCATAATGGGCCACATAATGACCTGCATAATGAATGAGCTTCAGGTATGTGACTGAGAGGGAGCTGAGCAACAGGACAAAGGAAATATATTTTGTTGCAGTTTATTTAGAATGTAGTCAACAAAGGCCTATTATATTTTTAATGATCAAAAGATTTGACTACACTGCAAATATCTAAAAAATTTTAAATCAAGATTAATTTACTAGATAAGTACAATTTTACAGTACAGTTTTTGCTTAAAACAAACTAAATTATCTGCCAAAACAAGAAACAAGATTTCAATCAGAATTTTTTTTGAAAGAAGTTTCATGCTCAAAAAACAGTAATATTGTGGCACTGAACCCAATCCAGTATTCAGTAAATACAAATAACTAAATAATAGGTAATGATGATTGTTATAAGTAAAATATTTGGGATTTAAAACAACATAATGCCATGCAATTATGATTTCAAATAGTATAGGGTGAATTCAGGTTGATTGGGACACTTTTTTCCCCAGTCATTTCAATGGCGGCAGGATTCATATTTAAACAGTCTTTTTGTGTTGAATATTCACAGATGCTAACAGAATAAACTACCACAATCAGTGGTTGCTCTGAATAGAACATGAACAGCTTTTCATGAGGAGAACTATTCCAGGATTATTCCTCAATGCGTCTCAAAACGATGTAGCTGAAGTATAGCACTACACTTGTTTGAGTTGATGTGTGGGCGTTGACGCATGGATCGCCTCATTATTTGAATCTCAAAGAACGCGCGCTCCGTGAGCGTGGTTGCATTAGCGAATAATGAGACGCTCGGGAGCGACTGGCATCTCTATCTTTTCAAACAGATTACATAAACACAGAATATTTGTTTTCATTTTGGTTTACATTATTTAAAACCTGACATTTTAACGTTTCTTTAGATATGTCTCATGTTTGTGTGATTAGTTTTCACTAAGCTACAGGTCATTTTCTGAAGAGAATCCGATTAGACATAATTGAGAGAGAGGCTGCAGATCGCGCATCATGTTTGTTTTCTTTATTTTGCAAAAAGCACAACATTTTGTTTTTATTGTGACTTTACACAAAAAAAAGAAACTTAACATATTATAATGATGTATAACACTTGCCTGAATGATAAAAAACGACTTATAAGCACTTATAAGAAAAAAAGCGAGTCGATCACGCCGGCGCCACTGCCGACTCGAGGGGGTTAAATAGCAAATGCACTCGCGCCCATCTGTTCGCCCATGGGTGTGTTGTTCTGAAAATGTGTTCAGGCATTTTTGGTGTGTTGTTATTTTGAGCCAACTGAAATCGAATTGACCAACAAAAGCCTGATCTAAATTCAATAGCGCAGTATTTTTTGTGCTATTTAAAGGACGCGTTAGTAATATGCGCCTATAGGCAGGTGCACACCGCATATACACTCTGCTTGTTTACACACACAGCAGGACGCTCAGCAGCACACAAACATTTTTAAATATTAAAAATAAAATCATTACAATGTAAAAGATTATTGTGTACATAAAGATAAAAATGTCTACATGTCATAATGGATCGTAATTGCATGTATCAAAATTACCTATTTGCTGTATTGATGAATGAAATTGGCTGATTATTTGACCAATCGTGGCAATACATGTATTTAAACTGACTCATCAAGTTGAGGGTGTCTATATTCCACCATGTAAATAGCAATGCACCATGTCAGGCTTTTATCCGCACCTGGCTTTTAATGCACATTACGCCCAAAACACACATGACTCATTGAGAGACTAGGTACAACCCTTTTGGACCATTTTTTCCTTAAAATTAGCAAAAGTGGATTTGAACACGCCACGCCCGAAGTGCACCTGCACCATGCACTTCAGACCATGCGCTTAGATCGTTAAATAGGGCCCCATGTGTGTGTATGTGATGTTGCTTTTTCTCATATCCCCCTCTGCAGTTTGTTTGAAGTGTGACATGAAGGAGAGACTTCTCAGTCCAGCCCTGCTTCCCAGCACTACTGACCTTGGAGTGAGGACTGAGAACACGCAAGATTTTCAGCCCCCAAACAAGAGTCTGGCCAACCCCTCACCACAGCGCCTACGAGTTGTCAAGTACAATCTGTAGTTAAATTTTGTTTTAGGAGCTAAGCTGCAAGCAAATTACAGTAGAATAGCCATAAACGCGACTTTTTTTTATGTATTTTTTTAAATTTTTTATGAATAGGGTTTTGTCAGTGTTGTGATGTTTCATATTGTAATATAAAACATCACAGACCTGGGAAAGTCCATAACAGTGGTTTTGATGGCTAATAATGTTCAGATATATTCAATAGCAACACAAAAACTCAGTATGTAGGTGGCCTCTGAAACAGTTAATGTAATGTAAAAGTATGCTGTGTGAGAAAAAAAAAATCTATGCAAACGTCAATATGCTCTACGGAGACTGCTCTGTTTGAGTCCACTGTTTCCAACACACAGTCATACATTGTATTCCTGTCGAGTGTTTTGCATATGATTTTCATGCACATGAGGTCATTCTTCCGGGCACTGTGATACAATCATACCACTTGTCCCCACCTAGCCATTATAGGCCAATTTGACATTCCCTTGCATAATTCCCTTTGCGCTTACACTTTTTAAGAAATTAATTTTAAAAAATTCAGCAAGGATGCATTAAATGTATCAAAAGTGACAGTAAAAACTTGTATAATGTTACAAAACATTGCTGTTCTTTTCTGAACTTTATATTCATTAAATAACCCTAAAACATATTAAAAGTTAAAAAAAGAAGCACAACTGTTTTCAACATTGATAATAAAAAAGAATGCTTTTTGAGCCCCAGATCAGCATGTTAGAATGATTTCTGAAGGATCATGTGACTGAGGACTGGAGAAATGGTTACCTTTTAAATTACATTTTAAAATAAACTAAAATAGAAAATAATTATTTGAAATTGTAATAATATTTCACAATATTATTAGTTTACTGCATTTTTTAAAATCAAATGAATGCAGCCATGGTGGGCATAAGAGACACTTCTTTCAAAAACATTTTTTAGAAATAGGCTTATATATACAGTTGAGATCACATGTTTGCATATCCCTTGAGGAATCGTAAATAGTGCATTTTTTTGTTGTTGTTTAATAGTACTCTGATTAAACTATTTCACACAACATAACGGGTGTTTACATACAGTATATTCCTCAAGATAAACTAATAACTGAATTTATACCAATAATATATATAGTAATAATATATTTTAATTAATTAATAATAGTTCAACAATTTAAAGATAAACTTCTTTAGATCTAGCTGTTGTGTGTGTTTGTGTGTGTGACAGAGTTCTTCATGCCGATGGAGTGTGTCAGTCAGTGCTGTATGGACTACCACTCGTCATCACACCAACCTTATGCTGGCAGCTGGACTGGGATGAAATAGAAACAAACCACCAGACATTTCATGCTCTCTGCCACATACTAAAAGTCAGTGCTTGACTGTGTGTTTTTGTATATGTGTATGTTCATAGAGCACAGCTGTGTGATAATCTGTTATGTACGTGAAAACTACACTATATATTTCTGTTTTTCAGACTCGTGACTGGTTCCTGTTGGTGCGCTTAGAGCCGGGATCAGGCTCAGGTTCTGGTGTGTTCTCCTACTATGTACTTCAGTCCTCTGGTTCGCTCTCTCTGCTTTTGAAACCTGTGCTGACACGAGAATTGATGCTGCCCTGCTGTCTGACTGTCTCAATGGAGGACCCACCACTTCCTGCACTCGCCACTGTGGAGGTGCCTTTGCATAAAGACAGACATCTAATGCGTGGCCCTGACATAATGAACAGTCATTGTTTGATAAACACTGAATAATTCACATACAACTTGAATCTGGTATTTACTAGTATTAAATGGATAGTTCACCCAAAAATGACATTTCTGTCATCATTTACTCATCCTCGTGTCACTCCAAACCTGTGTGAATTGTTTTTTCTTGAAGAATTTTTCTTGAACGTATTTTGAAGAATGTTGGGGTCCAAATAACATTGGAGTTTCTTTGTATACAATATACAAAAGACATACAAAATATCTTCTTTTGTGTTCTACAAAAGGTTTGAAATGACTTGAAGAGTAAATGATGACAGAATTGTTTCCTAACACTTTACAAAATATAATAATCTTTAATCATATTTAATCATGTTACACCTCCATGATGATCATGTGATCACTGTGTCCAGAGCTCCCTAGAGCAGCTTGAGAAGGATCCTGTTTTTAACCCTCTTGGTCTGGACTCCAACCTTTACCTGCACCTGAGAATTAGAGGTTTGCTCACCCGCTCATCACAACCATTTGGAGCACAAGGCCAGGGCCGAGGCCATCGCAGGGGCGCCAGTCGACCACCAGAGGGCTCCACACAGCGTCAGGTTAGAGGAGTAGAGTGGAACTAAATGTTTGAGATACAGTATGTGCAACACAGAAATTAGTAGAAAAGAAATAAAGATCTGTGTTGTCTAGAATTTGAATGATCTGCAGTTTGGACAGTAAGTTAGAGTTGATAGCCGTAGAATTATTGGTATTATTATGATGATTGAGTAGCTTGTTGATGTTCTAGGGAAAATTTAAGAAATAGTTTTATCATGGCTCCATTATTAAAACATGACATAAAATATTACATAAAACCTGATATTGTGCCAGTAGTGTTGACTTAAGTTGACCTAAATAGATTAGATGTAATCAGGTTAAAGCAAAGAAAAGGCGTGTCAAACTTCAGTAACCTTCCAACTAAAATGTCAACATGGTGCCATTTAAGTTCAGCTCTAATTCTGACATTTGAGAAAACAAACTAAAATGCAAATAAATAGAGAGGAAATATCTTTCTATTAACCACCTATCAACAAAGACAGTGGCAAATGGTTGAATTGAGAAATTCTTTGTGTGTGTGTGTGTGTGTGTGTGTGTGTGTGTGTGTGTGTGTGTGTGTGTGTGTGTGTGTGTGTGTGTGTGTGTGTGTGTGTGTGTGTGTGTGTGTGTGTGTGTGTGTGTGTGTGTGTGTGTGTGTGTGTGTGTGTGTGTGTGTGTGTGTGTGTGATGTTGAAAGGGGAAATTTATTGCCCCAGAGAGCAAAAACGAAACCAGGCACTGGCCTAATATTGATACACCCACGCAAAGGGAAGACAAGAAGAGAGCGGGGAGAATGAGAGATAAAGAGAAATAAAAATAAATGGGTTCCTATTTTGAATCCGTCCACAATCCGACTCAACATGACCAATTTTCCAACCTCAAGTGCTTTGTGATGTCACACATTATAAATAGAAGATATTTTTCTGAAAAACAGATGTAACAAGCTCTTATATTCTAAATAAAGCATGTTAGTTCCATCAGTTGATAGGGAGTTGATCATTATATTCTCCAGCATGATCTGAGATGAGCATGCAACTTCACTTATTTAACTAGTGACCTAGAAACATTGCAGAAACCTTTCCTATGTATTTAATTTTTATATCAATGTTCTGCTTCAAAATACTTTCAATTGTATTTTAACCAAATCTGTGCAATTCAGGATTTTTTTGCTTAAAGGGCTAAAACTGCATCCAGAGAAGTGTTAGAAATCACAATGACACTTAAAGCTTGGCTTGGAGGAGGAGGAGCAAAATTACATTTTCCATTCTTCTTAGCAAACAGAATTTCTAGTCATTGCTTTGGAGTCTTGAATAAGATTTTATTTTAAAATGTGCAGCCAAACTTGAATCCTGTGGTAGAGAGTTTGACATGATCTGGCATTATGCTTGCTCTTGCTCACTCTCTTATTTTTCCTGTGCTGTCATTTTTGGTTGCAGGGTCGGCAGTCTCAGAGTCGTGCGCGAGCCACAGTGGCCCCTCTTCCATCCATTCCTTTAAACAAGATGCCTCGTCCTTCACTAAACCTCAGCCACTCCCGACCCTGTGCCCCTGCCCTCTTTTTCCAGGACAGCTATGAGGAGGAAGACCCTCTGATCATCCAGTAAGGAGAGAGAGAGAGCATAATACTTTCACTGTGAGAGGAAATCACACATTCACACTCTCACTGACTAACACTAAATGCTGTGCACAGCCAGAAATTCAGAGCAGTCGTTTCTAAACTCCCACAGACAGGATGTTACATACTTGCACATGACCGGATATATACTATTATATGTACTAATTTGAAATGTGTATGTGCTTTATAAACGTTGTTTACTATTCAGAGAACGCTGTACTGTTCTGCTGTACATCCCTGCTTCTCTCATATAACACATAGCAGTTTTAAAAACTCAATATACACCTTCAGCTAGCAATACAAACAAAAATACTAAAGAAGAAAAAAACACTTTTCCAAAAAAAAAAAAAAAACTTTACAAGATTTAAAATTAAACATGACAGCTATTTCTTAGTTAATTCCTTGGTTTTCAGAGTACAATTTTACACCTCAAATGAAATAACCTAATTTCTTCTCCAAATAAAAATGTCAGCAACTTTTGACACTGGCACTGAAAAATCATAACAAAAAAAGCTGTTTTGTTACCCAAATGTTTGCAATTAAAACAGTCCTCATAGTAACTGCATGATTTCGCTCTTTTGGAGGAGTAATTAAACTAACCGTCATGCCGTACCGTTTAACAAAGGCTGGACCGCAACTGGGAAAAATAGTTGTGAGCTGCACAAAATAGTTGTGAGCTGCTGCTAAATAAAATACAAAACCACATAATTGTAAAAGGACAAGAAGAAAGGCTGTTTAAAGAGAGCGAACTGCCTTCTCAGTGTAAATGCTGTGGCTAGAAGGCTCTGTAGAGAGTTGAGGAGGAAGAGGGCCAGAGTTGTGGAAAAGTAGAGCCATTGTCTTCCTTTATGGAAGCCTTCAGTACAGCCCCAAGGGAAACACACTGTACTCAGCTGAGCAGGAATTCAAGGCCTTCAATGAGTTACAGAGAGCAAAGAGGGGGAAAGACAGAAAGAGGTCACTCTGTGAAGCTCTGCGACCTCGCGAAACAAGGTTCAGCGTTGGAGGCGCTGGTTTAGAGTTGTGAGAGCTGAGGGATGCGATTCTGAAAGCAGACTAAGGTCAGAGCTCTAGTGTTACTCAATGGGCCTCTCTTACTAGAGCCCATCAAGTATTGCCTCATTAAGCTTTCCGCCATTCCACCCACCTGGCACCGCCTACGCCTTGTCTTTATGACATCTTGGTGAGGTTTGGCATTGTGCAAACGGCTGAAAAAGCAGACATAGAGAGATGATCTCACGTCATTCTCCTCTCTTTTTCATATTTTACGTTCACAATTTCCTAACTTGTTCAGTAGTTTTTTTTATTGTTTTCCCAATTTCTCTTACTCATACCTCTGATCGACTAATGTCTTAAGCATGTGTTGTTTTAGGGACCAGCGCCCAAATCACTTAAGTTAAGTGTTTTCACAGTATTGTTTAAAATACAGATCTAAACAATCTGATTCAATTTATTAATTCTAAACCGTTAAATTAAGTAGTTCTCTGTTTCTTTACTTTTAATTTTGAATCCTTTTTTTAACTTTTCTTTTTCTTAATATTGTACATTATTTATAAACCAAGACACTATACTAATAAAATTTGTATAAACAGTGTTTATTTATATATTATATTCTATATTTCTATTGACACCATGTATATTATTACTTGGATAAATGTTTTTAAAAACATTAATTGCTGTTGTTTAATGTTTTGCTTTTGCCCTTTTAAGAATAAAAATCTTTAAAAACTGATACTTTACATGAATAATCAAGTCTAATATATTTTTGTGTCAGAAAATCCATACATTATTGACAATAAATCAATGTATTATTGATTATAGTTATATTTAACAATATAATTAATATTTACTATATATAAATGCTGCTTAAACATATATTGATTATATTATTTATTACAATAAGAAGGTTTTTCCAAAAACAAAATTAAATAATCATTTGCCAATGTGCATGCTTTTCAGGAGTATGTTTTATGTATCCAGTAATGCACATTTGGGTGATTATTACAGAAATCATGTTGAGTAGAATTTTAGTTGAAAGACAGCTTTTTCAAGAAACGGATGCACTTCCCCATCATTTGCTTCAAACTTTAGAGAACAACAGCTCAGTTCTGTTTTCCGTTTGGTTATCCAAGCATCAAGTGGCCAGCAGAACGAAAACATAAACGGAACATTCAAGAAAAAAAGGAACTAGTACAACATGAGAAGTGCATCCAAACTGAACCAGTGTGCACCTTTTTTATCCATATGATGCCAAAACTGAAACTGATAACTTGACCTCTTTAACACATACACTATTTAAAGTTTTGGTGGTTATGTAGTTCTTTAAATAGAAAGCATCTGTGTGTAGCATGATGAACCAACTTTACACCAAATTTAGCTTGTCTCAAATATTTACTCAGTATGTTTGTATTATATCCAACAACAAGTAATTCAATAGACAAATAACTGTCAAGTCAAACTAAATTAACAAATGATATGGATTACAATTGATACAATGATAAGAAGAGAGAGGAAAAGAGGTGTTGTCAGTCCACTTCCTTTTTAATACCTATGAGTAATCCGTTGTTAAAATGTATCACTGCAACCCAGTATGATCGTAAACTATGCTTAGCCAGACCTTGGACCAAATGAATGCATTCTTTTTAGATTAAAGACTCTGCTCTGTCAACATATTCACTGCTTTTCTGCTTAAAAGCACTAAACATTGAAAAAATACAGCAGAATGTGATGAATAGATCAGATTTTGGCGGTCCACATAAAATAAAAAAAACTTTAGCAGTGGAAGAAAAGACTGGGGGAGACTGGAGAGAGGACAAAAGGAAATGAGTGAGAGGGGGAACGAGAAGGAAAACAGGACAGGGAACAGTCTGTACCTTCACACACTGCCAGGCAGACACATATTAACTCAGCCAACTCCCATCTGAAGTAAGGCCACTATTCTACACAGATGGTTAATATTCACTTTGCATCAGGATTATCCTTCAGATGTCAGATGCTTTTCAGGACGACAGAGGACTAGATGAATAAGGGATTTAGAGTGAAGGATGGGGTATTCAGGGTAATTTTCATGCCCCCTTAACAAACCAGAAGTCCAGAGTTTTCCAAGGATGTGCACATACTTTTTTTGGAAAATCATAATCAAAATAATTTTTGGAAATCGAAAAGTATTCTCTTGTACTATAATTTTTATTATTATCATCATGATCATATTGAACAACAGCACAGCTGCTGACTCATCCACATACTCTCATACATATGAAAACACACACACACACACACACACACACACACACACACACACACACACGCGGCAGTGGATTAGTATCCTTTTGCTACAATCTCCATGCAAAACGATGCAAGGTTTGTATGTGCAATAACTGACCTGCCAGTGCAGTCTTTGTTGCACTTCAACCATTAAACTGGATCTGTCAGATAAGGTTCAGACAACAACACTCAAATTCCCCATGCAAGAGAACCAAGTTTTATGACAAGTATGCAATGCAAATATGCAAGTCACAGACTCAGATTTACAAAACAGGATTACTTTGCCCAAGAAGTGCAAAACTCTGGAATATGCCAGTACAAGCCCTTTCAGAGGGCATTATCCACACAAAAGTTTTGTATAGTCCTAGCGCTCAGCCATTTTGACAGTCAGTGACCACATGACTAAGGTTTCAATCTGAGCCCTGACACTGAGCACCTCCCTTCTTTAATCATGGACACATTTCCTTTATCCATGACTGCCTAAATGTCAACACAGGTTAAGTTAAATGTCTCCTAAGTTGTCGTAGATGATGTCTGGAGACTGCATGGTCGGATGCCACGCATTTGGAGGCTGATTTCTAGATACTTTGTTGTACATGTCCATGTTGTTTCCAGCACCAGCACCTCTTCTACCAACTTCCACGCTTTCATGGCTGTTGCTACAGTTATTGTTGTTCAGGTTAGCGCTGCCTTTATTTTGATACAGGGGAAGAGGGTCTTTCTTGGGCAGTGCTACTTTGCTTGGTTTGGGTGCTGTGACAGGTTTGGGGCCTTTTGGTCTGGGCATTGGAAGCGGTTGTTGAGCCACCTCATGACCTTGAGGCTCCTCCAATCCCCTGGTTTTCCAGGGATGCATTTCCAACCGTGCTTCATCATAAAGCGTGATGATAGGCAGTGCAGATCCGGCACGTCCCTCTGGCTCATCATAGATGTGCTCTGTTGGACCTCCATCTGCAGGGTGCCTGCTTTGCCCATCAAGTCCCAATGCCATTGTCCTTTGCACCAAGTCCAGACTGATCTGATCATAGATGTCTGAGTAGAATGGGTCATGCTTGATTCCTGAGGGGTGGCTACCCCCCTCTTCGCCAGTCGGCCTGAGGCGTGGGTTAGGAGTGGGCATGACTTTGATACTGTCCACTGGGTCAGAGTACAAACAGTCTCCTAGACTGGGCGGCGCACGGACCGAGTCAGCAGGCTCCGAGTACAGACTCCTTTGATCCTCTAACATATTTTTGGGCCCACGAGGCATGGGAGATCGTGGAGGGGTCCCACCAACTGGAGGAGGCGGCTCTGGAAGGCTTCGGCCCTTTAAGTTTTTCCCATCATTCTCCTTTCGACCAAATACACCATCCGCAGACCCAGGCTTGCTACCACCAGAATCTCCATCTGGTTCACGACAGTTTGCTTCTGAGATGGCAGCACGGATCTGCTGGAGAGCTGGGCAGTCAGAGTCTAATGATGGAAAGCTTTGGTGTCGTTCTTCAGCTTGGGCTTTCTGCTCCCGAATGGATTCCTCAACAATGTGAAATATTTCATTCCCCTGCTTTGTCTCAAAGGTGAAGTTCCCTGGCCCAGATTCACAGCGTCGCCCGGCTTCAAAAGAGAACATAACCTGCAGAGCATGTCAGAAATGTGACAACATGTTTGTAACATTTCTTCACTTTTATTCTAATTCTCTTGTACACAACATACATGCTATTTAAATTAACCTCCAGAAACCCAATATGGACCCAGCACACTGGCCTTTTTGGACCCACTTTATATTAGGTGTCTTTAAATACTATGTAATAAAATTTAAATTAATAATTTGATATAATGCACTTATTGGGTAAATACATATGTCTACATTTACTTATAATTAAAAAAATCCCTACATGTAGTTAAATCTGTACTTAATTTCTCTGTTGACCTGACTTATACCCCTTAAACCCACCCTTAAACCTACACATACTTGAGTAAACCTGTCCCTAATCTTACCCTTGATAGCAGCAAAATGTTTTACAATGCAACATAAAAACATACAGTAAGTGTATTGTACCTAGGGAGGGGACGGTATGAACAATCCAACGCTCTCCATTGACTTTGAATTGCATGAAGCGGCCTCCTTGTCATTTCTGACTTATAATATAAAATAGAACAATGTCTAAAAGCTGCTATGCGACCCAAAAAAACGAGCGCTTAAGGAGACAAAAGTGGATACAGGCAATAAGACATGAAGCATCAGCAGGAAGAATGGGTACATTTGGGGATCCTGACACTCAGTATGCCTAAGTGTGCAGTAAACATTTAGTCACTGTTAAGTCAAATATCCAAATGTCAGTTTTTTATATTATATTTCCTGTCGCTGATTATGTTCCCCTCTAGTGGGTGTAGTTCTCAGTGTAATATAACATGTCGCGCTCTGTCTCAATTGCCTGTATCCACTTTTGTGTCCTTAAATGCTCGTTTTTTGGGTTAACAGCTTATAAAAACTTCTGGGTTTTTGGTTCTGGGTTTTTTAGCTTTTTTGCTGTACACCTTGTCACATATCAGCTTTTAGACATTGTTCTGTTTTTTTGTTATAAGTCAAAAATGACAAGGAGGCCGCTTCATGCAATACAAAGTCAATGGAGACGGTTTAATTGTTTTCCCCCCCGGTGGGCGCGGTCTTCAGATTATGACGCATGTTGCTCTGTCTCTATTTCCTTACTTTATAATGACCGTCCGCATTATAACACAACACATCCATGTATCACAACGGACACGCTCTCTCGATTCGTTCAAATGCAACTTGTCGTCTTGCGTCTCCACTTTTGATTGTATTGAAAATTAAATCAGAGGACTTTACTATTAATACTACTATAATATTGTTATTATCATTTTGTCTGTTCGATTGTTTTGTACGCAGTACAAAATGGATTTATAAACAGGCAAGATTTAAAACATTAGTCTCAATTCAATATGTCCCTGTAATTATTTGTGTGGTAAAAAATCTGTTTAATAAGTGTACAATATACATTATTATCCCTTAAATGTCACCCTTAATAGTCTTGTTTGAATTTGTTTGTTTGTCTTTGGCTCAAAGCCACTTGCTGCAAACTTTTCTTCACGGAAGCTTCATGTCAATTTCAAGTGAGTGAACAACAACATTTTGTGTCCAATTATTTCCCAGACGTAGTTTTGGTATTGAGGTCAAAGTTAAAGGGTTAGTTCACCCAAAAATGAAAATTCTGTCATTAATTACTTACCCTCATGTCGTTCGACACCCGTAAGACGGAACAGAAATTAAGATATTTTAGTTTAAATCTGATGGCTCTGAAAGGCCTCCATTGGCACAATGGCACTTTACACTCTCAAGACCCTTAAAAGGTACTAAAGACGTCGTTACAAAGTCCATCTCACTACAGTGGTTCTAAAATAACGTTATGAATCGGCAACAATAGTTTTTGTGCGCAAAAAAACCCTAAATAACGACTTACATAGTGATGACGATTTCAAAACAAGGCATCATGAAGCTTTGAAGCGTTATGAATCAGCGAGTCAAATCAGCGGTTTGAATCGCCAAATTTCTGCAGTTTGGCGGTTTGACACGCGATCCGAATCATGATTCGGCTCACATATTCATAACGCTTCGAAGCTTCATGATGCCTTGTTTTGAAATCGTCATCACTATGTAAGTCGTTATTTAGGGTTTTTTGCGCACAAAAACTATTCTCGCCGATTCATAAAGTTATTTTAGAACCACTGTACTGAGATGGACTTTGTAACGACGTCTTTAGTACCTTTCAAGGGTCTTGAGAGTGTAAAGTGCCATTGTGCCAATGGAGGCCTTTCAGAGCCATCAGATTTCAACTAAAATATCTTCATTTCTGTTCCGAAGATGAACGGAGGTCTTACGGGTGTCGAACGACATGAGGGTAAGTAATTAATGACAGAATTTTAATTTTTGGGTGAACTAACCCTTTAACTTGCCGTGCATTCGCTATACAACAGTGGGTGATGGTCACAAAGACGACTCTGCAGATTTGAAGTGTTTCCCCCCTATTGCAGCGACGTTCTGCAGACAGGGTGACCATCCTCGATTAAGTTTCCCTCGGGACTTTTGTAAAAAGCCAAAATATGACCACACCTCAGAGTTGGTCCTTTTAGAAGGCTGAAAAATCTCCCAAACACTGTCACTGCCTTCCGCCATTTCTTCCCGTTCAAAAAACAACACTAAGCACTGCGCCAGACTAATGCTGGCTCGACAGGATTTAACACAAGTTTTCAAAATCGCAATAATCAAACAATAATACTAACGTCAGTACATTTTATTGTGGTTTATCGTGAAACCGGTAATCGTCCCATCCCTAATTGTACCTAACATTTATTTTTTTCATGAGTATATAGTCATCAAAGACACCTAATATAAATTAGGACCATCTTTTCTAACCATCATGACCTGAATTCAATAGTCATCTACCGCATTAGCTCTGCCTTCCGCCCACTCATAAGGGATAGAGGAAGGCCAGCTTCCTGTACCAAGGCAGTTTCTATAGTAAAGACAGGAAGCAGAGTTGGAAACAACAGTGGCTTAAGTTCCTGCTTTACATGTCATCTGTAGTATGAGGCCAGCTGTCTGCAACAATGTTGGTTTAACGCAAACAGCCGTTATTTTATTTTAGACACAATGCGTGCTGTCTGCAAGCTAATGTGTGGGTGTCTATTGACTATGTATATGCAAAGTCAAGGCTGTCAATTTTGAAGGTCTTCTATCAACTATTACCCTCCTACAGAAGATATTCGGTGGCATTGAATATCATGCAATTGACCATTTTTAGCACTCTACACTGATTTTGTATTGGTTTGAAATCTTTGTATGCTTTAATTGAGGATAGTTCAAAATCAGAAAATAAAACTCACCCGGTCTCTTCCATAGCGACGGAGAAGTTTGTAGGGCCATATGAGTAAATCCTTTTTAGTCTTGGGGTCCTTCAGAATAAGGTTGTCCACATTAGCCCTCAGCCAGTAATTACCAGAGAGACCACAGCGCTCCGATGCTTCTGTCCTCTGGACACACACCCTAAATTCATTAACTGCAAAATGGAAAATGTTCACTTCAGATATAATATTGCAAGTCAGGTATAATTTGTATGTGGGTCAATGGCAAAAAGAAAAATCCATGATAAAGAAAAAGAAACCTCTTTAAAATGTATGTATAAAAGTTTTGTTATGGTTTTGAAAAACTATTTTCAAGAACAGGTTCAAAAAAATTATGTAAAGTAAAAACATTTTCCTTAGATCTTCAATACATCCGTGTATACATATCTTAATCATTAAAAAGTTTTCAAATGTATTTTTTTGAGGTATAAAGTATATAATTTGCAGTAAATTATATATTTCTTAGTATATCATTTCACATTTAATCTCCAAATGAATGTAGAAACAACATAAATATTGTATATTTTAAATATTTGATCTAACAGGTAGGATATATACAGAAATTGAATTAAGTTATCAAACACTTCACAGTCTTCATTGCATAAATTATAAATTAAATATAGATTAGATCCTTATTAAAGCTACAAATGTTATTCAGTCAAGAGCAGTGGGTGATTTTCTGTCTTTTGTTCTTTGATCATCCTTAATGACAGACAGTAGCAGGTTTATACAGATTACATTCTTTCTATAATTTTTATAATTAAAAAAATGCCAAACTATTTAATAAGCCTTTTCTTTTCATTATTTCAATGAGGCTTTTTTCTCATTTTGACACCAGAACAGCTGTAATATATGCTAATCATAGTGATTTATTTAGGTTATTTTGTCGCTGTAACTTAATAACATTAAATATATATGCAGTAGGGCTGTACGATTAATCGAAAAATAATCTAAACCGAAATTCAGAACCTTTAGGTTTAGTCACGTGACTCCGCCCCGTCAGTCACAATTATCTTAGTTTATAGATGACCAGAATCACTATAGTAACTGCATGTTTTACACAGTTTATACTGGTAAGTTAATTGCGGTTCTTATAGCCTACGCGCTGCCACATACACACACACAGCGTGATCGCTTTCACTTTCGTCCTCATAAAGTTTGTCAAGTAAATGCGTTTAAAAGCTTGCCAGTTTGAACATTTTAAAGCGATTATGCACTATTCAAAAACAACAATAGGGAAAACTTATCAGTTCAGTGCTCAGCTTTTTTCTGTGACACAGAGAGCCGAGCCATGTCGCGTCTCTGACAACGCGCACGCGCGCCCTGAAGGCAGACCTCTTTCACCTGCGTCCTGACAGAGCTTTGTCATTTGTATGTGTTTTAAAGCCTGCCAGTTTGAACATTAAAGCGATTTTAGTCCATCAGATGTGTATTATGTTGAACTAATGCCTGATATATTGTGACACTGACATGAACACTCAGACAGAAGCTCGCACATCACGTGAAGATCGAGCGCAGAGAGCAGCGCAGAAACGCAGTGTTAACGCTGTCCTTGTGACTAAAGTAAAGTCACTAAAGTAGCTTAGAATCTCAACCGTTATAGGCATATATTTTAACACCTTTGAAGTAAGTACAAACCACAGCTTAATAATGAATAGAGACGGTATGAGTAATTCACACACACAATCTCTCAGACATTCAAATAAATGTAATGTAGGCCTATGTGCTAATTTATCTGTATCAGATGTACAAGCAGAAATCTGCCCCATAGACAGTAACTGCTGAAAGTGAACGGTTTCCTTTTAAAGTATTTTAAAATCACAAAGAAATGCACTTTTTCATTAGAAAAAAAAATTCCACCTTTAATAGTAGAAAATATTTACAGTAAAAACCTTATCAGGAACTTACTAAAAAACCTTATGAGGGCAAAAAATGTAAAGCAAAAAAAAAAGCAAAATAAACGTTCATTAAACGTAATCGTGGTAAAATGATCAATTAATCGAGGTTTTTATTTTTGGTCAAATCGTTACAGCCCTAATATGCAGATAAGATTTTTTTCCCCAGTTAAGTTGATTTTTGAAGTAAGTCAAGTGAAGTTTCAAAGAAGCATAATAGAGTTTCATAATTTGAGTGTACTGTATGTATACGGATAAAATTAGATATAGTAGTTGGGATTATTAATTTGTTTTGTGGTGATAGGGAGGATCATGAATCCATAAGGTTTTGTACAATTTATAACATTTTGTGTTGGGGTGTAACAATTATATCGTTATATCGATATTAGGGATGTTAACGAATAATTGATGATCGATTAATTGTCGATAATACATTTAATCGATCAAGCGTATCGATCATCGATTAAGCAGGGTCATGCACGCGTGCTGCTCAACCGCGAAACACAGGAGGAAAAATGAAGCGAGTGTGCAGCTGTTCTGTTTAGGACCATTTTACAGCTGGAGTTACACCATCCGACCATACATACCGAGTCATGACTATAAGTTTGCATGTGCATTCGCGACCTTTTGTTTTGTGCAAATGCAAGTTGTAATAATGTGTTTATTTTGTGTAGGCCAATCTATATCTGATTTATCTCATATTGGATGCATCTGGTTAAGAATTAGAGTGGTAGTAAAGCGTGCCAGTTATCATCCTCAATGGTGCAGCTCAAACAGCAATGCACAACTAATAATGACCATGATTGGGACTGTCAAATTACATAACATTATAAAGAGAGCAATTTTGTAACAAAACATTGTGAATGTTTTTGTTTAGTTGCCTGTTTCACCACGTTCCTCTAGGAAGAGCATGTCCACAACAAGAGTCACTCATTCTGAATAGCACGTAACTTATTTCAAGTTCACTTGTACATTTGCGTCATTTTGTGCAGATGTAATTTGTAATATTATGTTTATTTTGTATATATCTGATCAATCTCATATAGGATGCATTTCTTTGAGCTAAATAACGCGCTCGCAAAGAGCTTTAGTGTACCGGTGTTCATTCAGCGCAGCGCATTCAGCGCAGCTCAAAAATGCACGACTAGTAATAACTTGGATTGGGACTGTCATATTACATAACATTACTGAGGACACTATTTTAATAAATCGTTGTGAATTCATTGGGTTTAGTTGCCGTGTTCAGCGCGTTGTTCCAGAGTTGATCAATCATGGGAATTTGTGTAAATTGACATCCCTAATCGATATATCTCGATATAAATATGACAACATGTATGAGTGATATGTATTGCGATATTAAGTTAGTTTCAGCTTACTGTATTTATAAAGCATACTTCACCCAAACATGGATATTCTGCCATTATGTACTCACCCTTTAGTTTATTTTCCAAACAAAAATTAAGATATTTTTTTATGAAACCTGAGAGATTTCTTAATTTCTGTCCCTCCATTTAAAGTCCCTTCCCCTAAAACGTAAAATCCCTAAAAAGGTCATAAAGGCATCATACAAATAATAAATCGAGCTGTTTTCTGAAGAGACACAATCATTTTATATAATAAACAGATTTACTGATCAACAGTTGATTGCATTGAACACCTGAACCGCATGAAAGCACAAACATAATTTAAATCACCATATCGTGTTTTTAGTAATTAATAGAGGGAGAGACAGGATAGCGTGAACAGTGGGAGAGTCTGCATTGAAAGCGTGAGTGTACTGCGTGAGAAAAAATTTTAAGTTTTAGTGACAGTACAACATTAAACTACTATATACTGTATAATGTTGAAAATAATGTATAATAATGAAATGGGGGAATATTTGTGGGTCCTGATATTGTCAAAAAGGAGGCCTTTTTTGACATTATTTAAAAAATACTCTATGTAGTCAGTGACAGAGTGTAAGCATATGCGTCTCTACATAATTCTGTATTTTCAGCTTTAGAGTCATTCATATTTTTATTCTGATGTCACTATTGTCCTGTGTATTGAGGACTAGTCCTCCCCTGATGTAATACTAAATTTAGCATTTTAATCAACAGTACACTTTAACTTTTTACCATATGTCTTAGAAGTCGTAATAATAATAATAGTTAAAAAAAACCTCTTCTTTATTTTGGCTTAAAGTATCGTGATAGTCTTGTATCGTGAGTTCAGTATCGTGAATTGTATTGAATTGTGACACGAAATTTGTGTACTGACAAGAGTAACAGAAGTAAGTTCTGTTGCTTATATGTAAAACTGAAAATTCTTTGAATCTCAGGAAATTGGCCAACACTGGTCTTTTTTAAATCAATCTCACAACCCCAATATAAAAAGAACAACTAGGATGTCTTTCATTTGATGGGTCCTGTATGCTATTTCCCTGCTAAATTCATCACAGATACGCTTCTGCTTATCAGAGACTAAAGGCCATGACCGATTACCTGACTTTCCTCTGCTTCTCGAAATGCTCCCATGCAAACTGATAAATCAATTCACATTACACTCCGATGCCCACAGAAAATGCCAGAAAATGTCTATATAAAAGAGATAATTGAGTCAGAGTGCCAAGACTGAATTGTTGCTAAGTCTTTTAAATGTCAGCTCTCACACTCTTTGAGGAAGTCAGTGCTGCCCTTACTAAAAACAGAAGTGATCACAAACTATTTCCCTAGAAACACTAGAGAATGCACAGCAGGAGAAGAGGTAGTTTAAGCATTGAGTGGACTTAACAGTGACTCCTTGACAGTTTACCTTGCATAGCACTGGATGAAGTGAGTGCCAGCAATAAAGGAGGGGGTAGGGGAAATGCCTGAGATTCTGCTCTACTTTCTGTCCTCCTCCATTTCGCTTGTTAGCCCTTTGCGTCTTTCACTGTGACTATTCAAATAAAATGTGTTACAAAAACAACGATGTCTTTCTGGAAACGGCTCTTGAATGTGTAACTACATTCAAAAGCTCTAATATTTTGGGCTTTGTGACTAACATGAGCAGGGAATTTGCATGCAGTCCATTTGCATCTAACAGAACATTTCTGTCTATTCACTGATAACAGATCAGTTTTGCTGGTCTATGCATATAACTTCAATCTATTAACAAAAAAGTAACTGAATTGAGAGTGGAGATGACGTCTAAGTCATTTGTTTTGAGAAACTCAAAATGAAAATCTAAAAACTGCTGGCTCAAACACAGTTTGTTAAAACACATAAGTAAAAAATATTGTGCCACATGTCCCTTCTTACCTTCCTCTCTGGAGTAATAAATGAGATTCTCTGCCATTTGAAGCTCTTGCTGTCCATTTGGGTCAAAACTACCAAGAGAACCACTTCCTCCCTTAGAGTGATAGAGATGGAGAGAGAGAAAGTGAGACAGAAAGAGAGAGATGCTGAGTTAGTATTGGGGCAGCTGTGTTATTCCCTTTTGGAAATTCCCAACATGTCTGACATGGATTTTCATGTTCCAGCTACATCCATAACCACGTTATAACATGGTTGAAAGGTTATCACGCTTGTCAAATAGTTGAACTGAATTTATTGATTGTTAAACCAGTAAAACAACGATCATACATTGTAAAATTGAAAGACTGTAAAAGCTTTTTTTTTTTTTAAATCAGGGGCCGGGTTCACGAAAATCTTAAGAAAGAAGTTAGGAAAATTCTAAGAAGTTCTTAAAGGGTTAGTTCACCCAAAAATGAAATTTCTGTCATTAATTACTCAACCACATGTCGTTCCAAACCTGTAAGGCCTTCGTTCCTCTTTGAAACACAAATTAAAATATTTTTTGATGAAATTTGATTAAATAGTCCATGTGATTCAGTCCAGTGGTTCAACCTTAATTTTATAAAGGGTGATGAAAATACTTTTTGTGCGCAAAAAACAAACAAAAATAAAGATTTTCTTCAAAATGTTCTCTTATCTGAGTCTGAGTATCCAGCTCCTGCATCAGCATCACACACATGCATCGTGGTGCTCATGTGAACAGCTTCGGCCAATGGTAAGCCGGCGTCCTGGCGTAGCTTTGACTTATTCAGAAGCACTGGACTGTATTTACTAATGTTATTATTTTTGTTTGTTTTTGCGCACCAAAAGTAATCTAGACGCTTCATAAAATTAAGTTTGAACCACTGGAGTCAAATGGACTATTTTATCGATGTCTTTACTACCTTTCTGGGCCTTGAAATTGTTAATTATATTGCTGTCTATGGAGGGGTCAGAGAGCTCTTGGATTTCATCAAAAATATCTTAATTTGTGTTCCGAAGATGAACGAAGGTCTTACGGGTTTGGAACGACACGAGTGTGAGTAATTAATGTTAAATTAATTAAATTCTTAAGAAGTTTGCAAATATTTTCTCATATTTGTTTACTTGAGAAGAATATGAAAGGTGTTATTGTTATTTGAATGAAAGTCGGGTATTGCTGAAGATTCGCTGAATGAAAAACACCTCAAAGCCCATCTTTTTTGCAGTGCCTGCAGATTACCGTAGTTATCATAATAAGAGTGCAGACTATTTTCCAAGCGACTGGCTTGACGGGAGTTAATCACTCTGTATCATGTTTTTAATGTGCTGTAAAGAGTAATATGTATATTTTGCTAGCTAATGTTATGTTGTAATGCTTAATATTTGAAACAACCCACTAAATCAATTAAACTACTTACATTTGGGTATTTGTTGGAGGTTATCCTAACTGTAAGAAATTATTTTATGATTTTTAAGAACATTCTTTTGGGAATGTAAAATATTGGGAATACAAAATATTCTTATCTTTTTTTCTTAAGTTAGAAAATAAGAAGAAATTGGCAATTAAGAAGAACTTAAGAATGTTTTGTGAATCTGGCCGCAGGCCTCAGATTCTTCTTAAAACTCAGGGGCAACGTCACAAGCGTTAAACACATCGAACCTTTAACCATTAAAAAGTCTCCATGATGTCATCTCACCTGAAAAGCAATCTCACACATCTTCTCCACCCACTCATTGGTTATATATTTCTCAGCTGCAAAGATGTATGTCTTGTCATTGGTCTCCACATAGAAGGCAGCCATGTTTTCTTTGGGGCAGGTTTCAGTGACAGCAGGGAGTATGCTGATGCATTCTGACAGACGGATTATCTTCTTGTCCATTTTCTTAGTGCTAGGTTTGTCACTGGCACTGCCTGAGCAATCATAAAACTCGAGCCGTGCAATGCCGTTTTGACTGGCTGGGTACAGTACGAACCAGTTCTTCTTCCATTTCTAAAAAGGAGAGAGGGAGAAGAGGAAGTTTGTACTCTTCTATGAAGATCTGGCAGTGTCTTGGTTAAATTCAACTGTTATTCACTTATCGGTCTGAAAAGTTCTGAAAATACATACACACACAACTATTTCTGTTAGTTTGAAATCTAAACCAACACACAGAACATAGGCCATGTCATCTCATGTTGCCTCAAGTCGCTATCCATTGTGGGAAAGGGAATTTACCCTTATCTATTTTATAAATGCATCTTATTGTGAATTATTTATCCATGGATTTATTGCATTCTTCTTTTTTAAAGGGATAGCTCACCCTGAAATGAAAATAAAGTCATCTTTTACTCATCCTGCTGTTGTTCTAATGCCCTATGTTCTTTTATTTTTTTCGGACCTCAAAAGGAGAAATTTTGAACATCCTGCTCACGCTCCTCCATAATGGCAGTGAATGGCGACCAGGCTAAAACTTAAAAAAAAAGGATACATAAGTATCACGTAATGATACAGTGAGATGCGCAACACATATGGAAAGTGTTCAGGAGGCGTACTATAAAGGTTTTGCGGGAAAGAAACCTTATTATTCAGTCAAAATACTGAGCTTTGCCGTTACTCTGTGGCCGTTCCTGGGAGTGCATGTGAGCCGTCAGCAGCCGCTTGCGCTTACTCACGATGTCGCGATGAACTATCCCTTTAATTATTATTTTGAGCTAGTAATTTTTAATCAAAAGGTCATAATTAGACAATGGCAGACTTTTCTCTGGTGATGTACACTGGAATCCTCTAATCATTTAGTCTTGTTAAACGCCACCCTGTTGTTAAAATCAACCTCAAAATCATGTTCAGATCTGCCTCCATCCAATTAACAACCAATGGATAGAACCAAGTCCCTGCCCTACATTTTTCATTTTCAATAATTTGTTTCTCTCGGATACACGTCACAATACGGAAGAAAAGATCTGTCGCTACTTCCGTTACATTGCAATTTTAAAAATGAACTTCCACGTAGCTGCAAATCATTGTTAAAGGTCCCGTTTTTCGTGTTTTTTTGGAGCTTTGATTGTGTTTACAGTGTGCAATATAACATGTGTTCATGTTTCATGTGTAAAAAAACAGTATTTTTCACACAATTTACTTATCTGTATACAGCTGTTTTCACTGTCCTCAAAATGGCCTGAGAATTTCCTCGTTCTATGAAGTCCCTCCTTCAGAAATACGTAACGAGTTCTGATTGTGCCAGCGGTTCCCGTGTTGTGATTCGACAGCAGCTTAAGGCACGTTGCCCGGGAAGGTCACGCCTCTTACCATAACGGGGAGATGAACGCGCTCAAACTACAGCCCCTGAAGGCCAAACAAAGGTTATTTGACTCCGGGATGAAAATAACAGCGTCTGAACGACATGGCGACAAACGCAACTGAACCGAACCGAACGAAACACTTCCTTTTCTCCACGAGGGAGCAACAAGACCACGCCCCCTTTTTTGTGTATTCTTGTGGGCGGAGGTTAGTCGACAAACTGTTCTACTGACGTAATTAAAGCAGGATGTACAGGGATGTAGTCCAAACCGGCCGTTCGCTGTAGGCTTTGAAAGGGAACTTCTGTCAAATAAAATATCTCGCTTGGCATTGAACTTTGAGCTTTATCATTTTACAGCTATTATTTATGCTCTAACAGCAACATTACACACTAACTAAAGTTTGAAAAATGGGATCACGAAGAACAGGACCTTTAATTTCAACCACTATTAAATCAAGGTCATAAAATCCGGAATTGTACTAGAGGAGTTTCAAACTTGCATCACTTTCTTTATTTAGCATGTAGGGTCATAATGCTGAGGTCAACAAGAGGAATTGACAATGACATCTAAGCCCCTTCCTCCAGATGGACAACGAAAAACAGACTCTGCAGCAAACAAAAGACATCTATGTGTGTATGGGTGTGTGTGTGAGAAGAGTGTGGGTCAGTTCCTCATATTCTTTGTAACGTAACAAGACAATGATCTTCAAACAAAGGCACAAGTGTTTCAAGCTGATTCAATATTGTGTTGCAGATGTGTTGTTGCTTGTATCTAAACTAATGCAGTGTACACACTACCAAAGACAGTCTAATAGATGAAAAGGAACAGATCATCGTGATATTTGGTGTAAGGAATTGCATTTTTAATGCTCAGGTATAATGTTGGTAGGATTTTTACTTGAAAAGCGGTCATAATTCCGAAATAATTTTCAGAATAATTTTTTTATGCTTTGGTTTAAAGGGGTGTGTCTTCTTTAAGACTTCAATATAAACACCCACTGCTATGATTGGATAACATCTTTGCATTTGAAATAAGCATTATACATGAGGAACAACCAAAGCTTGTTAACCAACAAGATTGTCAAATTAGAATTAAATTAGAATGGTTAATTGTCTGTGACCCATTAAAAACTATTGAAATTGGTTTCAAATTTTACATGCGTAAATAGCAGCATAAACAACAGAACATGAGAAATCATCACATCACGGACATGCAGCGTAAAAACAGTATATAATCACATATATGAGAGAAATAAATAGGCCTATATACGCAAAATATATTTCACTTAAACAATTGACAGAAAAACTGCAACAAGTAGTATATGCTGAGTTTCGGTTCATTTTTGTGACACGCTCCACAAACAAATTAACGGAAAGGAAATCGAGACAGCAGAAAGCGGCATCCTGTTTGTTTTCTTTATTTTACAAAAGCACAATGTTTTTTGTGTACACAAATAAAAGTAGACGCTTTCGAATGGTGTATGATCATAAATGACAGAGTAGTACTTTAAGTTGTTACAAAGGAAAAAATTGATCGCAAAGAAATTGAAAAAATGATCGCACAGGAGCATCACGCATTCACACAACATATCAGTTCTTGCATTGCTAACTTGACATCACAGCCTGTTCATTATCAAAATAAAATACAGTCATCCAAACATACAAGTACACTGCCCCACTGTGGTGTTCCGCTCATTTTTGTTAAGCACATTTTTGCACGTGTAAAAGATGATGTTTTACGTGGATATTGGAACACGAGTGAAGTACAAAGCCTATAGTTTACATAATAAATAATAGTTTAGCATCCAAATACATTGTGAATGGAAACATTTGGTTTTGTGGAGGTAAGCCCAACGTTGGTTTCTGTTTCACTTTACATTAAATTGTTTTGGCTTTTATACAGCTGCTTATATTTTTCATTCTTGCTCTGTTCTGAATACTGTTACATTTAACAGATTTGTTTTGTTGTGATGGGAACTAAAATAGCCTATAGCTGTTTATAGTATTTATAATATTTGTAAACGTTTTGCTTTATTTACCGACTTATGTTTTTCTCTCAAATACGCAATTTTTTATGAGTATTTTTCTTGGCAAACGTTTTAAAACACCTTGAAAAATTACTTAAAAATTACTTGCCCCTTTTACAAGATGTAATACAAGTTTTAAACTCAAAATATCCCACAGATAATTTATTATACCATGTTCTAAATGCATTTTTGAGTGGAAGCAAAAACATGCTATTTTCGAGTATGTATCTTTAAATGAAAAATGAGCTGCTGCTCCAGAGATGAGATGCTATCTTCTTTATCGCAGCCACGCTCACGTGACATTGCAGTTCTTCGTCATCATGAAAGTTTATTATTTGCATGCTTTAAAGCCATATCAGTTTAAACTTCAGATATATGGTTTTATGAGGGCAGACAACTGAAGCACATGCACAGAAAGCTGACTTGTTTGCAAATTTCAAACAACAGTACCAGTAAAAAAAACAATACCTTTTATTTATAGGCGCCTTTCCAGGCTCTCAAGGACACTATACGGCATAAAAGCAAGTCAATAAAATACAAAGCTATGCGAAAACACATACAGATCAAACATACAATCAAACAATCAAGTCACTAAAAGCTATTCTAAACAGATACGTTTTAATCGAAGCTTTAAAAAGGGAAATCCAGCTGGCGAATGTGCAGTGGTAAAGAGCTAAAAGCCCTCCCACCAAATTAACTCAACGTAAAATTTGGAACTGTCAATAATTCAGAAGATGATCTCAAAGAGCAGAAAAGATAAAGAGGAGCTAAATTATGAAGGGATTATGAAGGGCTTCGTAGGTGAGCAGCAACATTTTGTAATGGATACAATAACGAACAGGAAACCAATGCAGCTGAGTTCTGAATCGATGGAGTTGTGTTTCAGAAAGACCAAATAAAAGAGAATTACATTAATCCGTGCTATGCTGAGAAATCTAGCAATGTAAATTAAAAAATGCAGTACATGAAATATTATTAATATGGGAACAATGGGAACCAGCAAATATAACACCAAGACTTTTCACCTGGGTGGAAATATTAACCGGACTGCGTTTTAGACCTAGACTCAACAAGAAGGGTGCTAGTTTTGTTGGTATTTAGCTTAAAAACATTGTTGGTCATCCATATGTTAACATCTTGAAAACATTTAGTGAGTACTGTAAGGGAATAGGAAGCATTAGGTTTTGTAGATCTGTACAATTGTGTCATCCGCATAAAAATGGAAGTTAATATCATAAGTGCGAACAAGGAGTCGAATACAAATAATAAATAAAAGTGGACCCAACACTGACCACTGTGAAACACAGTAACTATGACAGACATTCTTAATCCAGACTAACTGTTTCCTGTCACTTAAATAAACTGGTACACCCACCAGCGTTTTGTGAATCATGTGACAGGAACCCAACAAAAGGTTGGGATTATACTGCTGCAGTATCATTGTAAAAATGAATTCTAGCTTCTTTATATCTATATCTGATTTTATATATATATATATATATATATATATATATATATATATATATATATATATATATATATATATATATATATATATATATATATATATATATATATATATATATATATATATACAGTATATATATATTTTCTTTGGAAGTGAAAATAAGACGAACACAGGTGTTGTTTGGGCAGCCAATCAAGAACATAGATGGGAATTATGCAAATGTGTTACCGCGTGACACATGGCTCCGGACAAAAAAACAAAACAATTAAGGAGCCATTGGCTCCTATAAGGGGAAAGATAAATGCCAAATAAGTGCCAAAAAAATAAATACACTTATTTATTTTTTCCCCCCACTACAACTTTGCAGCGCGTTGTCTCATTTTATTACGTCAACACAATAAAGGATGTGATGGGCTACTCATCACAGAACATGCTGGTAAAAAAGGCATGCAATTTCTTAATCATAACATGTACATTTATATGGTGATCTCAGCAAAAATATCACTCGCAAATTCATATTTTTGGTCGCATGTGACATCTTAGGTTGCAGCTGGATTAATATTTAAACTGTCTTTTTTCGTTTACTGAGCTATAGGTCATTTTCTGAAGAGAATCTTTTACAGGGAGGCTGCAGATAATCATCTTTGTTTTTTTTATTTTGCAAAAAGCATAACATTTTGTAGTGTACACAAACAAAAGTAGAAACATAACAGATTATAATGATGTATAACACTTATAAAAATGTACAGAGTTTTTTGAGTCTCTTTGGCACTGATAAGAAAAAAAAGCGAGTCGATCATGCGGCTATGTCTGGTGAGGAGCTAAACATGACTGTGTACAGCTCACTCAGGGGAGGAAATAAGCCAATAGGGCAGATTCCTTCACCAGTCGTGGGTGGAGCCTGTTCTAATGTGACGTCACATTGGAGTACATTCCTGAATGGATCATTTTGAGACACTGTTTCAGATTTATGGGGAAAATAAAGTGAGTAGATGTTTTTTTTTAGTAGATGTTTCTTCACAGTAGGGTGGTTTTGTATACACACTGAGGGCACATAATTAATGTTCAAAAACAATATAAAATGATTTTTGCATAATAGGTTAACCAGTTAATTTTGAGTATCCCTATGTGGAACTATTAAAAAGGCAATTATGATTACAGTTGCTGGGTAACGGTAAAAGGGGGTTTGGCAAGAGAGCAGAACTTGCATTGAACAAAAATCATTAACAGCTCTAGGATTATATAGGGAGCGATCTTTCTTTGATCACTTTCTGTATATATTTTAATGACAACTTGAATAAAATTTCAGTCAATGGCTGACTACAGGAGTCGTTACATATCAAGACAATCATTTATCAAAATAATGAACGATTATTTTGCTTTTTTTTTTTTTTGCCCTCATAAGGTTTTTGAGTAAGTTCCTGATAAGGTTTGTTTTCTAATGAAAAAGTGCATTTTTTGGTGATTTTAAAACACTTGAAGGAAACAGTTCTCTTTCAGCAGTTATTGTCTATGGGGCAGATTTCTGCTTGTTGTACATCAGATACAGATAAATTGACACAGTAGGCCTACATTACATTTATTTGAATGCATTAATGAGAGAGGGATTGTGTGTGTGAATTACTCATACCGTTTCTATTCATTATGAAGCTGTGGTTTGTAGCCTACTTACTTCAAAGGTATTCAAATATATGCTATAATGGTTGAGTTTCTAAGCTATTTTAGTGACTTTGCTTTAGTCACAGGACGGCATTGACACTGCGTTTCAGCGCTCGTCGCTGCGCACAATCTTCACGTGATGTGCAAGCTTCTGTCTGAGTGTTCGTTTGTCATATTGCCATTTATATCAGGCATTAGTTCAACATAATACACATCTGATGGTCGAAACTCGCTTTAATGTTCAAACTGGTAGGGCTTAAAACACATAGAAATGACAAAGCTTTGTGAGGACGCAGGTGAAAGAGTCTGCCTTGTCAGAGACGCAACACAGCTCGGCTCTCTGTCACAGAAAGATTGTTTTTGAATAGTGCACAATCGCTTTAAATGTTGAAACTGGCAAGCCTTTAAACGCATGTACTTGACAAACTTTATGAGCACGAAAGTGAAAGCAATCTGGCTTTGCGGCTTGCGCGCGCCGTCTGTGTGTGTGTGTGTGTGTGTGTGTGTGTCGGTGGCAGCGCGTATAGGCTATAAGAACGGCGATTGACTGACCTGTATATAAACTGTGTAAAGCATGCAGTTACTATAGTGATTCTGGGCATCTATAAACACAGATAACTGCTCCTGCATCTCTCTATGCCTGCAAACTGCGCTTGATGTGACTGACGGGGCGGAGTCACGTGAAAACCGAAATAACCGACATGGGAAAAATACGTCGGTTAGAGGTTCTGAATGTCGGTTTCGGTTAATCGAATTAATGCTCTTCCACAACAACAGCCATCGGAACAGATACTCAGCAAAGACCACAACAACCAGACAAGTCCTCTGCACAGACCTGACCAGCTTTGTCTCCACACTGCCGTGATGAATCTGATCTTCAAGCAAAAAGAACCGGATGAAATATTGAATGCTACGATCCACAATCTAATTTCTAAATTCAATCATAATCACACCATGTTCGTTCATTGGCCAGAGGAGAACGTCTCGGTTACGTATGTAACCCTCGTTCCCTGAGGAGGGAACGGAGACGTACGTTAGTGACTAACGAATGGGGGTTTCGCCTAGAAGCCAATTACCTTCGAGGTGTTTAACAGCGCCCAATGGCGTGCCAATGCCATGGGCATGCGGAATTTGCATGCGTAACTCCGCCCCACCGCGTGGGTATATAAGGAAGTACGCTGGCAACATCGCATTATGTATCTGCTGCGGAGCCAAGATCTGAACTCCGCGTTCCAGCAGCACAGCTGACGTGGCTGAGGAACGCACGTCTCCGTTCCCTCCTCAGGGAACGAGGGTTACATACGTAACCGAGACGTTCCCTTTCGTTCAGTCACTACAACGTACGTTAGTGACTAACGAATGGGGGTTCCAATATAACCGCGCCACTCAGCTGTCGTCCAGTGCCCTGCGTAAGTGTGAGATCCCGCCACTTAAGGCCGTAGGACTCCCACTTATCACAGGATTACCAAGGTTCACTGGGAAGCATATCCCAGTGAGGGAATGCCAAAGATGCCTACCCGTGGGGAGGACTTAGAGAGTACACATATGACCCGCTGTGGGCTGCATATGGGAAACTCTAGGGTACCAGCCGAAAGTGGATTTTTAACCCTAGGGGTGGCAGGGGCTTGCCAAGGGAAAGACACCTGCTCACTGAGGAGGCTTACGGTGGAAATACTCGTGTGGGGGTCGCCGGAGGGAACCATGCACACGGGGCACCTGGCCGGACATGAGGGTCTGGGCTCGAAAGGGCAGACTGAACTGATGTCGGCGTCGACAGTGCTGGAGGAGCTCAGGGCTCTCGGGGAGCTCACCTGAGGAGAATATCGCACGTATCCAGTCCGTGGAGTGGAGTGGCGAGCAAGCAAAGACACCTAGAGCCTGGTCCATTACCGGCCCCTCGGGGGGGCGAGTACATAGTCGGACACTGGCTCCACTCGGAGATTGTAGAATCTGGCGAATGTGTTGGGTGTCGCCCAGCCTGCAGCTCTGCAGATGTCTGTTAGCGAGGCGCCATGCGCTAGAGCCCAAGAGGAGGCCACACTCCGGGTGGAGTGTGCCCTCACACCAAGGGGACATGGTCGATCTTGCTGCTGGTAAGCCAAAACAATGGTGACCACTATCCAGTGAGACAACCTCTGCTTTGAGAGAGCTCTTCCCTTCCGCTCTCCACCATAACAAACAAAGAGCTGGTCTGAGGTCCTGAAACACTGCGTCATGTCTACGTAAGCGCGGAGAGCGCGTACTGGACAGAGCAATGCCAAGGCTGGGTCTGCCTCCTCCAAAGGCAGCGCTTGCAGGTTCACTACCTGATCTCTGAAGGGAGTGGTAGGAACCTTGGGCACATATCCAGGCCGGGGTCTCAAGGTCACGTGAGAGTTAGCCGGCCCGAATACTAGGCACGCTTCGTCAACTGAAAAAGCCTGCAGGTCCCCGACCCTCTTAAGAGAGGCCAATGCGGTCAGCAGAGCCGTCTTCATTGACAGGAACTTAATGTCAACCGACCGCAAAGGCTCAAAGGGAGGCCTTTGCAGAGCACTTAGGACTACTGAGAGGTCCCAAGAGGGAACGAGAGGAGAGCGAGGAGGATTCAGTCTCCTCGCTCCCCTCAGAAACCTGATGATCAAGTCGTGCTGACTTACCTTTTTGTCTCCCAAGAGGTCGTGATGGGCAGATATTGCAGCCACATACACTTTGAGGGTGGAGGGAGACAGCCTTCGCTCCAGCCCCTCTTGGAGAAAATCAAGCACGGAACTGATCGGGCAATTCCAGGGGTCTTCTTGGCGGGAAGAGCACCAGGTGACGAAGAGGTTCCACTTCAGCGCATAGAGGTGTCGTGTAGACTCTGCCCTAGCGGAAGTGATGGTGGCGGCCACCGTAGGTGGCAGGTCACTCAAACCTGCCGCATCCCGTCCAGAAGCCACACGTGGAGCTTCCAGAGCGCTGGACGCGGGTGCCATAGGGTGCCCCGTCTCTGAGAGAGGAGGTCCGGTCTCAGAGGAATAGGCCAGGGAGGGGCTGTCGCAAGGAGTAGCAGTTCTGAGAACCAGGTCTGGCCGTGCCAATACGGGGCGACCAACATGACCTGCTCCTTGTCCTCCCTGATCTTGCACAGTACCCGTGCGAGAAGGCTCACTGGGGGAAATGCATATAAGCGTAGGCCCTGGGGCCAGCTGTGCGCCAGTGCATCCGTGCCGAGCGTGCCCTCGGTCAGGGAATAGTACAGGCTGCAGTGGGTAGAGTCTTGGGAGGCAAACAGATCTACCTGTGCGTCGCCGAACTGTTCCCCAATCAGCTGGACCGTCTGGGGATGGAGTCTCCATTCTCCAGGAAGTGGCTGAATCCGTGAGAGCTCGTCGGCTGCACGGTTCAGGTCTCCCGGGATGTGGATAGCACGAAGGGACCTTCTGACTCCATAAAACAAGATGGCGGGCGAGTTGAGACATACGGCGGGAGCGTAGACCGCCCTGGTGGTTGATGTACGCTACAGTGGCCGTGTTGTCTGTCCGGACAAGTACGTGTTGACCCCTCAGCAACGCTCGGAAGCGGTGCAGGGCGAACCGTACTGCCAGCAACTCGAGGCAATTGACATGCAGAAGGCGCTGGGGTCCTGTCCAGGAGCCCGCGGCTGCTTGTCCATTGCACATGGCACCCCAGCCCGTGGAGGAGGCATCCGTTGATACAACAACATGCCTGGAAACTCGTTCTAAGGACACGCCGGCCCGTAGAAAACTGAGGTTCGACCACGGAGTGAGTGTCTGTAAGCAGGCCCGGGTTATTTGGACCCGGAGCGTGCCAGACCGCCATGCCCATCTTGGGACTCGATCGCGAAGCCGGTGCTGAAGCGGTCTCATATGTAGCAATCCGAGCGGCGTTACCGCGGCTGCAGATGCCATATGCCCCAGGAGCCTCTGAAAATGTTTCAGTGGAACCGCACTTTTGCTCTCGATTTGACGGAGGCAAGTCAGCAGAGACTGCGCGCGCTCGCTCGTAAGCTGCGCGCACATGGCGACCGAGTCGATCTCCATACCGAGAAAAGAGATCCTCTGCACGGGGCTAAGTTTGCTCTTCTCCCAGTTGACCCGAAGGCCCAGACAGGCTAAGTGGTGGAGAACCAGATCTCTGTGTTCGCAAACCTGCTCTCGAGAGTGACTCAGTATGAGCCAGTCGTCGAGGTAGTTCAGGATGCGAACCCCGTGCTGCCATAGGGGCGTAAGGGCTGCCTCGGCAATCTTCGTAAAGACGCAAGGGGACAGAGATAGCCCGAATGGGAGGACCGCGTACTGGTATGCCCGCCCCTCGAAAGCAAACCGTAGGAACGGTCTGTGTCGAGGTAGGATGGAGACATGAAAGTAGGCGTCCTTCAGGTCGATCGCTGCAAACCAATCGTCGGGACGAACGCATTCGAAAAGGCGTTTCGCTGTCAACATCTTGAACGGAAACTTGTGAAGGTAACGGTTCAACATGCGCAGGTCCAGGATTGGTCTCAACCCACCGGTCTTTTTGGGTACAATGAAGTAGGGGCTGTAAAACCCCGACTTCATCTCGGCTGGAGGGACAGGTTTGATCGCACCCTTCGCCAGTAGGGTGGCAACCTCCACTCGCATGACAGGGGCATTGGCCCCGACCATAGTAAAGCGGACTCCCCGGAAACAGGGAGGAACCTGCGCGAACTGAATCGCGTAGCCGCGCCTGATTGTCTTCGCGACCCAGCGGGACAGCCCTGGAATCTGAAGCCAGGCTCCCAGGAACTGCACCAGCGGGGTCATTCGAACTACAGGTGTACCCGGTGTGGGGCAGCGATGCAGCGTTACCGACCCGGACAAGGGAGGCTGTTGGGCGTCCCGGTGTGGAGGTGCGGTTAACAGCTGCGTCCTGACAGAGGAGACCAGGGAAGGACGCACGTTCCACTGGGGTCTGCTCTGCCAGGAGGCTGGCGACAGAGTGGGATGCGAGTGGCGGGACCCGTGGGTGGCGCGCACTGACATCACCGATCTCTGGGGGCTCAGGGATGGGAGTGTTAATTCTTTCTTTGACCAAATTAGGGGGCCAGCAGCTGAACAAAGGATTCTCCCCCGGCCCTCCACCGGGGGAAGGAGTGGTCCTGCTACCATCTCCTCGAAAGAATTTCCCATCCCTGAGCCGTCCGTCTCAGGAGCGCCGCTTGGCCTGGCGTTTAGCGGGGCGCGGGGCGGCCTGAGGGGACTTGGACGCCTTCCTACGGCTTCCTCCGCAACCCGGCCCGGGTGAAGGCTGCTGCTTGGACCGGGTGGGAGGGGCGGGAGCCTTAGGAGGGTGTCCTCGGCGGCGAGCAGGCTGAGGCGACTGTGCCGGCGGCTGGGTGGAAGCAGCAGCTGGCCGCCGGGGCAGTACATGTTTGAGAGCCTCAGTCTGCTTCTGGGCGGTTGAAAACTGTTGGGCGAAGTTTTCAACCGCTCCGCCGAAGAGGCCAGCCTGGGATATGGGGGCATCGAGGAAACGTGTCCGCTCGGTGTCCCGCATATCGGCCAGGTTTAGCCACAGGTGTCGCTCCTGGACCACATTTGTGGACATCACTTGACTCAGGGAGCGTGCGGTCACCTTCGTCGCCCGGAGAGCGAGGTCGGTGGCGGCACGCAGCTCATTTAAGAGCCCCGGATCAACTCCACCCTCGTGCATGTCCCTGAGGATCCTGACCTGGTAGACCTTGAGGATCGCCATGGCATGCAAAGAGGCGGCAGCCTGCCCTGCGGCTCTGTGCGATTTCGCCACCAATGTAGATGTGAATCGACAGGCTTTGGAGGGGTGCTTAGGATCGCCTCGCCAGGTCGAAGCGCTCTGAGGACACAGTTGCATCGCAACAGAACGTTCAACCTGGGGGACCCCAGTGTACCCGTTGGCCGCGGCCCCATCGAGGATGGAGAAGGCGAAGGAGACTGCAGACCGGTCACGGGAAGACAACGGGGACTTCCAGGACCGGGCAATCTCCTCATGCAGCTCGGGAAAGAAAGGTATTGAGGGCGGGGACTGACGTGAGTCAGCGCGGGCCCCCAGATACCAATCATCGAGCCGCGAGCGTTCGGGACAGGGCGGAGGGTTCCACTCTATCCCTAGACTCGCGGCTGCCCGAGACAGCATGGTTGTCAGCTCTGGGTCCGACTCGGGCAATGCTGGCGCGCCCGAAGGCGGCAGCACAGCCGAGTCATCATCCTCAGAGGACTCGAGCCCACCCTGTGATGCAGTGACCGACATCGCGTCATCTTCCGGAGCGCCAAACGAAATGTGCGGGGGAGCCGGAGCTGGCCCCGCGATTTCAGCCTGGACACTCGCGGGTTGCGGAACGCTAGAGGGAGGTGTGACCCGAGGCATGAGCGTCGGGGCTTTGTTCCACACCGTAACCCTCAGGTCACCCTGACCACCAGCCGAAGTACCGGCCACGGGGGGCACGGTAGATCAGGGTGTGGTTGAGGGGACTCTCACTTCATTACGAAGATCCTTGAGTCTTGACCGCAGGACCGCGATGGTCATGTTCCCGCAGTGGGAACATGACTCATCCACGAACGCTGCTTGAGCATGCTGAACGCCCAAGCATACCAAGCAGAGATCGTGCCCATCAAAAGAATTCAGCGACCGGCCACACCCAGAAGTACACGGGCGAGACATCCTGAAAAGGACGTGCCACGTGTAAGCTCTTTTATCAGAGGAAGCTTCGCAGAGACGCCGAAGCGCCCAGGGACCACACACCAGCTGTCAGACGGACCACTGCGCAGATCAGCAGGCAGGCAGTATGCGATCACTGGAACGCACCGTAGATCCAACGCCTCTGGAAAGCTGCTCGTCTCGAAGGCTTGACAAAGACTCAGTTGTAGGCTTGAAGGAGTGAAGAGGTTCTCTTGGCTCCAAAGCAGAAACATAATGCGATGTTGCCAGCGTACTTCCTTATATACCCACGCGGTGGGGCGGAGTTACGCATGCAAATTCCGCATTACCCAGGGATTACCCAGCAGGCTCTGTTTCCTCTACCACTCTGCAGATGTTTGTGTAGCCACGTTCCTTTTAAAAACTGCCCCTTTCCTTTCAACTGACTAATGCATTCAATGAGGACTATACCAATGCCAGTGGATACAAATACAAACCTTGGTTTAACTGAACAATAATAATAATAATAATACATTTTATTTGTACTGCACTTTACATTTGGAACAAATCTCAAAGTGCTACAGTTAAGATCATTTAGGAAGGATAAAATACTAATAGATTGAATGGTTAAAAGTCATAAGTTCTCCTAAAAAGAAATGTTTTTAGTCCTTTTTTAAAAGTCTCAGTAGTTTGAGGTGCCCTCAGATGGTCGGGGAGGGCATTCCAAATCCGAGGAGCGGCAGAACAGTTCATGAACAAAAAGTTCATATCATAGTATTAATGCCAAATCAAATTAATCAATAATAGAATGGGGTGGTGTGGCATTATTTTATTCATAAAATAAACAATTGAAAGGAAAAAGAGTGACTTGTAACTTCCTCAAATCTGCATCCGAAGCTAATCTGATGAAAAGTCTGCTTCTGCAGCTGTGCTGCATGTTCTATATGCTAATTAATTAAGAACATATTATACAGCTTGTTTATATGAAAATATGCTCATAGTAAAAATTAACATACAGGCTTAAACCTGAAAATAATTACAATTAATAAAAATATAAATTTTATGTGGGTAACAGCCTATTGCTTGGAAAGCATAAACATGTAAAACTAACCAAAGTATGCCAATAGACACAAATACAGTCACACTGCACACAGTGATTCCATCTTGTTAATATGTAGCCAAAGTCACATTAAGATGTGGATGATACAGTAACTTTAAAGTTCAAACTTTAATATATATATATATATATATATATATATATATATATATATATATATATATATATATATATATATATATATATATATATATATATATATATATATATATTTTTTTTTTTTTTTTTTTTTTTTTTTTCATAAATAAATCATTGATCCCCAACAATGGCACCAAAATGAATGACTCCTTCAGAAAATAATCACCTGTTACCAAACAAGATATTCTGACATAGGGGTGGGCGATATACCGACACGGTAGAAATTTATCAGCCGGTACAGTTTTTGGACTGCTAGTTCATGTTGTTATGAGCAATTACCGTAATTACAAGATTTCAACTTGAAAAAAGTGTTCACATCCTCATAGAGCTTGTAATTACAGCTAGTAAGATGGGAATTTTCTGCTACTACTTGTTCCACGTGACTGCTCAGGGTTCCCACTCTTTTTCAGCAACCATTTTCCAGTACTTTTCCAGGACATTTTCAATTTTACTACGGTGGGAATAAAAGACAAGGATCATGCCAAATATTGCTTTCTAAGCCTTTAAAAGCCGTACAGTTTATTGCCATTACTTAACAATCCAGCATTTTTCAATATGAGCTCTTAATCATACATTATGACTATGGTAGCTTGTTTACACCACAGAATAGAAAGAAAAGGTAATTGTGACTTTTTATCTCGCTATTCTGACACGCGAAAATTGTCGCAATTCTTTTTTCCTCAGAATTTGACTTTATAACTTGCAATTGCAGTTTAGATCTCACAATTCTGAGAAAAGAAGTCAGACTTGCAAGATATAAACTCGCAACTGTGCAAAAAAAGTCAATTGTGAAGAAAAGACTTGCGAGTTTATATCACACAATTCTTCTGACTATATCTTGCAATTCTGACTTTATAACACACAAATGTGACTTTATATCAAAATGATGTGATTAGGTAACAGCTTACGAGTTTACATTCACTGCATACATTCGAGCAGTTAATAGCATTATCTAACGGCTGCAAGTGGCAACACAAGACTAAACATCATTATTCAAAATACTACTCACACGTATCAAACTCAACATTCCTGAAAATGTGCTTTCTGTAACTAGCGCTAATTGTTTGGGCCAGCGATAAACTCTTTATACTCGGCTAAAGAAATAACTTTTTTTTAAAGAATTTTCCCAGACGACAACAAGATTTTCCAGGACATTTAGGCGTGGCCATAAAAATGCATAAGGACGAGTCCAAGGATGAGAACAGCTCTGAATAGAAAAAAAATTACTCATATTGTGATACGATTTTGGTCATATCCCCCACCCCTATTCTGCCATATGCATTTCCATTCATGAAGTTGGAAATTAACATTCAAATTTCAAAACAATTGGATTTTATTAATATTTTGCATTATCAAACTCCAATCGTGGTCCAAATACTGATATAAAGTAGAAGTACAGTTCAATAGTAGTTCATAGGAACTATATCTTGCCTCCCAAATAATTCACAAATGCTCTTTTAAAACTGTATGACTGATTCTCAGTGACATGCTTAGAGATGATGAGAGAAAACAATCTTTAAATAAAATTACATAAAACTCTTAATTCACCGCACAAAGTGTGAGCAATTGCCTTCCCACTTACCAATAAAAGTAGCAGACCACAGTTAAAAAGAAAGAACAAAACAATTTTCCATTGTGTATTTGAGTACTTTATAAAAGAAAGAAAAAGTGCAAGTATTGATCTTTTCAGGGCCTGAATTTCAACTCTGGATTGTAAGTATTGTGCATAATTTGAACTAAGCTCCATACTTGTAATGCAGAAAATAGTAATAATTTGAAATCTTTCTTTCAGACTGTAATTTCACAAACAGTGAGAATAAAACAACGCTTCTGCATCTTTCTCTC
The DNA here is from genome assembly GCF_949357685.1 of Gobio gobio. Classification (NCBI taxonomy): domain Eukaryota; kingdom Metazoa; phylum Chordata; class Actinopteri; order Cypriniformes; family Gobionidae; genus Gobio; species Gobio gobio. Next base: position 27,021,092 of record NC_137098.1, read on the forward strand.
GGTACATAGGCTAAGAAATCGGTAGTCAGTATTGGCTGCAACCGGAACAGCCCTAATTTTAAGTTTATATTTCAACATGGTTTTTAACATGGTGGGTTCAATCTTTACAAGAACCAACTAACACCACAATACAAACATTTATGTCTTGAATTCCAACCCTCAAGCTTTTACCATGACAAATACTCAAGCTTTCATTTTGGCAGAACATTGGTGAAATTCAGTAAACTTTGAAGTTAGAAGCAGCATTTACTGTGAACTGAGTCATTCTGAAAACACTGTATTATAAGCTGCACATGTGGAAATTAACACAATGAAACTTCATTCTGAAACTGACTATATACTTCTTTTATTAAAACATGTCTTATAGAGCAGCATGCAAGACAATTTGTTCAGAAAAAAGCCCAGAAAAGCCTGTACACATCGTACTGTTTGGGAAGGATCAGAAATGTGTAAACTACTTCCATTAGTGTAGTCATTAGTGTTTTTATATTTAATGTACAGTACGTATTTGGTTGGTTATCAAACAGAGTGCTCAGTTACTCTGAAGTTCCTTGAGCTGTAGTAAAAGTAAGAGCAAAGGCCAATGTGAGCTAGGAAAAAGATATCACTCCTCCATCCATACACAAACAATTCTAATGACTGTAAACTGTTTGGGCAGTCACATATGTCTCACACAATGACACCAGTAAAGGCCAGGTTTCAAACAATGCAGAGATACCGTTAACCTCAAGAGCTTTGCAAATGTCACCCAAAAATGAAAATTCTGTCATCATTTACTCACCCTCAAGTTGTTCCAAACCTGTATGAGTTTCTTTGTTCTGCTGAACACAAAAGAAGATATTTTGAAGAATGTTTGTAAGCAAGCAGATAGAGCAACCATTGACTACCATAGTATTTTTTCCCCTACTATGGTAGTCAATAGTTGCTCTATCTGCTTTGTTACAAACATTCTTCAAAATATCTTCTTTTGTGTTCAGCAGAACAAATAAACTCATACAGGATTGGAACAACTTGAGGCTGAGGAAATGATGACAGAATTTTAATTTTTGGGTGAACTATCCCTTTAATTTATCCCTATTTGCACTTTCTTGAAAGGGTTTAATTCTACTTTTATGAAAGTGGTCACTTTTTGTGGTGATTTTACACCTTGACTGAGGTGTACGGTATGAAACAATGCAGTGTTAGAATGTTAAAGCAAGTGTATGGGGTATTTTGTATATAAAATATTATAATATCACATAAATTATTGGTAATTTAACAATGACAGCAGCTATATGGTGTAATATAAGGGAATGAATTGGGAAATAAGTTCTACTTCTTTCCACACCCTTTCGAGCAAGTATTATATGTGTAAATAATGTATGTATATATATATATATATATATATGTATGTATGTGTGTGTGTTTGTGTATAATTATTATGTGTAATGTATGTATGTATGTGTATGGATATTTATGTATAGATGAGATGTATATGTATATATGGGAGATAAACTATTATATTTTTTCTATGTATATTGTATTAGTATATATATATTTTTGCTCGAAATAACCTTCAATCAATCAAAAACTGTCCACCAATCATAAACCGCCTCAGTGCTCAATGACTATTCATGCACTTTGTTCAGTAGCACAAATATTTAAGTGATGCTTAGTCTCTCTGTCTGAAAGAAACAGTTTGAAAATGTCAAACAGAAATGTGTTACACAGTTAGAGTGACAAAGAGACACGATCATGTTATAAAAGAGATCTATGTGGTGACAATTCCATATATGGACAAGCAGTTATTGAAAAAAGGTTACATGCTTGTTGCATGCTGTATTTGGCAATGTTATTGACCTCATAAATATGAAGGTAAAAACCTTTATGCAGGCCTTACAAATGTAGTGTGTGAAATATTGAAACCTGCCTACCATGGATAAAGCTCTTCTTAGTTCAGAAAATAGAGAAAATGTTCAATCATGTCTGTGCTCATGCTAATGTTGGGCAAGCAATGAAAACAGGTCTCTAATAACATGGTAAGAAAAATGAAATAAACATAATTGATAGTACTAAAAAGCAATGGCTTTGTTTGGTCTTAACATTTTTACTCACTGCACTGACACTATTGGACGAGAACTGAACTGAGCTGGACGATGACAACTTTTCTGCAGAACTGACATGTACTAATTTAATAATCGACGGTCTTTACAACGGAACTGAATCAACACTGAACTGACTTCAGGTTAAAAATGACACTAGTTTCTTTTAGAGCTGCTGTACAGGGGGAATGAACTGTTTGCACCATGGACCCTTTTCACAGACTGTGCGTTCAACAGTCATCCTGCAAAGATTTTTCTTTTTTTTTATGCATTTACATTTATGACACTAATACTTTGTATTATATTACTTTTGCATCAAATTACAAAAAACAAGTTAACGCTGCTGTGAGGGTGATTCTATACAGCGTCTATGGGAGTGACGGTAAAATTAACATATTTCTCTCTTTTCACTGCCGTTGTCAATCTCACTCTATTTTTGCCCTCTTTTTGAAAGTTGTGAAATCATTGTGGAGTTTTTCTTTTGCTATTTGAGCAAATGGGCACAACAAAAAATCTATTTAATGTATACTCTCATTCACAGCTATAAAAGTTAACCCAACTATGACGACTTCTGCTTCTGAGAAACCGGGAAATGTGAAAAGGTTCTATTGAATAATTTTGCTGTTATATCTGTAAAGCTGTTTTGAAACAATCTGTATTGTATAAAGCACTATATAAAAGATGACTTAACTTGGTTTAACTTTGCACGCCTTCCAAAGAGTTGACGGTGTGATTCACAAGGCTACAGCGACATGTTGCGTTGTTCAAAACTATCCAAACCTTCATTACCAAACAAAAGCTTTACATCAATGAAGGCAATGAGGTTTTAGGTAGTCGGTATTGCCCCCCCCCCCCAAAAAAAAAGTGCAACCATATCTTCATGATGCAACTCACATGCTTGTGCAGAGTAAAAATTCTCAGCACAATGTAATCATTCATTTTTTTATTCACTCTTTTGCATTTGGTATGTTGATACTTGTATCTATTTCTGCTGCATATATAGACAGCATTATTAATCTGTAGACCACCAGGACAACAACTCCCAACAGCAGCACGATCCTATGATTCAGCCATCAGACTATGAGTCCATCATCAGCCTCTCAGCTGCTAAAGAGGCGTCACCAAGCACACAAGATTATTTTTAGTCATAGAAATCTAGTGTTATTGTTGACAAGATATCTTGCATTTGGCTATTTAGTTGTAGAAACTAAGATATAGGAAAAACCTGCATGAATGAATGGCAGCATTATATCCTCAATTTGAATTTGTGCTGTTGCTTGAGGCTAAAGACATAGCTGTGCTGTGTGTTCATAATTTGCTTACTTCCATATCACAAAGTAGTTTCAGACAGAGGAAGTGAATAATGAATTAATGACAAGCCATTGCTCCAGCAAGACGTTCTTGATCCAACACAGGTCTGACTGAAGACATGACCCATATCAACGTCTAAAGAATGACAAAAATACATGCCTAACATATTCAATAAGAGAGAAAACAAACAGAACCTTTTGTGGTCATGTGTCTGTGATGTAGCATTTTCCACTGCACGTGGACAGACGAGAGTGGAAATTATTTCTAAACACAGCTGGCCGCGTGTATGTAGGCTATAACCTACTCTTGTTTGGTGGTTAGATATCACTCATGAAAAAGAAAAGGAATCTGTTTATGTAGTTAGTGACTCTAAAACAGAATACGCATGAAGACAGTTTAAACTTGAAGATGCGTTGTAGCACAGGATCTGATGTAGGCTACTCATTCATGTGACTATCTCATGATGCAAAGGAGGAATAGACATAAGAGTCATTCCTTCTTACTGTAAAAGAAACTATTTTTAATTAAAAAAATGTTTAAATGTTGACATTTTTAACATTTTGGCTGACGTTGTAGTTGCCACTCTCTATATGATTGGATACATTTTAATTTGTTAATGTTAAAACATTGTTTTCAGGGTCAGTGACGTGATAAGGTTTTTTTTTTTTTGTTATATGTAAAAGTTATACTTAAAAATACATGCATTTCATTTATAGTGACTGAAAGTCTGCGATCATGAAATTGTATGGTTACGCATACTTTTTCATTATTTCTTTAAACAAAAAACAGTTATGCAAATTTGTTTTAAAGTATTATTAATATATGAAGATAAAAACACCAAATTTGTCCACCGAATCAAAGTCAGTGTAGCACAAAATCATGCAGGAAGTCTTTTTTCTCAATGTCATAGTTTGACATTTCATAGAAAAGACTAAACATAAAAAAACATCTTGATATTAATGACTCAAGAATGTGTTACACTTTTAAAAACAATACTTTTTAACTTGATAAATGTTAGGAAACTTGATGATTTGTGCACACTCAAGTGTTTTGAAGGTGCAAAGAAATTCGTTTTTTATTTTATTTATTTATTTTACTTGATGGCTACACCACATAAGTCACCGAATCAAAATTTGACATTTTGAAATAAAAACATGTATTTCAAACAAGAATACAAAGATGACATGTCTAAGAAGTTGTCACATGCGTTTAAACTAGTAGGCTACGATAACGATACTCGTGTTCATCATGTCAGACATGTCATTGGTTGCCTCTCAAATCAAACACAAGTTATATGTGACAAGCTCTTACCTTTCCAAACTTCTGATGCTGGACATACAGTTGTCCATCCTTAACGTGAGTGTCCATTTTTAAAACACTCTACCGCGGCACAGCAAGATAAGGGATAAATATATATTTCTCACTCTTTAGACTTTGTTCCGATTTCCTACCGCGCGAACTTCCGCTTGGCAAAACTTTTTCTTCAGGGGCGTTTCGACTGGAAATCATTAAGATTAATCTAGCTGTTAAATGAATGTTTGGAGGGAAAAGGCGAAATGTTATAACAGAGTGTTTTCATGCTGCTGGTCCTGAGTTTTGAGACGCTGCTCTGCTGCTGATCTCTCTCTCTCTCTCTCTCTCTCTCTCTCTCTCTCTCTCTCTCTCTCTCTCTCTCTCTCTCTCTCTCTCTCTCTCTCTCTCTCTCTCTCTCTCTCTCCTCGCGATAGAGGAAGCGCGCGCCCACAGCCTTTCCTCCCACCTACTCCTCAACCCAAACATAGGCAAGGCATGACGCCTGAAACCAACTCTTTTCACTTGCAATTATGATAGTTTTGTATAATGTATATGTTATAATACCTGTTATAATGTTTTCAGTGAAAAATTACAAGACAGGTGCAACAGGTGCTGTTGCCAATTTATGGCTGCAATTTATGGTGCCGTTACTGCAATGTATTTACCACCATTCATTTGATTTCTCAACCATTAACATTTAGCACTGAAATAATTATGGTCCTATTATTGGCAAATCCTGGGTGTCCTATTGACTTACATGATTAGTCTTTTTATTTTTAGAGAGGAATGCACTGTTTGGCCTAAGCACTTGATCCATGTCCTTCATTGGTCTGCCTCTCATAGTTTGCTCGCACGTGTGTTTTCATATTGTAGATCAACTGATATGTTTGTCTTTTATCCTTTATCTTGTACTGTACATGTTTTGCAAACATAAACATTTGGTTTCTGTTATAAATTAAACATTGGTGCAAATTGTTAATGTCGCCACGATAAAGATGTGTTAGGCCTACTTATGGAAGCATGTGAAGCAGTAATAATGGGTTCAAGTAATAATGGGTTGAAGCAGTAATAATGGGTCCAAAATTTACAATTAAATCTGAAATATTTTGCACCTTGTGCCATAATTTTGCAGCAAAAGTATTTTTTGTTATAATGTTATAGTATAGATGTATAATTTCCAGCTTTTATAGCAAACATTAAAAGTTACAGTATTAAATTAAACTACAGTAGAACAAAGAAAAATAATTATATACATCTATATTATATTATATTTATATACACTATATTGTCTGCATTTACATGCACATGAACTTTAAGGATATCCCATTCTTAATCCATAGGGTTTAATATGAAGTTGGCCCACCATTTGCAGCTGTAACAGCTTCAACTCTTCAGTGAAGGCTTTCCACAAGGTTTAGGAGTGTGTTTATGGGAATTTTTGGTCCATTCTTCTAGATTTGTGAGGTTGGAAGAGAAGGCATGGCTCACAGTCTCTGCTCTAATTCATCCTAAAGGTGTTCTATCGGGTTGAGGTCAGGACTCTGTGCAGGCCAGTCAAGTTCCTTCACACCAGACTCGCTCATCCATGTCTTTATGGACCTTGCTTTGTGCACTGGTGCGCAGTCATGTTGGAACAGGAAGGGGCCATCCCCAAACTGGTCCCACAAAGTTGGGAGCATGACATTGTCTAAAATGTCTTGGTATGTGGAAGCATTTGGAGTTCCTTTCACTGGAAATAAGGGGCCAAGCCCAACCCCTGAAAAACAACCCCACACCACAATTCCCTCTCCACCAAACTTTACACTTGGCACAATGCACACACACGTATAGGTATATATATATATATATATATATATATATATATATATATATATATATATATATATATATATATATATATATATATATATATATATATATATATATATATATATATATATATATTGTGGAAATCTGGACTACTGACCCAACCAGCAAAAACAAAAAGAAAACGGAATGGTTAAAAAAAAATCTTTAACCTGCTTTGATCTAAAGATCAGAATCAAAACCATCTACACTACTATACTAAATTTGATATTGTGATTCAGAGATTTCTGTAACACTTAACACAAGTGAATGTCATCAACTTTTGGGAGTGCATATTCATGGTGGAATTATATTTTCTCCACATTAGCCAGACGATATGTGGATCAGCAAAGAGTGAATCACAAATGCAGTGGGGAATACTGCTCACACAATCACTGCACAACACTTGAAAAATGTCATTTGTAATTCTTTTTAATTAGCAATTTTGAAAATAAATAAAGTAGATTCTGCTGCTGTATTTTGTTGTCTTGTAAACGACAGCATTTTGAAGAATGCAATGTAAATAATAAAAATTTAACAATGTTAAATGATCATAATAATACAAAAATTGGGTAAAAGAAAAAACTAGTTAATTTGTCATTGTAGCCAACATCTGTGGTCATGTGAGGACTGGGACAGCAGTGATTCGTTCAATAATGCTGCCATCTATTGGTCAGAGTGTGTGATGCATAGATGTTTTTTATTTATTTATTTATTTTTAATCTATATTTTGTATTTATGTTCATTGTTTAAATATGTTTATAAATATATTTTTTTACTACAAACAAACGTGCTGAAATAATTCTGGGGGGAATAAACTAAAATATGCGAAAAAAACGAATCATATTATCTTATCTCCTCTTAAATCTAGACAGATGATAAAAATGGGTGTGAATCGAGATTTTATGTTGATTTGGGTAATAAAAATAGCTATCTGTCAAAGTCCGTTTGTTACTCACTGGAAGTGGTTTGAAGCAGCTGACTGAGCGGTCATGTGACTAAAGAGGAAGCGGTCGAGATGAGCGCGGTGTACGGAGGAGTGGAGGGGTAAGTTTATGATAAATAAAAACATTATGAAAACGAATATAATCCAATTAAATGATATTTTTACATAAAGATACTAAAAAGCAACAACACTGGCTTTGCACTAAACGTGTTCTTCCTGCCTATCGTTTGCGAATGAACAAGAGAAAGTGACAGTATGCTTCAGAGTAATGAATGAGAGAATTTCCTTGACTTTGATTGACAGTGGTGGGACACACTCTAAAGCAGTGCTGGTTTCTGCTGAGGGACACATCCTCGCTGAGACAGATGGACCATGTACCAACCACTGGGTGAGATCGGAGAACATCCTTCAGTATGGACTGAAGTCACATATTGTGTACTTGAGTCTGTCTACAGCCTTTTCTGTTCATTTGTAGTTGGTTGGTGTTGATAATTGTATCAATGGTATCAACGACATGGTCCAGAAGGCTAAAATCAAGGCAGGGCTGGACCCAGACACACCAGTTTGTTCATTGGTGAGAAGATGCATCGGTCAGTCATTCTCAACGCATTCACCTTCATCAGGTCTCTTTGACGTTGTCTACATTTGTGTGTCGACAGGGCATGTCTTTGAGTGGGGGAGAGCAGAAGGATGCTATCCAGAAGCTGATTGATGACATGAGGAAGAGATACCCTAAACTGAGTCAAAGTTATTTCATCACCACTGATGCCATTGGTGCTATGGCAACTGCCAGTGACTATGGTATTATATGCAGTGTATTTTCAACCAGAAGTAGTAAAAAGTATCAGGACACAACTGTCACAATAACCCTTTCTCTCTGTCTATTTGTCGTAGGAGGAATAGTAGTGATATCAGGCACTGGTTCGAACTGCAAGCTGGTGAATCCAGATGGAACACAGGTTGGCTGTGGGGGCTGGGGTCACATGATGGGAGACGAGGGCTCAGGTAACCGATTCGATAAGAGAAACCGATTGACATTACAGCACTGTGATATCACACACAGTCTTATCTTAGAAAAGTGTTATCTTATCTTACAAATGAATTAGATTTTAACATCCACCACCTCAATTATCTCATCGTAAGTGGACAGCTTGAATCTAGTGTGTCCCTGAAACGTATTGTCATCTGATCACGTAAAGGTGTCATGAACTGTTTTTTTTTTTTTTTTATACTGTTGTCTGAGGTCAACTTATGACGTTTGTGTGGTTTTTATATTCAAAAACATCATAATGAATAAGTAATAGGCTATTTTCTGCCATGGTTTTGAGGCTCTCTGAAGAAACGATCGGTTTTGATGGGCGTGCAGCACTGAACACTTTGAAGTAAACGCCCACGGCTAGGATTGGATAAGATTTACATATTTAAGGAGCTTCAGCTACCGTCAGTTCCAGGAATCGTCTGGGGGAAATGCTCCCCCATAAATCACACACACACTCTCGCGGACACACACACTCGCGCGGACACACACACACACACACACACACACACACACACACATGTGTTTTCAGAAGGAAGCTTATGCAGAGACGATCCTTAGCTCACGAGTCGGTGGGCGGGGCTACAGAAGCATATTTATCTGTATCTCTAGGTCCTATTACGTAAGAGATCCGCATATTCTGAGAGCTCTGGTTTTCTGAGCCTGGTGTCAATAAAAGCTTTTCTTTGACTAACAAGGAAGTTTTCAGCTCTGAAACTTACATGATATTCTTATATTACCATGACCTTTTATAAATCAAAAGCTCAAGGGAAAGTTGATTTCTCAGTTCATCACCCCTTTAAACAAAATTCAGAGGTGGTCAGAAGAAATACACCGGGTCACTTCATGCATTTTTACTGATCAGATGGCTGTTCATGGTAGTTTGGGAGCCCTGCAGTCCACATAATATAAATGTGCACACCTTTTTGGTGTAAATATGCTCAGAGACATACATTCGTCCTGTGCAATAGCTAAGCATTACCTACTTAGTAATGGGTAAAGATTGTACTAAAACAAGTTTGCCAGCTTGCTAAGTCTTGATCATTTGTCAAATTAGGAAAAAGTAATACTGTTCAAAAGTTAGGAGTTGGTTTTTAAAGGTTTTGAATACCATTTCTTCATTCTGCTCACCAAGGCTGCATTTATTTAATCAAAAATACAGTAAAAACGGCAGTGTTGAGGAAGCTAATCTGAAACTGTAGTTTGACAAGCTACTCATAAATTAAAGTAGTTAAAGGGAACCTATTATTCACATTTTTACAAGATGTAATTTAAGTCTCAGGTGTCCCCAGAATGTGTCTGTGAAGTTTCAACTTAAAATACCTATATAATATTTATAAATCCATGTTTCCACTCCCATTTCTTTTTTGTGTGCATGTGCCTTTAAATGCAAATGATCTGCTGCGTGCAGCCCCCTCTCCACACAGTTCCTGCCTCAATCGGATTCTCTGCCAAATATACTAACAAGACATCTGCTTAGTTTTGATTATCATCTATAGAGATCAATCTCACGGATAGCATAGTTCTTCTTTCATCATTAAAGTTTAATATTTATACGTGTTTTAAAGCTATATTGGTTTAAACTTCTAATGGATAGTTTTCTGAGTGCACTTATCTGAAGCACACGCACACAGACTGGCTTTCAGACGTCAAGTCTTGTGAGTAACTTGAGTAACAACAGTTTTTGTTGTGTTTAAACTGTCATATACACACAAGTGTCTTGTTCACCGTTGTCGCTAGCGAAAACAAAATAGCGGCTCTGTGGGTGGAAACCTGCAGATTAAAGGGTTAGTTCACCCAAAAATGAAAATTCTGTCATTAATTACTCACCCTCATGTCGTTGGACACCCGTAAGACCTCCGTTCATATTCGGAACACAAATGAAGATATTTTAGTTGAAAGCTGATGGCTGAGAAAGGCTTCAGACAGGCCTCCATTGGCATTCAGTACATTGACACTTCCAAGATCCATGAAAGGCACTTAAAACGTCGTTACAAAGTCTATCTCACCACAGTGGCTCTACAATAATCATACAATGCGACGACAATAGTTTTTGTGCGCAAAAAAAAATCAAAATAACACCTTTATCCAACTTGTTCTCGACTTCCGTGTGTGCCTCCACGACGCATGCGCGAGAATATGACGTAGCGCCGGTGTTCGGGAATCCATGAAATACACACTTAAGCCCCATTTTGAGCACTACGCCGAGACCTAAAGCACGATCAATGTAGAATCCAACAGCTTAGACACGCGCGTTTTCCTCTGCTCGTAAACAAATCGCTTCTGGGTCATATGTCCGAACGCCGGATCTGCGTCATATTCTCGCGCATGCGTCGTGGAGGCATACATGGAAGTCGAGAACAAGTTGGATAAAGGTGTTATTTTGATTTTTTTTTGCGCACAAAAACTATTGTCGTCGCATCGTAAGATTATTGTAGAGCCACTGTGGTGAGATAGACTTTGTAACGACGTTTTAAGTGCCTTTCATGGATCTTGGAAGTGTCAATGTACTGAATGCCAATGGAGGCCTGATTGAAGCCTTTCTCAGCCATCAGCTTTCAACTAAAATATCTCCATTTGTGTTCCGAATATGAACGGAGGACTTACGGGTGTCCAACGACATGAGGGTGAGTAATTAATGACAGAATTTTCATTTTTGGGTGAACTAACCCTTTAATTACTTAACCTCATGTCGTTCGACACCCGTAAGACCTCCGTTCATCTTCGGAACACAAATGAAGATATTTTAGTTGAAATCTGATGGCTCTGAAAGGCCTCCATTGGCATGATGCACTGTACACTCTCAAGACCCTTAAAAGGTACTAAAGACGTTGTTACAAAGTCCATCTCACTATAGTGGTTCTACAATAATTTTATGAATCGACGAAAATAGTTTTTGTTTGCAAAAAAAAAACTAAATAATGACTTCTATAGTGATGACCGATTTCAAAACACTGCATCGTGAAGCTTAGAAGCGTTATGAATCAGTGAGTCGATTCAGCGGTTTGGATCGCCAAAGTCACGTAATTTCAGCAGTTTGGCGGTTTGACACGCGATCCGAATCATGATTCAACGCTGATTCGTAACGCTTCGAAGCTTCATGACGCAGTGTTTTGAAATCGGTCATCACTATATAAGTTGTTATTTTGTTTTTTTTTTGCACATAAAAACTATTCTCGTCGATTCATAAAATTATTGTAGAACCTGCACTGTAGTGAGATGAACTTTGTAATGACGTGTTTAGTACCTTTAATGGGTCTTGAGAGTGAACCGTGCATTGTGTCAATGGAGGCCTTTCTGAGCCATCGGATTTCAACTAAAATATCTTCATTTGTGTTCCGAAGATGAACGGAGGTCTAACGGGTGTCGAACGACATGAGGGTAAGTAGTTAATGACAGAATTTTCATTTTTGGGTGAACTAACCCTTTAAGGGGCAGTAATATTATAATAAGATCCCCTTCCTACGTCAGAAGGTGAGAATCTGAGCGGCTCGTTTTTTTCACATGCTTGCAGACAAAGGCTTACCAAAACAAAGTTACTGGGTTGTTCTTTTTCACGTTTTTTTGGGTTGGTAGATGCACCGGGGACCCGAGCACTTAAACACAGAAAAAGTCAGATTTTCATGATATGTCCCCTTTAAGATACAGTCAAGCTACCCTTAATACTATTAAAAAGAAGATAGCTACATTGAAACTACTTTGATTATTATTATATTTTTTTACAATGACATTGTATATTACAAATAACTGAATATTTGTTAATAAAGAATGTTTTAAGTAAAAGATTTGGGATTTCAAACAACATAATGCAATACAATTAGGAGGTCAAAGACTATTGTTTTATTTTGTAAACTATCCAAAGATACAATACTCAAATAAATATCTCAAACTCTCAAATTGCTACAAATGTAACACCAATGCAAGAACAAAACTTAAATTGGATACTCGGGAGTAGTCAGAAATGCACGTTACACTCGCAGCACATGCAGTGTTTGAGCTCGCAGCATTTACTGTAAACGGAGCCGCTCTGAGATGCGAATCATGAGCTGCTTGCGTGAACACAGAGCGCTTCACTCAGAAGCCCGCAACCTATTAGATCAAGTCTTTACCGTGTGATAAGCGAACTAAGCTATATTGTGCTTTTGTTTTTCTGTCTGATTGACAGATGCTTTGCCAAAGCAATGGCGCAAAACACAATGTTAGTGATCTTTTAAGTTCATTACAAAACTAGCGAGACCGATTAAACTTTGGCGGGCCATCATTGTAATCAAGTCAGAAATAGACATTTGATATAGAATGCAATAAAGCAGGATAATTCATCAATTTAAAAAGGCTATTATTCACCTGTATGTGTTTGAAGTCTTCGCAGACGTTTTAATCTTTGGAAAAGTGAAACCTTTCATGTGAAATATCAACCCACTCCTGTACATGCTTTATATAACTATCAGACGATGTCTTCTCAGTGAACTGTAAAGCCGCAAAATGCATGATATAACATAAGATGGTGGTAATGCACAATTTGTGTGATCTAAAAAGTGCTGCATCAATGCATTGTAGGTTTGTTAAAACGTAAAACGTAATGTAGCTTTTGGTCACACTACACTGATACTTGATGGAAAAAGTGGTTTGCTACTGGAAAAGCTACACTGTTTTAAAAGCAACTGAGCTAGTCAAGCTACTGAAAAAATTTAAGTTAATTGCATCGCTACATGTAGTTAGCTACTCCCCAACACTGAAAACTGTAATAATTCAAATAATTTATTCCTGTGATGGCAAAGTTGAATTTTCAGCAGCAATTACTCCAGTCTTCAGTGTCACATGATCCTTCAGAAATCATTCAAATATGCTGATTTGCTGCACAAGAATGTTGAAAACTATTGTGCTGCTTAATTATTTTGTGGAAACCATGATACACCTTTTTCCAGGATTCTTTGATGAATAGATGCAACAAATGCAACACATCAAATGCAAATGTGATGCATTAAATGAATGTGTTAAATGAATGTGTCCTGACCCCAGACTTTTAGAGTATATTCACATAACCTTATGAAGCATTTACATTCTGTCTGATGTCAAACTACCAGGTCCAAATGACAATCTGTATCGACCCTTTCTGATCTGATCATCTGAGATGGATATTATTACCAGAGGTTAACAGGGCCTAAGCTTTTGCTTTTTCTCTGTCTTTATCTTCATGTAGCATACTGGATTTCTCACTTGGCTGTTAAAACGGTTTTTGATACCAGAGATAACCTTGTCACATCCCCTCATGATATCACCTATGTTAAGAAGGCCATGGAAGAATATTTCCAGGTTAGGAATCGTTTTCATTTAATTTTATATAGTACTTGTATTGATACTTGCATAGAAATGATGGTGTTTCCTTGTCATGTTAATCTCCAGGTGTCGGATTTGATGGGAATGCTTCCTCATTTGTACAGAAACTTTCAGAAGTCACACTTCGCAGGGTTCTGTAGGAAACTAGCTGAAGGTATGCTACTGATGTATGCCGTGAGGTTGTGTGTGCATTACACCACACATTATGACTCTTTGTGTTTGTGTGTGCATCAGGTGGCAGTGCAGGTGATGCTTTGTGCCAACACGTGTTCACGGAAGCTGGAAAAGCCCTCGCGCAGCACATTGTAGCTGTCCTACCCAAAGTACACCAGGTAAAATTTAAAAGAAAAAAACACCCACAGTAATACAGCCATTCTCACTCAGTTTCTTTTTCTTATCACTTGTCACTGTTGTGTCTCATTCAGGATCTGTTTTCTGGTGAGCCTGGCTTGCCTGTTCTGTGTGTCGGTTCTGTGTGGCACAGCTGGGAACTGATGAAATCGGGTGCGTAATGTATTTATAGAGCTTTTCAGCTTCCCTGCAGTCTCACAATTAATCTCACATCTGAGAATGATCAACTTATTCATGTAGAAAATATGTAGTGATACAGAATTGTGGCTGGTAATTTCTTTTTTATGGCCTTTAACCAGTATGATTTTTAATATAATATTGCTCACTGTGTAAACATGACGTTATTGTAGTTCTAGACTGAATGTGAGCATCCATTTACTCATCTCACTTGGACAGATTCAGTATTCCTTAAAATGAATAAAAACAATGAAAAAATAACTCAAAATATTATGCTAACCAGCAATAATTAAATATGTTAAATTACACAAATATACTTTATGTATTTAATCTCACTGTATTAACCAGTGTCTGTGCTGCTGAGCTTTTATGATCCAATTCAACCATACCAATAAGCAAAAATGACTAGATTAACATCACATTTATGTTTAATTTTTTATTGCTGAAGTAAAGGCACCCACACGCTATTTCCCCTTCCGTCAATCCTAGCTAAAGTTCCGATTATCTTGACGGTTCTACAGATGATCTTATCAGATTTTCCTGTGGTGTGAGGTGTGTGAAGAGTGATTGAATCTGCTTGGAATAATGTTGGGACTGCACCAATCTCAAACATGTTTAATATTTACGATCAGAAATCCTGTTGTGTGGGGGGAACCTTTTTTAAAATAGCCTATAGCGTTTTGTTTATATCACAGCTCTCTCTATGGCTCTGATTAGGTGCACACCAGCACACACACGCAAGGTCTCTCGCTCTCTCTCCCTCTCTGCCGTGCGCGCGCATGCACAGTTTGCAGTTAATTTTTACCTCTTACTGCTACAAATCTGACTCCGTTTAGGTCTGCTCTGCCGTCTTGTTACACGTCAGTAACAGCGAACCATGGCCAATGAGGGAGAGGAGAGAAGTGGAGATTTATGATTGATTGGTTAGTGTTTTGTTATTGTGTGAGTGTGACAAGCTCTGGTGTGACCAATAACACGTGAACGCAGCATGATCTGAGGGAAATACACGGAAGTGAATCGCCAACATTAAGAAATGAGATCGCATTTATGTTTGAATCGAGATCGTGATTTTTTTTCGATTAATCGTGCAGCCCTACCCTGGGGCAAGTTCAAACTGGTGCACAACGTTTTGCTATGGTTTCCGGGTTGAACGACATGTTTCCTGGAAACGGTGTGCAACAGGGTTTGAGATACGTTTTCTCTCGTTTGGTGGGTGTGTCAAATATGTCAGCCCAATCAGCAGCAACATTTATATAAACCACGCGGTATTAAAGAGACAGTTCGCACAATTGGTCCAAGTAAAGTTGCTTACAAATGTGTCCGCTACAGCTCGGTATGCGCAACAATTGAAGATATTAGAAGACATGATTGTCGTTTTCAACGAAGAGTTTTATAGTAAAAATATAGCATATCAACATCATGATGTAGCCTAGTTGTTTATATTTTTAGCTTCATTGCAAGGCAAGTTTATTTATACCGTAAAACTTCAAATAATAGCCCGGGCTTCTATTTACCCAAATCGCCGAACTGCACCGGCTTGTATTTGAAACAGGCGTCTATAAGAGACAGGCCTTTAATTTAGTGTGGATATGTTCAAGCGTGATGGTAGGAGGTTACCACATTATATTACGTTTTATTTATAATTAATTTGAATGTGTTTAACAAATCATTTAATGTAAGAAATGTCTTAGGTTATTGGCAGCACAAAAAACGAAACGATGTGACAGCAATGGGCAGAAGTAGAACAATATAAGTTACAGCTAAAATCCATTGAGCGTATGAACTTGTTGCCCGAAACACATCAAGAAAGAATGAAGGCTACCCTGTAAAACAACTGCAATCATGTGATAGAAAATTACTCTATTCATCACTATCATCATCCCCGCGGTTCTCAATTACAAGTTCAAGGGCGAATTCCTCCTCCACTTCTCCCTCTCCAGCCTCCGCTAACTCTGCCTGCCTTGCTCGCACTAACAGATCCCGCCCAGATGCGCACGGCTCTCCCTCTTTGAAACAATTCCATCAGAAGCTACTGTCAGGCCACATACCTAAGGATAACATCCCGAAGTTAATGAAATATATCTCCTCCTTCTCCCTCGCACACACAAACACACGCGCACGTCTGCGCGCAAGAATTAAAGGAATTTTTCAGCCGCTCCGTATCCAGCTTTACCCACGCTTGAAATTTGACAACTGTCAGCTTAAATGTCAAATTATACTTTTCTCCATGGTGGTATTGAGAGAATTAAGAAAAGCTGAAGACTGAAAGTTCGTTAACCTCTTTGTTATGTTGCCATAGTGATGAGTCGTTCATGAACGGTTGCGTCTGTCACGTGAAATCTAATCAAAACATAGAACAGAAGATCTGACGGGTTTGAGAAGATCAAATACAGCCGATACTAAAAAACAGACCCGGCGTCTATTTGAGACCGGCCTTTATTTACCCAAACCTGTCGTCGCACCAGGCGTTTAAAAGAGACAGGCGTCTATTTGGGACTCGGCTATTATTTGAAGTTTTACGGTATACCAAATTTCATACACAATGGTAATTAAGTGCTTTACATAAAATGAGAAAGAAAATACAAGGTAGTATTAAAAAAAGTAAGAACTAGAAATTAAATGATTTAAATTAGAATTAATTACCAGGAGATAAAAAAAAAGTTAATTAAATGGAATGGGGATGTTCTCTTTTATTCTGGACGGCAAGGGCAGTGATTCCATCATGCGTATTTTGCAATATTAAACACGTATTTATGTCGATTTCATCAGGTTCTGAAAATTCTTGAAAAAGAACACAAAGAATGGCCTTCTCAGCTGCCATAGTTGCAACTCTTGCATCATCAGAACAGGGTGTTCAATGTAGCACCGTTTCCATTTAAAAAAATAAAAAGCAGCCCTGTTTTATAATGTAGGGGCGCTTTAGATTCTAGAGAGCATTTGATTGGACAGAAAATCTGATGAGAAGCTGAAGTGCAGTGATGTAATCAAAATCATTGATCTATATTGGCAGAGTAACGTAATATTTTAATGCATTACTTTTAAAAGTAATTTTCCCCAACACTGGTTACCGGTATATTGTGCATCCCTACTTTAAATAAAATCTGTTTGAGAAGAAAAAGTCGACTACACAAGGCTTGCTTGTTTCTTGTAAATAGCAGCTATGTTTGCTCCAAAATCCTGTTGTTTTGATACTCAGTCCACTTGTGTAGGAACTTGTGCATTACTCAGGACAATAAGACCACAATGTTAAGACCACAATCACATTAGGGCTGTTTGATTATGGCAAAAATCGCAATCACAAATATTTTTGTCAATATTGAGATCAAGATTATGTAACAGTTACTAATTGACTTTTGAACCATCATGCACTTATTGAACATTTATTTAATAGTGGATTTGCTTGAACTTTGAATATTATTTAACTGAAAAATAAATAAATGTAATCATATAGATCATATAAATCTAAATAATTTAAAAACAGTTAATAAAAAATCAAATGCATCAAAATAAGATGAACTATGTTGTAGTGCACTTCCAATACCTACTGCAAACTACTACACATTTAGGGAAGTGCAGAAGCTAGGAAAAAGCTGTGCTGAAATTATAACACAAGACAAAGCGAAAAGAGCATGCGGCACAATCATTTTGATTATCCTGTTTTCAGAATTGATGGAAGCCAAAATCATAATTGAAAATAAAATGTGTTTAATCGCCCAGCCCTATTTTACATGAACTAAACATTGTGATGTGGTGTTTTTGTGCTGCAGGTTTCACTCAGGTCCTCTCACAGGCTCAGGGTTTCAGTCACTTCCGTAAGTACAGCCTGCTCACTTTACGTCAGTCGTCCGCTCTGGGTGGCGCTAAAATGGGGGCGCAGACTGCAGGAGCCACGCTCCCACTGGACTACTCAGCCAACGCCAATGTGTTTTTCAGCCACACCTTCAGTCAGTGATCGGGAACAAACAGAGCTGAGATTACAGATGCCACTGCAGTCTTATGTTGATGATCTGAAATGAGAACTTCCTGTTTTTAAACTGATATAAAAATGTTTCCAGACATTCCTCTGCTGGGTGCTGTTTCTCAAACACCCATATCTTATCAGTTAACTTCTTGTATGTATCCAAAATATGAATAATCTACAAAAAACGTTGAATGCTTCCTGTTAAATGCACATTTTAATTAAAAAAGAAAACAATTTCTGAACATTTGTAACATGATAATCTTTGGTAAAATTTTGGTAAATATGGTTAAAAATGTAAAATTATCATGGATTCATTTTGTTTATAAACATTTGCAAAAGCACTTTCTTGTTGTTATTAAAAACATAGTTTTTTTCTATAGATAATTTTTAAATAAAACTGATTTAAATATAAATTGTAAATATGTAAATATTTAGTGTAGCAATGACGTGTTTCTCAGGGTTTCCATGGGTCTTAAAAAGTCTTAATTTGACCTTCTACAATTTAAGGCTTGAAAATGTCTTAAATTGGAGCAGAAAGTCTTAAATTCAATATCATGGCCCTATGATTTCCATGATGCAATCGAATTGCAGAATCCATTCATAAAAATTGATTTTACTTTGTGGTATGTAATGGAATTCGTCAACGTTTGGATGAATAAATCGAAAGGTTCAGTACACTTAAAGGGAGAGTTAACCCAAAAATGTAAATTCTGTCATTTACCCTCATATGAATAAATAGTTCACTCAAAAACAGTGGTCAAAATAAAATGAAATTTGTAATCATATATCATAGAGCCCCCCAAATTTTGTAGTTGTTGTTGAACTTTTAATAAACTGCTGTTAAATTGTATCTGTTTTATGATGTCAATTAATTAGACATGTTTTTTGACTAATACAATTTAATTTAACCATTAAAACGGAGGGAATTTTTTTTTTTTTACAAAAAATTGATTTTATTGAGCCCTAAATAAAATTAGAAAATTAAATTGCATGCACTGCAAAGAAAAGTATAATAATCTTTTGTTTTCTAGTACAAATATCTAAACATAATTAAATCAAGATACATTTACTTGACATGCAAAATGAAGAAATTAAGGTTTGTTTTCTGAGAAATTGTTCAAAATTAAGTGTTTAAAACAAGAACAAAGTATTTTGACATATCATATGAAAATTACTTTTTAGTAAGTAAAGTTTTTCTGAACTCATTGGCAGATATTTGTTCTTGTTTTAATCATAAAATCAGTTTCACAAGATTTCTAAAAAAGACTACAGTGCAATTATGAATTATGAACTCCAAAATGCATAACAACGATTAAAAAATAATAATAGGACTTGGACTTGACAAGGTGAACTTGGACCCAACACTATAGTCTAAGACCTTCCTCGTATGCTGATAGCAAAAATGCTTGCTCAACCAAAATAGTTCAGTTTTGGTTCAAGTCAAAGTGGTTTACAATGCTGATTGTTTCAAAGCAGCTTCACAGTGTTAAACAGGAAAATAATGCAACAGAATTTGATTCGGCCGTACGGCGGCTCCGGAGAAAACGTGATGTCATCCAGCTCATTTCAATGATCATATAGTGACAATGTGGGCAGATCAGTAATTTAGTTTATATGGTTAATTTAGTTTACTAATCAGATTTATTTGGATATTTAGTTGAAAATGTAGTGTCCCCAAGTGGTTCAGGAGCTTTACCACTTACCGTAAATACCCATAGCTTCTGGTGTGCCCCATTAAAATGTTCAAATTCAAGTTATCTTTAGGCAAAAAAAAAATGATGTAAATGTAAAGTTCAGATTATTGGTGGAAGCAAATGACTGTCAGCATCATTGTTCCTATAACCCCAAACATCCCCTCCTTTTCTCTTCCTTATCACCACGTCCTGTGTGTGACCATACAAACAGATGTAAAAGACCCGCCTCTATTTGTCCTGGTTACAGGATGTACTGACAGTAAGATCGTCATGAGACATTTAGAGACTTATTTTAGGCAAGCTGGTCCTTCTAAGAACTTGCGCAATGAACAGTGATAACGGGATCAAAAGATCAATGATTTCTGCATCAGTTATCATTCAGCATTCATGAGTGGCAATGAAAATGAACAAGTGCCATACGATCATGGGAACATAATGTGTCTGCAGCAGTGTTATTTTAGTATCATTTATAGTTTTTGTTAATATCTTTTTGTTTGGTTAATAAAGTATTTTGTATCTTTTTATTCATTTTTATTTATTTAGTACTTCAAATTAAACCAAGCAAAAATGAGAAATGTTGTCTTGGAAACTAGCTAAGCTAGCTAATTTGGATATTTTAAGTAACAAAAATAGTTTTTATGTTTTAGTTAATTATAATAACCCTGGACATCAGCAGTGAATACGGGTGGATCAGAACAGTGTGTTGTGTATCTTCATTGAGAATCAGGTCTCGCAGTGACAGTGTGGACTGGCATGATGGTACACAGCACTTTGCATTGATAAAACAAAAGCTTGATCGCTTTTTTAAGGACAATCAGTTAAAATTTGTAGTGCTCATCAGACGTTTGCATCTTGCTGTAGCCTCTGTAAATTCTGCCGTCAAATTCTCCCTTTGTCTCAAAAATATTTTTACAAAAAAAACCTTTCCAACCCCATACTTTTGAATGATAGTGTATAATCAGCAAATGTTCGAGGTTGATACCAATAATAATAAACTGGGTTTAGACATTATATATACAGAGTAATAAAAATGTTAATGCAGTGAAAACCAGAGTAAGAGCACACAGACAGTATATAAATCATATTAAAAAGCTGTCAAGCACAGGTTGTGTCCGTCTGTCTTCCCACAGTGGTTCTTCTGTGTCCTTTTGCCCTTGTTCTGCTGATGTCTGCTGTTGTCCATCTGTATCATCTTCACTGCACACACTGAGATCAAGTTTGCGTATGGCCAATAAAAATGTGACCTGTTATCTGAACAGTGTGTACATAATCAATAGGGTACGAGTGATCTCACGGTTTGGGACCTTGTCTAAAATGAAAACTATTGTTTACATTTTAAACCATAATTGAGTAATCAGCTTTTTAGAATTTGATTATAAATTATTAGAATATATTGAGAGTTTTGAGGCCAAATGCATTATATATTAGTAGAAGGAACGCAGGAGGTAGGGATATGCTATAACGGGGCCTGAACTGAGATCTTTTTGAGAACAGCTGCTCTGTTGAGCATATTATTATTCTAAACTTGCTGTTAAGATCATGGCAGACCATCATTGTCAACTACGCCTGCATTTCCATAGATTGTTTTATTTGGTATGCCAAAAAAAGTTATACATCAGTAAAAACAAATATATATATATATATATATATATATATATATATATATATATATATATATATATATATATATATATATATATATATATATATATATATATATATATATATATATATATATATATATATATATATATATATATATATTAATGGTAGCTACATTTTGATGTTCAAATGTTGTAATTGCTGTAATATATAGTCCTGCTAACAATATTTATTTAAAGAATTAAAGAAATAAAGTAGAGATAAAGGGATTTCAGAATGAGATTTAAATTTGGTTTTGAATTTGGTTGTGTGCCTACTTGTTAGATGTAATACATTTAAAACAAAAGTATTACATCTAACTAATATATGTAATTATGCATATGTAAATCGATTCATGCATATTATGCATATGTTAAATAGATAGTATTTAACGTTAATTCTACATTAAATGTGGGAATTAATACCAAGTTTCAGTACACATTTTACTGAAAGAATTCAGCTACAGCCAAACACAAGAAATGGTCCAATTGGGTACAAGCCATTCTTCTTTATTTGCCATTTTTCCTTCCATTTTTTAAATGAAATTCAGTCCTGCGTGTAACGATTTCAATTCAAAATCAAAAGTTGAATTCACGGGAATTCCCCAACATCCTTTCCTCAGCATCCAATTCAAACCAAGGGGCTGAGCCCACCACCAGCCACACCCCCAGTCTTTATGGCCACACCCCTTGAAACTCAGGAATGTGAACAGATGCATCAAAACTTCCTGCTACAAAATATCAATTAAAAAAAAAACACAGCGGAGGGAAAGCAAGACCTGATCAGGCACAAACTGTGAAACAATGACAAGAACAGCCCTTTCATCAAGGGTAGAACAACATAAAACAGCCTGGTAATGAGTTTGATATTAGCTAGTCACAGCACCTCCTAGAGGTCATGTTTCAACTTAATACCCTTGGTTTATACATAACAGAAATATAAAGCTTATAGACAATCACCCCCTCCCCAAAAAAAATAATCTGTTTTCCTGCCCCTTCAAAAATGTGTAGAAGAGTGCATTTATGTGACCATCCAAAAACATGGGCACAACAGTCTCTGAGTATATGATCAGATGTTTGTATGAGAGAGGAGAAACGATGATCCCTAGTATTTCACCCCTGGCACAAACTCCTTGGCTTCAGGGTTTAAGATGCTCTTTCGCTGGGGACAAAGAGAAAATAAATCAATTACAATATATCATTACAATTATAGATATTACAAATTAGTGCTTTTTTTATATATATATATATTATTTATTGTGCATTATAAAATATATTTTTTGTCCATACAATGAAAGTCAATGGTTTCCAGTGTGGTTTTGGACTCCAATAGAGTGCAACAGTGCCCGACCACTCTTTCAGCGGCTTGGTATCTGAAGTATTTTTCCCATTCATTTCTCCCATAGGGATTAATTAAAAGTATTTGTTATAGCCAATGAACCAAACCAGCCAGCTACAGTGTGAATTACAAAATGACTAACTTTGAATGAAGCAAATACACACACACATACATATATATATATATATATATATGAAGTATAACATAGTAAAGCTTCCAAACTTTTGACCGGCATTGTGTGTGTTTATGTATGTGTATATAGATCAGGCATAACATTATATCCTAATATTGTTGATGGTCCCCCCTTTGGCTGCCAAAACAGCCCTGACCCATCGAGGCATGGACTCCGCAAGACCCCTGAAGGTGTGCTGTGGTATCTGGCACCAAGATGTTAGCAGCAGATCCTTTAAGTCCTGTAAGTTGCGAGGTGGGGCCTCCATGGGTCGGACTTGTTTGTTCAGCACATCCCACAGATGCTCGATTGGATTGAGATCTGGGGGATTTGGAGGCCAAGTCAACACCTCAAACTCGTGCTCCTCAAACCATAGCATCACACTGCCTCCGCCGGCTTACCTTCTTCCCATAGTGCATCCTGGTGCCATGTGTTCCCCAGGTAAGCGACGCACACCCACCCGGCCATCCACGTGTTAACATGATTCATCAGAACAGGCCACCTTCTTCCATTGCTCTGTGGTCCAGTTCTGAAGCTCACGTGCCCACTGTTGGCACTTTCGGCAGTTGACGGGTCAGCATGGGCACCCTGACTTGTCTGTGGCTATGCAGCCCCATACGCAACAAACTGCGATGCGCTGTGTATTCTGACACCTTTCTATCAGAACCAGCGTTGAGCAATTTGAGCAACAGTAGCTCGTCTGTTTGATCGGACCACGTGGGCCAGCCTTCGCTCCCCACGTGCATCAATGACCCTGTCGCCGGTTCACCACTGTTCCTTCCTTGGACCACTTTTGATACTGACCACTGCAGACCAGGAACACCCCACAAGAGCTGCAAGTTTTGGAGATGCTCTGACCCCGTCGTCTAGATAGCCATCTAAATTTGGCCCTTGTCAAACTCGCTCAAATCCTTACTCTTGTCCATATTTCCTGCTTCTAACACATCAACTTGAGGACAAAATGTTCACTTGCTGCCATATATATCCCACCCACTAACAGGTGCCGTGATAAAGAGATAATCAGTGTTATTCACTTCACCTGTCATAATGTTATGCCTAATCAGTATGCATATATTTATTATATAATATTTGAGCATAAGGACTCGGAAGACTGACTAGAATCATCTTTGCAGAAGAAGTTTTTTTCCCCCCAGAAATTCTGCTGTTATAATAATTTAAAAATATTATGGCATTTAACATCCATTATAACAACTTTGTAGCTTACAGTAGATTGGTCTTTAAAGGTTTATAACTTAATGTTCAAAATCAGCTGATCAAATGAATGTCCTTTTTACTTCAGGATCTCAACTGTTGCACTCTATGACTTGCATTATAAGAACAAAACCGGTAGAAGCAGTCTTCAAAATATCTTTTGTGTTTCACAGACATTTTTTGTATCCTTTATTTAACCAGGAAGATCCTGATCATTGAGATATATAAAATTCTTCTTCCAGTGAGACCTGGTCAAGACGGCAGTACATAGAATTTCACACAGAGAACCACAAAAAACTCATACAAAACGATTAATAAAAGTAAAAGCAAGGAAAAACACTTACAGGACTCCTTTAAAAAAGTTTGCAAAAGACATTTAAAAGTACTCAGAGATGGCAAGATCTCTAGTTTAACTATATTTTGCAGATTGATCCAAGCCCAGGGAGCATGAAAATTCAGAGTATACCGTGGAACTTTTAACAACATGAGGGTGATTTCTCATTTTGGGTGTACTATACTTCTAAGATTATTTTACTATTTTATACACTGAATGTCCATGACGATTAAAAGCTCACCAAGATTTCCTCTGCATTGCCGTCACTGACAGAAAGTCCGTTGAGCTGTTGCTGAATCTGTCCGACTGATGGTAGGTCTCTCTCAGGAATGAACCAATCCTGATCCTCCTCATCCAACATCTCTTGGAAACAACGCTCCAAAAACTCTTGCTCAAGCAATTCCTCCTCCACCTGAGATATAAACAAATTGACAATAAGGTAAAAGTTCACTGATTAAAAAAAAAAAACAATGTGTAAATCCGTCAAATTTACATTGGCATTTCAAGAGCCACAGAACTCTGACCTGAACTGTGCTGAATGCTAACACGCGCCCCAGTCTAAGGTATGAAACCCAACCTGATCAACTGCGTACGTTTGTGTGTTTTTAATGGGCTGCAAGCGGGTGTATGTACAGACCTGCCGATTGTATTCCTCCTCGTTCTCCATCCACATGTACTCTGCAAAGGGGTTGGACTCATTCTCTGCATGCCCATTGGCTACTGGCTCCTTTCCCTCACTTCCTGAAACCCCACTGCCCGGCATCTTTGCTACGTCAGGCCCGTTCATTTCTGCTGGCTCTGAAAAAGATAAACAACATACAAGACTGTTTGTGGGGCGGCAGTGGCTCAGTGGTTCATGTAGGTTGTCTACAAAGGTTGGTGGTTCGATCCCCGGTTCCACCTGACCAAGTGTTGAGGTGTCCATGAGCAAGACACCTATCCCCAGCTGCTCCCGACGAGCTGGATGGCGCCTTGCATGGCTGACACCGCCGTCGGTGTATGAATGGGTGAATGTGAGGCAAAAATGTTAAGCGCTTTGGATGGCCGTAGGTCTGTTAAAAGCGCTATATAAATGCAGTCCATTTACATATTATGGATGCGCCAACACTGAAATCATGTCTGATTTTCATGGTAAGAATACATACAGTATAATATTTAGTTTAGTCAACCATTATGAGCAGCAATTTTAAATGTATACTTCTTTGTTGCAAGAAAAGCAAACTAAAACTGCCACCTGGAATTTAACATTCTGCAAATAAGTTCAGACATCAAAATAATATACAGAAATCTGGCGTGGTCAAAGAGAGCAAACTGTTTGAACTGACTAAGAATGAGACTGGCCTAATTAGACAGAACACAAAAAGCACACACATAAACACACACACACAGACAAAGTGGATGACACAGATATATCATGCATTCCAAAAACATATTCAGTATTATTAAACACACACACACCCAAAGGCTTGGGTTCGATAAGATATTTTTTTGACGTGTTTTAAAGTATCTTGTGCTCAACAAGGCTGCATTTATTTGATCACTACTAAACTAAATAGTAATATTGTGAAATATTACAATTCGAAATAACGTTTCTATATTAAAATAAATGTATGTAAAAATAATTTATTTCTGTGATGTCAAAGCTGAATGTTCAGCAGCCATTACTCCCAGCTTCCCAGTCACATCATTCTGCTAAAAAATTATTCTAAAATGCTGATTTGAAATGCTATTCTATATATTTTATCAATCCTGAAAACAGTTGTGCTGCTTAATATTTTTTCTGGAAAGTGTGAAACAACGGATCAATAAAGCTTTTTTTGGACCAATAAAAAGTTCAAAAGAACAGCATTTATTTGAAATAGTTCACTTTGCCCCTTTTAATCAGTCCTTTCTGAATAAAAAGTATTAATTTATTTTAATCCATCTACACTGCTTTGAATGGCAAATATAAAAATAAAGAATTAGATAAATATTTTACAATCATTTGTTAAAATAAAATGAAGAGTTGAGACACTAGTCACGACGGCTGCTGAAAGGATAGCACGAGGCGAGTAGCTGTTCATAGTATAATGCTAAAGACTATAGCATAAGGCTTGTCATAACACAAACACACCTACTCATTGTGAACATGGACAGGATCACGTTTCATAATGATGAAGTATGCAACATGGCTGAACACATGACCTGTTATAGATGATCATATACTAAATTATACAACGAATTCACTAAATTAATAAACAGCACACACTAATAATATATGTAATGTGCATTCCCAAATAATTTCTGATAGTTGTTTGATTTGGTTCCAATTCTTTTTCAGATTTTCTGGCAATAAACTATGCATTCTTAAACCCTGTACAATCCATTAAAAACAGAAACGCATAACTAATTCAAAATATATGCGTTTCCTCTCAGCTGCAGGCGTCAACAGTAATGCCTGCTGTAAACACTAGAGGGAACCATGAACCTGATACATAATAAAAGGACTGAAGAATCTTAACACCAGCTTAATTTCACACATAGGCCTACACTGTCTGTTGCATGAAGCTAGCTGAACAAACTCTGAGTTTCCCAGAGTAGGTTTAGAGTTGACAAAACCATACAAATCCAACCTGGATTGTTTGATCCAGAGTTTCTGATTAAAGGGATAGTTCACCCAAAAATGAAAATTACCTTCCTAACCCTCAAGCCATCCTAGGTGTCTGACATTCTTCTGGAATACGGAAAGCGGTCTGCCAGAAGCTAGATATTTTACTTTATAATGTGTTAAATATGGATATTTTTCTTACAAAACTCAATCGATCCGCTTCAGAAGGCCATTATTAACCCCCCGGAGCCGTGTGGATACTTTTATAAATGGATGGACGCATTTTTTTAGTATTCAAATTTTGGCCTGCCATTATTAAGCTTGGAAGAGCCAGAACATTTATTAATATAACTCTGATTGTATTCGTCTGAAAGAAAAGTGTCATATACACCTAGGACAGCTTGAGGGTGAGTAAATTATGGGATAATTTTTGGGTGGCCTTTAACTCTGAAGCACGTGCACCTGAAAGTGTGAGATGTGTAGTGAACAGCCAATCACACAGAACACGATGAGCGTCGGTTTGATTCACTTCTTACGAGAGAGCCGGCACAATTCACACATGAAGATGAAAGTTTGAGAAGGCAACTAAATGAAAATATCTGAATACATCAATGCAAGTGAATCAACTGAATTTAAATAATTTAAATAAGATCACAAAGAGCTCAAAAGAAAACATGCAAGCTTAGTTCATTTTAAAAGCTTTATATATTAAAGCTTGTATTTATGTGTGTATTTATATTAATTAAAATGAAAAGGTTAATATTAATTGTCAATTCATATAATTCTTTGACTAAGAATTACAAATCAGGAGAGATAAAGGGGGAGTGGCTTTATTGCATCAGATGTCACTTTGCTCACAGCTGATTGGTCCAGTTTTGGTTTGCGAAGTCTAACACAGAATAAAACCTGCTCTGGAGCAGGTTAGCCGTGTAAAGCAAGTTACCACATCAATGAACACAGCTAAAACCCAATTCGCCTTCTTGAGCCCAAAAAAAACAGTTTGCTCATACTAATCTCAAACTTACCTGAGGTGCGTTTCCCAAAGCCCTTACGCACCCCTGGATAGGAACTGAACCGGCTTCATGCAACAGGCCTCAGGTGTGTCCAATCCTGCTCCTGGAGGGCCACTGTCCAATCCTGCTCCTGGAGGGCCACTGTCCTGCAGAGTTTAGCTAAACTCTGGAGGACAGTGGGGCAGAAGCAGGACTAGGATTGGACATTTATGCATTTTGGCAGAAACAGATTACTTATTTGGACACCCCTGGTCTAACCTGTTGCAGCACAACAATAAAAAAAAAAAAAGATTTCTCCTGCTTACACACAGACTGATGGCACAACAACCCAACCCCCCTCCTCCCCATACAATTTTTTTATTATAGGCCTACTATTAAATTAATTGGCATAAGCCGCCTTTGTTTATTCTATAGTATTTGTGCGCCGAAAGTGATGTGGTTGAGGTTGGCGAAAAAAGAGAGGTGAGGGTCTCCACAAAATCCGAACACAAGTGGTTACAGAAGACATATTTGAAATGTGCGTAATAGCGTGTAATGGTAATGCGTCTTAGCTGAGCACCTGTGATCTATTCACCCAAAAAAGCCAACTTAATAACAGGCTTGCTCTCTCACTCACTCGATTTCTGGGATATTGTATATCATTTTCATCAGGGAGCTGGACCTTCCAGGAGAGGTGGGATGTCTGTAGTTTATTAATAAAAAAAATTATAATTAAAAGCGATGATTCTGCAACATTTCTTTCTTGACCAAACACTGCCAAATGTTAAGACAATTTTACACAACATGTAGGCTAATTAAAACTAACATTTTATTTTATGTTACTTTTTTTTATTTCCAAGATGATAAGTGAATGCGTCTTGCTGAATTTAACATATGAAGTCATGTGACTAATGCATAGTGAGGTGTAGTATGTAGAATACTGTTGTTTGATTTATAGTAGCATAATGCCAATATGCAAAATAGACAATAGGCAATATGCAGTGTCTACTGTGTGTGCAGTGCTCAGTTCATAGGAAGCAGCAGAATAGAATAGCAGAATTTTAATTGGCTATAACCACAGACTAACAGAACATTTGTGGCTGTCTAAACTTAACACACATGATGTATGAGAGATCAGAGACTTAAGGCATAATAATAGCAGTGACATCACTGGAGGAAATAAGCTCATCTGTGAGTGATGACGACAGGATGAGCTACTGAGAAGACTGGGGACTTTAAACACACACCTGACAGGTGATGGATAGCAAACAGAGACACATACCTTAAACAAGCAAACAGAGTACGACTTCACTGATACAAGCGTTCTGCAATGCTTATAATATACTTTTTGGGTTAATCCATCAA
The DNA here is from genome assembly GCF_949357685.1 of Gobio gobio. Lineage (NCBI taxonomy): Eukaryota > Metazoa > Chordata > Actinopteri > Cypriniformes > Gobionidae > Gobio > Gobio gobio. The sequence continues at coordinate 27,050,765 of NC_137098.1, forward strand.
CATTTTGCATCTTCAATCATTGATAAAAAAAAACCCAGAATATTATATCACAATCCGCCGCCTTTTCAATAGCTGGTTCAGACAGACATGTCTACACTAGTTGGCAGAGTTAGTGATCATGGTGTAGTGAGCATTTACAAATGTATGCATTGCTTCACAGTGTACCAGGCATTTTGATTTGCAATGCAATCTCTGATGATTGAACACACAAGGAAACATGTTTGTATGAACAAACCAATCAAAATTATTGCAATTTTAAAATATCTTATATTGCAATATATTGGTGTCTGTGTATCGATACAATATCACAATACTATGCTGTATTGCTGTAGGAAATACCAGATGAAAACATGGCCCTTGCTCACATTTCCAGTATATGGGTGCAAGTGATAAGCCTGAGGTAGGTACAGGCTCCAGAACATGGATAAAGCCTATAAAAAAAGCCTATAAATAACAGTTACGAATATAAAATAGTTACAAAGAGGAAAATTATGGGCGCTGAATCAACACTGAACTGACTTCAGTTGAACAACAGCTCACCATTTTCCTTTTTTAGAGCGCTTTACAGCAGAATTGATCTCTGTTTGCAGCAGCATCATTAAATCATTTTCCTGTTTTCCGTTCACTGTAAATTTGCTTTGTCAAATCACCTGTATTTTTATAACGCATACGATACATATTGTTTCAATAATTCAAAATTGTTTATTATTTAGCTAAAAAAATTCTAAAACAAATATCACTTTAATTTCCCAAAGCTTGGATTAACCCCACAGTTTGTTGTTAAAAAAAAAATGTAGGCTCAATCTAAATCAGGGGTTTTCAAACTGGGGTCTGGGGACGTTTTCAGTTCTAAATGTTTCTCTCCTTTCTTGCCGTATACATACTTTCCAGAATTGTATATTGTAACACAGTATGTAGTTATGGGAAGAAAGAGGTGTGAACCGGCGAACGTTTATGAGAGCCTCTGTGAGAGATCCAAGACTGGTGTAACGTGCAGCTGACACTCATCATCCAATCACTCACCGGCCTCGCGTCGCTCTCTCGCAGCTCTCGCTCGCCCTGCTCGTCACATATAAGTTTGCTTTGTATCTTTCAAGTGAGTTTTTCTCACTATAGTCCCCTTTATCTCACTCACTGGGGTTGTAAGGCGGTATTCTTAAAGCAGTATGTAAGCTGCTTAGTGCATACATTTATTGTGAAAGCTGCTTTAACAAATAATTTTTAATTGAAAATATCTGCTTCAGGTTTATACATCCAACATTAAGTATAGCCAATTTAAGTTTGAAAACTTACTATTTATCTAACAGTTTGAATGTTTTTTCCATATAGAGATGGATTTTAGGAAGGGGGTCCCTCATAAAAGGTTCATCATGTTTGGGGGTCCTTGGCATCATAAAGTTTGAAAAACCCTGATCTAAATGACTTATTTTACCTAGAATGTGTGTATTATCTATTTTACGCTTTGTGCCAAGCATGATGTCATCATCAAACTCTATTGAATCGATTGCAAGTGAAATGTATCTTGTGGAGAGCTATTTAGAGTTGTCTATGTACCCAGCACTCAAAATCAGTCAATTATGATGCAAAATATAGTTGTCAGCACAGTATTTGAATCCTTAATATGGTTGCATTCACACATCTTGGTTATTTATTTACTGAACTGAAAACTGCATTCTACAACCGAACTCGCACCTGTACATTTTCAGGACTCACAACTGATTTTATGCAAAACTTGCTGTGAACTGAACCGTTCTGGACAACTAGTTGTCTTTCATGTGTACAAAAGAAACACTGCACATAAGCGTGTCTACAGAGTGTAGCAGGCTTTTGTGTGTGATTTTGGAGCCACAGATAAGAGCCATTTGATTTGAAAGTTTTAGATCCAGACACTGTCTTCCCCTGGAGTTGCTCCTGTTAGTTTTGTGGTCTGTGTGCGACTCAAATGCTGCACTCGGGTATAAAAGATGTTGTCTATTAATGAAGATTGGACGGATGAACTCGCACCTCAACTGGACTCGTCATGCCAAATGTAAAAAGACTTTTCAGTTTTATGGACGTCACCAGCTTTGATTTTACTTTAGTCAAGTTAGACATGATGATAGACACCAATATAATACAAGCTTGACTGTGTCTTGACTGTCGCAGCTGTGTTAACAGTATGTTTTGAGTCTCACACTTGTAAATAAATGCAGTTGTCAATACCAAATAGTGACAGTGTGAACATAGCCATTGACAAGAAAAGAAAAACTCCCCAGTGTATATAGCATCTTCCTCACATTGCCACATTTTCATACACACACACACACACACACACACACACACGTTAGGCCATTAGGGCAGCAAATGTAATCCAGCCACAGAGAGCATTTATAATATTGACAAACTTCACATTCTTTGACAAACGTATAATACTGACAAACTTCACATTCACTTCGGATTCCCGTTCACATGGATCCGCGTAAATGACTAAAACCGTTATATAATGCATGCCAGACAAGTAATGTGGCATTTTGACAAGTCATTTTGTAAAGGAAAAGTACGCACATGCGCACATACGTATTCAAACGTGCTTGCCTATAGACTAAACACGAAATGCTTACGCGCATACCGCCACCCTTCTCACAGATTCACGTTTTTTGAAGTTTACACGAAGATGATAACGGTATCGTTTCAAAACTATTTCAAAGTTTGCGTTCTCAAGCCACCAAACACTGTTGCCATGCAAATGAACGGCCAGAACGCATTAAAAGATTTCTATTCTAGTTTAAAGCTACACTGTGTAACTTTTTTAGTTTATTCTTAGCTAAAAACACTTAGTTCTTTAAAAAAATATATGTGCTTATTAATGTATATTTACTTCTTTCAAGTAATAAAGTATTCTCGTAAGTTTGTAATATGCCATTGAAAATACATACGGGTAAGGGGTTCGAATGCGGGTCGCCATGTTGCCCCTCCATCTTGAAAGTACATTAGCCAAAGAGGGACATACCCGTAAATTCAAGCTTCGCCTTTCGCGTTTTAACACTCGATGGCACCGTGTCGAATGTGGACGAGGTCGAACTGGAAGCCATATTAATCTTGGACTAAATCGGCCACCGTAGGAGTTAAAACGAAATCGGAATTGAGAGGAAGAGAAACTAATATTCACTGGATGGTCATATACCTTTTAACCGCTAGATGGGGGAAAATATCACACAGTGTAGCTTTAAAGTGGTGTTGTGTAAGTGGCCCCAAAGTAAATAACTAATGATTTTTACAATTGAAATGAATTACTTAATTTGGCTGAAAACTCTCTTCCATTAATTTCCTATTTTCACTGTAAAATGTAAAAAGCGCTATAAATGAAGGTGACTTGACTTGACAAACTAGAGCTCTTTTTCTTAAAACTCAGCATCACTGCCAAAACTGTGCTACAGGGTTATGTTTAAAAATAAAAAAATAAAAAAAACAGTTTTCACTCTTTTGAATCTCATTCTGCCCTCATTTTAAGATATAGGACAAGGCCAAATCACAAGCAGCTATGCATCATAGTTCAATGTCATAAACAAGAGTTCACTAAAACTAGTCCACAACATCCTACTACAGACTGTTTTATGGCTTTTTATGGCCCCAATGCTATACAATATACAGTGATATATTAGGTCAACTCGACCAAGGTGTTATTTTAGAGAGTAAATCTTTATCAGCTCACTTGTCAAAACATCCAATAAAAACAGTCACAGAGTCACTCTTTCACCCCTACAAGACAAGCAGCTAGGTCAGGACAACTCGATATAAGAAGCTAATAATGGCAATAGTTATACAAGTTACATTTTCTTCAAACACAGATAGTGATGTTTAGAATGTGTGACAGACTGCAGAAAACCTGGAGCTTATGCAACAACATGCCACTGCATGTGTGTTTATACAGACACAGTGTCAGAAAAATCAAAACAATAACCCGAACACACAGATAACCTTTCCTTCTTCAACACAAACTAGACAAGCACTCTGATATTTGGCCACAGGTGAAAAAAATAGAAAACAGTAAACAAAGTCTTCGGCAAAACAAACAAACAAACAAAACAAAAAAACAATAAACGAGTTTAAACAAGAAGGCACTGAAACAAGGCGAAGTTCGCCGAACCACACAGACTGATTATCCGTTACACCGTTTCCTGCACGAGCTTTATAAACACTCTCAAGCCAATTATGTAATCTACTTTTACAGTATTACACCGAGAAAGCGGAATAACTTATTTAGACAGACAAATAGCTCTCAGCAACGCGAATATTTAACTCCATTGTAGGCTATCTCCGAATAGGATAAGGCTCAAAACAATGAGAGTAAACTGCCATAAAGGTCGTTTTGAGAAATGCAGTGACAGCTCAAGTGGGCCTCAACACACCCCCTGATGTGTGGGTTATCCGTTCATCTAGTAGAACTTCATACACAAACACGAGTTGCCAATAACGCAATGTTAAACGTGTAACGTTACGCGTAAAGCACTCCTAAATGACGTACAATCAAACAAGTCTCAGTTTGCACGACCATATGCTGTCGGAACCGCTTATTATAGACATTAAGACAGTGTCCAGTCAATGACAGCGACAGACAGACGCTGTGAAGTCAGGTCGAGACGTCCAAATAACTTACACACACACACCGAGAAGACAGTGTAAGCTACGGAAACCGTGCAAATATCGTACCTGGCATCGCTGGCGCTTGTAATGCCCGTCAGATCTCTTGGAAATCTTGAGTTAACAGTGTACGGAATGATTAATCCTTAATTTGCAAGGTAGTTGAGCTGAGATGAGATGGCTGACTGCCATTAGAGAACCACAACACATTACGAGCAAGATGGTCATGTGGTTCCTGCTTAAACAAACATGCATCAACCCTCCTCCCTGTTTGTGTGTCTCTCAAACACCAAAACATGAATAAAAATGCAGCTATAGCGTATCTGATAATTTAACATACACAAATGTTATGGAACAGAGTTAAAAAAGAATGCATGCTATTAAATAAAAAAAATGTAAAATACCGTTGACTTTGTCATTACATTTACAAAGCGAACTTTTTCTATAAAGCTGCTTTTCAGAACAATGTGTGAGACAGGCTATATAAATAACATTCAGGGTACTTGCAGGAAAACAGCAATGCATGAGCTTGCCAAAGTAATGATAGTTAGCCCGAATCAAAAGCGAATCGGTTCTTTCGAGTGGTTTAGTTTAAAAAATAGTTCAGGTTATTATTGTACGTCGTTACGCAATTACGTCATAACGTGGCGTCTGACATGCCAGCGTGGGATATAACCAGGATATTACGTTACACACATAACACAGACATAGGCATATAAAATGAGGCGTCTATTTATTTTATATGTCTATGGTTCCAGTGGGCAGGTATTCCTGTTATACGTTGTAAATTGTGTTTTATTAATAAGTGTTTTTTATTGTTATTTAATTTCCTAGTTGTTGTTTTTTTGCATCCTAAAATATATAGTCGCAATTACAATAATCATTAGGCTAAATGTTTTGCACGTTTTAATACAATGTATTAGACCAACTCGTGTGATTAAACTGTCATATCAAACGTACAACAACGTACAGTTGACGACTGAATATGAATCTTGAACGAATCGTTTAGTGAACATGGTTCATTGAAAAGATTCGAATCAAGAAAGATTCACTTCACTTAACATGCATCGAGCGTCCTCCCTGTTTCACCCACAAACACAGAAACACACATACGAAACTACTTTTTATTATATTCAACTGAGCGTTTAATCATTTTACATATTTAAAAAAAAATACGAATGTGTTCTGAAATAGGTATAGTTTATTTGTTTAAAACAAAAGAACCGTTTGAAACGAGTTGGTGCAGGAAAACAAAATGCTGTGCATGAAAATAAATAATCTACAGGTTAATTTGTTTTTCAAAATATGTCAATATGATGCTTAACAAGATGGGACTCCCCAATGTAGTCATATGATATGCATTCAAATTCCCATACAACCGAGTAAAAATGGTTTATAATATGGTTCATGCTGCCCCATATTTCTATCTGATTATGTAATGTTTAATGACTGTTATTTGCTACTTACTTTTAGTAAATTCCTCCGATGCTCGATGGCAATAACTACATCACAAACCAGAGGAAAATATTTCTGTAGACTGTCAGGATGCGGGCCAGTCTCTGATCGGATATTGACTTAAAATGAGTGGACACACTGGAAAAATGCTGACAGAGGAACCGTGCCGCTTTGTCTTGATGTATTCTTTTCTATGTGCTCCGTAAATCACCAAATTTGCTAGTCACGTGATCACAGCTGATCACACTCACATTTCCATTGATTGAAGATGTTTTGTATTTTGCTTTTTAACTTTGCATTTTATACGTAGCCTAACGTTGTTTACAAAAAGAAATTGCAATGACACGAAGCAGACCTTTTGTAACCATCAACAACGACCAGGCACCATTTATCAATACGATAATTTTACTGCTTGGCTGATCCAGTCCAGTGGAGCTTATTTTATTAACTTGCTGAAAGGTACTTCTTTCGTAAAGTGTTAATTTTTTTCGGTAGCATTTATGATTATTGATCGTTGTCTGATGTGTGTGTGTGTGTGTGTGTGTGTGTGTGTGTGTGTGTGTGTGTGTGTGTGTGTGTGTGTGTGTGTGTGTGTGTGTGTGTGTGTGTTTAATGAAAAAAATATTTTCTGTAGTTAGCTATGAGTTTTAGGGATACGGGATAGTATAGGCCTATAAAGTCTGTACAATATAAAATTAATGTCTATGAAAAGTCCTCATAAAATACAAAAATCCAACGTGTGTGTGTGTGTGTGTGTGTGTGTGTGTGTGTGTGTGTGTGTGTGTGTGTGTGTGTGTGTGTGTGTGTGTGTGTGTGTGTGTGTGTGTGTGTGTGTGTGTGTGTTTAATGAAAAAAATATTTTCTGTAGTTAGCTATGAGTTTTAGGGATACGGGATAGTATAGGCCTATAAAGTCTGTACAATATAAAATTAATGTCTATGAAAAGTCCTCATAAAATACAAAAATCCAACGTGTGTGTGTGTGTGTGTGTGTGTGTGTGTGTGTGTGTGTGTGTGTGTGTGTGTGTGTGTGTGTGTGTGTGTGTGTGTGTGTGTGTGTGTGTGTGTGTGTGTGTGTGTGTGTGTGTGTGTGTGTGTGTGTGTGTGTGTGTGTGTGTGTGTGTGTGTGTGTGTGTGTGTGTGTGTGTGTGTGTGTGTGTGTGTGTGTGTGTGTGTGTGTGTGTGTGTGTAAAAGGCCTTCAACACGACCCTTCTCCCAAGATTTTGTAGTTTTCAAGTATACATGTTTCTTGAGATGTCCACAAGGTGGCGTAATAAAGCCGTTTACAATTATAATCCTTCATTACAGTTTTTTACAATCGTTATGACAATTTTTTCAATACTTTTAACAATTTTTCTAAACTCTTAACGCTGTTAGCACAACATCTGTCTGTGTAGGCTATACAATTAACACATTTATTGTTGCTTTTACACAAAATGCATATAGTTAACACAAATATAAAATGCTTGAACTTATTTTACACACAAGCTCAACCAAGACCAAAACAATGGATTTTTACCGCCAAATTTACCAATGCTTTAACACTTTGTCAGAACAGATAACACCTTTTTCTAAACCTAACCTTATAGACTAAGGTATATATACACAAATATATCCCCTGTATTTTATTCCATTGTTACAACAGCTGATTGAAGTTATGAAGTTATGCAAATATATAAATCACAGCTGATTCCCATCTAGGAATTGTTCAGGTATTGATGTTCTTTCAATCACATGACCATATGGTATACAGTAAAAGAGGACATCTTTGGGCTTAGCATGTGTGAAAAAGGAACAATATAGAGCAACACAAAGAAAATAAGAAAAATGCGTGCACAAGGGAGATGAGTACCAGGACAAGGGAAAGGATTGGGACAAGGGCAAGGGAGAGATTGAGGAGTTAGAATGCATGGTGACGCTCAAAGAAGGGCCAGAATTAGGGTAATTGATGAGATAAGAGCTACTATCATTGACCATGTCATAAACCACAGGCTATCATACAGAGAGGCTGGTGAACGAGTACAGCCAAATCTCAGCCGGGACACAGTGGGGTCCATCATCCAGATTAGGAAATCAACAGGTAGGATATTCTATAAGGGCTTCTCCTACTGCAAAGTGTAAATTATTTTACCATGTATTACAGTGACTGTATGCCTCTGGTCCCTAACTGTATTTTGTCTATCTAAGGATTCAACATCTACCTCACTCAGGGGGCAGAGGAAAGCTCCTAAATGAAGAACAGGAACTTCTTATTGTCAACATGGTGATTGCTGATAATGAAATAAAACTGAAGGGCATTCTACAAAGCTACTCTGAGATGGGTCATTCATTTTTTGTACTGAATTTCTGCAGCAAAATAAACAAAATGCATGCATTTACTAAACCCAACAAAACAAAAATGTGGAGAGGCTTCAAAAGACACACAATCTATGATCAATAAAATATACTGTCTATTGAATAAAGGCAGACCTGACACACAAAATAATGCAGTTTCTGTAATTCCATCTAGTGTTAGTGTTTTTATGACATTGTGCTATGCTTGACTAAATGTTCCTGTTGGAAGAGAACGTGTTAGGGTTTTGGTAGAGAGTGTTTTGTGTATTGTGTTAGTGAATTGTTGTATTTTGAAAATTAGTTTTGGAGTTTAGTTTATAATGTGTTATTTTGAGCATGAAATTAACCGTTTTGGCAATTGTGTGATGTAGGTGTGTTGGTGTGTTAAGAGTTTAGGAAATTTGTTAAAAGTATTGAAAAAATTGTCATAGCGATTGTAAAAAACTGTAAGATGTAATTTGGTCATGTTACATTGTGCCCCTCACATGTTACAATGTACCCCACCTATAGGGCATGTTGTCCCATTTCACTTCCATTCTTTCGGGGTAAATCAAGAAAAAAGAATACATTGTATTAATGAAACGAAACCACATAATTGTACTAGACGTGGGAAATTAATGTGGGGGGAAATAAATACTCTGAACCATAAGTGGATTTACACAAACTGAGAAAGTCAAAACGTGTTAGGTTGTGCACCGCTCTCCCCCTAGACTGTGTGTGAGAGATGTTTAAACTGTCTTAGACCAAGAGCCAGTTGCATAAACTGCTAAAACTAGTCTTACAAGTTAGTCGTAAAACATTTTTTCTTGAACAAGACGGTTCATAACTTTTTTCAGTCAGTTACATGAAAACATACATTGGCCTAATCTGATACGAAAAGTAAAACTGACTGCCCCTTGACTAACTGCAAGTGGGTCATACTAGATCTTAAGATACTGTCTTACAGATTTTTACAATCGCTATAACAATTTTTTCAACACTTTTAACAAATTTCCTAAACTCTTAACGCACCACCACACCTACCACACAATTGGCAAAACTGTTAATTTCATGTTCAAAATCACACATTGTAAACTAAACTCTAATACTTATTTTCTAAATAAAATAACACACTAGCACAAAACACTAACACATGTTCTCTTCCAACAGGAACATTTAGTCAATCATAGCACAATGTTATACAAACACTAGATGGAATTACAGAAACTGTATTATTTTTTGTGTCAGGTCTGCCCTTATACAATAGACTGGCTATATTTTATTGATCATAGATTGTATGTCTTTTGAAGACTCTCCACACTTTATGTTTTGTTGGGTTTAGTAAATGCATGCATTTTGTTTCTTTTGCTGCAGAAATTCAATACAAAAAATGAATAACCCATCTCAGGGTAGCTTTATTAGAATGCCCTTCAGTTTTATTTCATTATCAGCAATCACCATGTTGACAATAACAAGTTCCTGTTCTTCAATTAGGAGCTTTCCTCTGCCCCCTGAGGGAGGTAGATGTTTATCCTTAGATAGACAAACTACAGTTAGGGACCAGAGGCATACAGTCACTGTAATACATGGTAAAATTATTTACACTTTGCAGTAGGAGAAGCCCTTATAGAATATCCTACCTGTTGATTTCCTAATCTGGATGATGGACCCCACTGTGTCCCGGCTGAGATTTGGCTGTACTCGTTCACCAGCCTCTCTGTATGATAGCCTGTGGTTTATGACATGGTCTATGATAGTAGGTCTTATTTCATCAGTTACCCTAATTCTGGCCCTTCTTTGAATGTCACCATGCATTCACCCTTGTCCAGGCATTCCTCTCCCTTGCTCTTGTCCCATTCCTCTCCCTTGTCCTGGTACTCATCTTCCTCTCCCTCATAAAGGAATTTTTCTTACTTTCTTTGTGTTGCTCTCTATTGCTTTTCCCCCACAAGATCAGCCCAAAGATGTCCTCTTTTATACCATATGGTCATGAGATTGAAAGAACATCAACACCTGAACAATTCCTAGATGGGAATCAGCTGGGATTTATATATTTTTATAACTTCACTCAGCTGTTTCTCAGTAACAATGGAATAAAATACATTCTCAATATAAACAGCTGTTCACTTTTACTTTAGTCTATAAGGTTAGGGTTTAGAACATGGTGTTATCAGTTCTGACATACAGTGTTAAAGCATTGGTTAATTTGGCAGTAAAAATCCATTGTTTTGGTATTGGTCAGAGATGTATAAAGTACTAGAGACACATACTTGAGTAAAAGTACAAGTTCCTTATCAAAAAAGTGACTTGAGTAGAAATTGAAGTGCTCTTTAAGCACCACACTTAAGTAGAAGTACTAAAGTATTCAACATTTTTTGTACTTAAGTATTGCAAGTAGTTTATTTTAAAATGTACTACTCAAGTACTGAAAGTAAAAGTACAAGTATTGTGTTATGTAGTTATTAAAGAAAGTAGTCAAAAGTTTGAACATTATATTGTTTTTATTATTTCAAATGATTAAGCTAAAGGACAATCACAATGTTGGTAGGTAATTTTTCTACCTTTGTCATATAAATAACCTGAAAATACTGTAGTTCATTAAGATTAAATCTTACTATAACCACTCTTACTAAAAAAATGGGGTAAGCACACTTATATTCTCATTTCAAGAGGTGTTCTGAGTAAATGATTTGTTTGTAACACTTTACAATATGGTTTGATTTGTTAACATTACATTAGTTAATGTAGACTAATAACTAACATGAACTAACCATGATCAATATTTGTTACTGTATTTATTAATCTTTGTTAATCTTAGTTAATAAAAATACAGCTGTTCATTGTTTGTATATGTTACTTCACAGTGCACATTAACTATGTAAACAAATAAAGAGCAATTTGAGCGTAAGACCCTCGTGCTCGCGGGGCTCTCTCGCGCTCTCTCTCTCTCTCTCTCTCTCTCTCTCATGCGCGGTAATGTGGGTTTGGAATGGAATGATTCATAACATTTTTATAATTGTAACGAGTAACGATGCAGCACATAAAAAAAATAGCGGAGTAAAAGTATTAAACTAATCGAAAATATGTACTGAAGTAAAAGTGGAAGTAGGAGAAAAAAATAATACTCTAGTAAAGTACAGATAGGCCTACTGCCTTTTAGTACTTAAGTACAGTAGTGAAGTACTACTTCGTTATAGGCTACATCTCTGGTATTGGTTGAGCTTGTGTGTATAAGAAGTTCAAGTATTTTAAATGTGTGTTAACTATATGCATTTTGTGTAAAAGCAACAATAAATGTGTTAATTGTATAGCCTACACAGACAGATGTTGTGCTAACTGCGTTAAGAGTTTAGGAAATGTGTTAAAAGTATTGAAAAAATTGTCATAGCGATTGTAAAAAACTGTAAAATGTTACCTGATATAATCAAATAAATATCCAAGAAAAACTAAAATATTTTGTCAATAAAAATACAATGATTAACTTTTTCATATAAAATAATGGCATTTTTCAATCAATAAAAATAACATTTAGTTTGACAATAAACACACCGCAGAACACAGCTATACAGCATAGTTAAAAACATAATAATAATTAATCATTTCTGAACATTGACTCTCAGTCTTTATTCACCGTCTTCTCATGGTTTCTCAACAGAATTCATAAAAGCATAGAATACAATAGCATATAATAGGGGCACGTTGTAACGCAGTGTTACAAAGCACCCCAACTGCACAACTGGGATTTAAACCTGGCTCTTGTCTTCTGCTGGTTAGATCAGCATTTAAGAACTATCTCAACTGTTAAATAACAGATATAAGATTAAAATAATATCAGATTTGTCTAGTTTAAATAAACACAAAAAACACAGATGAAAAATAAACTTAAGAAATGTACTTTTGCTATGGTTAAATAAATATTCAGTTCAGTGATATCTTCCAAATATTTTTTAATATAGTGTTGATAAGGCAACTAGTAAATACACTAAGTTTAGTCATACTGGCATGTTTGTAAATTAGTGGCATTAGTTTTAACACACAGGATCATTTGTTCAGATATTTAAAAGTGCATAATTCTGGTGGGGTGGGCACATGCTTATGCCTCAGCTATACTAAGGGTAGCCTATGTTTACATGACAACGATGTGCTAAAAACTTAAAGGTTTTTACTTTAACTTTACTTTAATATGCACGAGCGCATGACGTTTTCACAAATGTGCAGAGACGGTATTGTATTCAAAAACGTGCACCTGGAAACGCTTTCAAAAGTTAGCGTTTTCGCAGCGTTGTCATATAGGCCTAAATGAACGGCCAAAATGCATAAAAAGTTTTCAGTTTTTAGTTGAAAACGATGTTGTGTAGACACCCCCTAAAGTGCAAGTTTTTGAATACGATACCGTTATCGTCTCAGTGTAAACTAAAATAAACAAATTTTGTGAAAACCGTGATGCCACACGCATAGGTGTCTATAGGTGTGTAGTGTTTTTTTTTACAAAGTGACATTGCCAACCACTGGCCTGCATGCATAACACAGCGTTTTTAGTCGTTTTCGCAGATCCTTGTGAACTTCAGTTTTTAGTGCATGTATACGTTAATGAATGCCCAAAATGCATTTAGTTGAAAAACGGTGTCTTGTGAACATCCTCATGATGAGCAGTCCTTACTGGACTCCAGTGTTAGTGGGACTTATTGAAAACTGATTCACGAGTTCACACTTACATATAATTAAGTAGAGTAAAGGTTATACGTATTTGGCATGCTTTTCGGGGGGAGGGCTCAGAGCTCGATATTTTGGAGGGATGCTGATAAACTGTCAATGAACTGAGTTCATTGTAAGTCTGCTGTATATATACCTCTTATCATTAATTGAGTTGATTAACTGAATGTGCTCCTCCCGAACTTTGTTAATAAAACATAATTTGTGACACAGTTATCTTCAACATCTCTAGTGAGTTTTCACTATTACATCACTACTGACAATGTTTGACCTGCTTGAATCATTAAACATCTCTGGATCCTGTTTGTGTCATTTGTTTCTGCCTACAATTAAGGGGAAAGCTTGAAATCCTCTTTTTGTCGAATCATAAAGCGCCACTGCTCAATGCTGATTTGTTGCAAGAAGACTACACATTGTAGTCAATTAGTGAGGTTTTTAGTTTGAATTAAGAGACTGTACAGCTTCTAATCGTACAAATATTATTGCTGTCTAAAACTCACCAGTCCATTAAAGAGTATGCTGCTTCGCTTTCTTTCCTGACAGTATAACAGTATCATTATTTATGAAAACCACCCTAACACTGTGTTCCCAAGGTCCTCCAGCTCATATGGGCAAGGGGTGGGTAGATTTTGATGGTGTGGCTGTAGTCATAGAGTAATTCTTGCATTACAATAGAGTTAAGTTTGAGTCTCATTGAAAATAGCAATGTGTGTGTCAGTGTGTGTGTGACTGAGGTCAGAGGAGTGGACCCACCTTTTCCTCAAGTACAGACAACAGTCACAGGAAAGGCAAGGCTGGAAGGCATACATTCATGTGCACATAGTACTTAAACATGCATAGATTATACACATACATGCTGATAATATGATATGTTTGGTGATACAACATTTTATTTAGATGAGAGGTAGAACTGATAGGGAGCAAATCTATCAATTCCTTTAAAAGGAGAACAGGTGCAATAAGTTAAAAAATGACTATTTTCCATTCTGATTGCTAAAGAAAGGCTGACGCTTATGAGCAGCCCTTCTGAAAGCGGAAGGGTGGTGTGTAAAAGAGGAAGCTTTAGGGTGTGTTCGTGATCAGAGCCAAAGCACTTCCTGGTTCAGTGTGCAGCACGAGTAGCTTAGTCGGGGGTTGTTCACTTCCTCTCAAATCACTTGGTTGTTTCCTGTCTGACCAAGAAAGCAATGTGTGGTCTGGAGTGTTTATACCAGAACATGCTGGAGTGGGTCGGCTGATAGGTGTGAATGGATAGGCCATGAACTTACAGTCAAAGATGGAACAGAGAAGGTGTGAGGGCTAAAAACATTGAGAAAAAGTAGAGGGACTTTCTTTTTTTGTTGGCCTTTGTGAGATTGGCCCTGGTGGCTCACAGGGAGGTAAATGCCATTGGTAATGTGTTCCAGACTCACTCAAATTAACATTGAGAAAACTGGAAATAAATGGATCCATGAAAAGTTTTCTTGTTCAAGAGAAATGGATAGGGGGAAGAGTATTTGTGAGCGCATTTGAACATTCCTCAGACATTTCAACAACCACCTGAGTGCCACGAAAATGAACAAATTTTACTGTTGGCAGCAGACATTGTATATTTTACTTAAAGTGTAGTACTTAATATCACTGTGTACGTCTGTTTGGAACGTATGTTAAAGTATAATGAACTACAGCCAGGAACATCTATTTAGCATTCATTTATTTTTATTTCAGTTTTAGTTTTCGTAATTAAAAAAGCTGAAATCAACAACTGAAAACGAGGGCTAAATATACACCAAGAAACACTAGGGACAAAACAAGGTAATTAACATGGGTGAGACACTGAGGGCAGATCAAAATTCATGGTGACTGATGAACTAAGACAAATGAAACTGAACTAGGAACAGTGTAAATCTAACTCAAAGTCCAACTCAAGCAAAACACTAACACAGATCAGACATGACCCCTGGGAGATGTGGATGCTGCTCCGCAAGGCACACGATTTGCGTGTTAGAACTTAAATGCCGTTGGACACATGCTTATTTGAGAAATGATGCCATGGGCCAAATTTAAATAAAAACTAATATAAAAAATAAAAACACTTATTGCAAAATGGCACTTATCTAGTGAGAGGCCAAAAGGGCAGGTGCTTGAGCACCACTTATGGTCTATCTGTGCACGTGTCTGGGAGAAGCCATGGTGGAGACACCAGGCGTAACCAGGGGAGGACAGACAGAGCCAAAAAGAACAGAAGAGACCGGGTGAAACACTCGAGGTCCTGGAGACCAAGGTGGAGCCACAGGGACGAGCGGCCGAGGTGATGCCAGGGTGCCGGTGAACCGAGGAGGAGCCAGAGGGAAGGAGCCCAATGGAGCTGAAGGGGTGGAGGGCTGAGATGCAGACAAAGACCCGGAAGTCCGCGCCGAAGGCTGAGCCGGAGGGACGAGGAAGCCCAATGGAGCCATAAGACGATGGTCCTAGGTGGAGCTGAGGAAGCAGGGAGCAAAAGTGGAGCTGACTGTTCACCTGGGCAGAGCTGGCCAACTGGAAACCCAAGGTGGATCTGAGCTGCTAGGTGGAGCCAGCAAGTCGAAGGGCTCCCATGGAGACAGGGCCGAAGAACTGGATAGCACAGGTAGAGAGTTCAATAATAGCTTCCTTGGCCGAAACGGGACAAGCAGAAAGTTCAATAGCAGCCTCCATGGCCAATACGGGACAGGCAGAGGAGGTGGGAGTGGGAGGCAGGGTATCCCAGGAGATCCTGGGAACCATCCTCCTCCAATTCCTCACACAACTGTTTAGAAGTTATGCACCGCTCACCCTCAGTGGTGTGAGTATGTGCGGGGTTCCACATCATGCCCACGTACTTAATGAAAATGCCCACCGGAACGGACACTTGGACTGGCTCACACATCTAGTCAGACATGATGGTAGCCTTAGGGTTATGCTCCTTGGTGGAAGTGAGGGCTGGCTCACGGAACTGATCAGACATGGCACTTTTTGGCTCTGAGTCTGTGGTGGGCTCTGGTTCCATCTCTGTGGTAGGTTCACTGATAGGCTGGTTGGGTAGGACGGTAAAGATTCACCTCACTCTCCACGATCCACACTGATGTAATACCCACTCAACAAATTAGTGGAATGTCCCCGAGGACTGTCTCCAGGCAGGCACACTTTGATCTGTTGATTTAGACCTGGGGGAAAAAATGCACAGAGGCTGATGTCATTGTAGTGCATGAAGGGGAACAAATCAAAAAACCTCTGTGTTTGCACCTTGAGGGACAGATCCCCCTCGGAAATCAGGAGAATCTGAACTGCAGAACACCTCAGCAACTGCAACACCCTAGAAACCACCTATTCACTCCAGAATCATGGCCATGACTTATGTGTGAGCAATATGTAGTTCTGTTTGTGCAGAAGTGCATTTGTTAGAAATGTAGCCAAGAGTGAGAATTCATGAACATTTACAATAAGAAGTTTAGACTAATGCAACATAGATGAGCTAACATGCATTTGTTTGTATGCATGTATAGTTTTAAACTGTTTTAAAAAGATTGTTGTAGTTTGGAAAAAGCTTTGTTAGAGAGAGAAAGGGGAGTAAGACTGCAACGAAACAGAGAGTGAAGAGAAGACAGGAAAGACAAGAAAAAAGATCGAGCTGGAAGAGAAGCTGAGAGGGAAGAAAGAGTTGGACGCAGGGGGGTGGGCAGAAGGAAAAGAGGGGAAACATAAGGAGGGGGGATCGGATGACTTAATCAGTGCACACTGCCACTCCAAATACTCTCCACCCTCTCTCTCTCTCTCTCTCTCTCTCTCTCTCTCTCTCTCTCTCTCTCTCTCTCTCTCATTCCAACAAACACACCGGTACACAGTGATTGAATCTGTGTCAGTATGAAGTCAGATCCCCTCCCTTTCCCCCTTCACTACAGCAACCTTCATATCCAGCCCCTGTACATGTGTCTGTGCGCGGCTCTCGCAACCATTCCTCCCTGACATTCCACAGCAGATGAAGGATTGACTGCTGGGATACAGAAACAAGTCAGAGGAATATTATTTGGATCTGATCACTTTTAAAACTTTTTTCAACTTAAGATCAAAACTTCTGTGCTTTTCTTCTTTCAGACATTTGGCTGAAACTTCTGTTGAGAAACAGCATCAGTACATAGATTCTGCTACTGAAACATCCAATTCCTTTTGGGATTTTGGACTTTGATAAGGGACTAATCAACCCCGGGCAGGGGACACTAGAACACATTCTAAACAAAAGGGTGAGTACAAATCTAGCATGCTAAAAAGTGAAATGTTTGATGGGACCAGCATCAGGTGCAGTGCTTTGTCTTTTTTTGTGTGCTGCGATGACTGACAGGAGTGGGATTGATGGGGGCTTTCTAGAGAGATGGGTGACTTAATGGTGCTCTGTATGACATGTGGGACAAATGGGATTTTAGTGGACATTCAGACCACAATTACCCGATGGACATTGAAATACGACTTTGCACATCCTCCAAAGTGACTATAATTGTAATGTAGTAGGAAAGGGGTTGGCAATTCATCATGCTTGACCTCAGCTTCTGCAAAGTGTCGCTGTGTCACAAGTAGCTCTTGGGTGGAAATTAATAGGAAGATTTTCCTAGAAAACTCTTGGAGGAAACAAGATGCGGGTTTGTGGTTTTAACAAATTGAGGTACAAGCTGAAATGATTTTCAGTGGTAGTCGACTATATGCCAAGGTGCTTATGGATGGTGAAATATAAAGAGGGACGGGTGTACATTGGACATGTTTTAGTATCATTAATATGCTATCAAAGTTTTTAATGTTTTCAATTAGATTTTTCTATTTTCTCTTTTCTTTGTAAATATTTTAGTTTTTTTAATATCCCTATATATATAGTTTTATATATTAAGTTTGAGTTTATTTAGCTTTAGTTATTTTATTACTTCAACTAAAACTAAACAAAAAAGACAATTGTTGCCTTGGCAAATAGTATAATTTTTTTTAAAACATTTTATTTCAGTTAATTTTTAATTAACTTTAATTAAATGTGTTTTTTTAATGGTTTTAGTTATAATGATAATAAACCTGAATATTATGAATATAACTGAAATGTCTCACTATAGCAGACAGAAGATTTAAATTCTGTATGCTCTTTGCAGTTGGTTCATATTGAAGGTGATGGCAAAACAAAAATTGTAAGAGGAAGACTAGATATAAAACATAAAAAAACATTAAATCAAATGGCATATTAGTATATAGTATAAATAAAGGATACACAGTTTACTTATATTTCTGAAGTGCACAACTTTATAAGTGAACAATGTAAATTATGGATAGGCTAAAACAACAACACAACAGCCAGCAAAACAGGTAAAAAGAAAAAAGAAAAAGTATACCATAAAGAAACATTTCTTTGTTCAAATGATTCAGCCTCAGTGCCAGAAAGCCTCTTTGATGTCATTTGTAATCTGTGTGAAGTGTGTCTGAAACCATATGGCGAGGCAGTGATAAATCATATCATCTGAAGGCAATCAAGTTCAATGTGCTCGTATCATTTGAAAGTTTTTAATTTTTAAACTATACAAACGTCTTTATGTACCTTTTCTGCAAAAGAGTTTGATCTATATGAAGTGCTCCATGCCAAATGTATTACGTCTCAGATATGAGCATCTGGAGATTATATTTCAGTCAGATCCATTTACTAAACATTCATTGTGGGAGGCCCTCATCTCTCCCTCTTCACCTTTTCCCCTTTTCCAAAAACCTTTTTCTCTCCTGAGAATGCACACACACACTCACATTCTTGAATATGTGGTGTACTATGGAGACTATTGGATGATTTACAAACCATAGTTTATAATGATTTTTATGATTTACAAATCGTAAAGCTGCTTTAAAACAATATGCATTGTAAAAAGCGCTATATAAATAAAGGTGTCTTGACCTGACACTAACCCTAACCCTACATTTTCAAAAAAACTAATTCTGTATGATTTATATGAGTCAGTGTGCATTCCGGTTGAAGTCCCCATCGGGATAGAAAAACATGAACACACACACACACACACACACACACACACACACACACACACACACACACACACACACACACACACACACACACACACACACACACACACACACACACACACACACACACACACACACACACACACACACACACACACACACACACACACACACACACACACACACACACATGTTTGTTTTTGTGAAATGTGAGGACATTCCATAGGCGTAATGGTTTTTATACTGTACAAACCGTATTTTCTATCCCCTTACACTGCCCCTGCCCCTAAACTTAGCCCTCACAGGAGACTGTGCAGTTTACTTTCTGTGAAAAAAAACTTGTTCTGTGTGATTTATAAGCATTTTGAAAAGTGAGGACATGGGGAACGTCCTCATATTTCACCCTCTTTTTGTAATACCTATGTCATACCCATGTCATTATACACATTTGTGTCCTGATATTTCACGAAAACATGCCCACACACACACACACACACACACACACACACACACACACACACACACACACACACACACACACACACACACACACACACACACACACACACACACACACACACACACACACACACACACACACACACACACACACACACACACACACACACACACTGTTAAGGGATATGCTGCTTCCCTCAAACCCTACATCTACAACCATTGAGAGGGTTTGAAACTAACAAGAAAAAGAAAATGGGAAAGAGTCCAAAGAAAAGATTAAGGCATGGGGGAAATAGGGGGAAAGGGGAACACTTTGGGGGTAGGGGGAAATGAGGTTGATTTTCAGAAAGCACCATACTCAATTTTCCCTCAGATAAGATAAATTAATGTAAATCCATTGTATCGTAAACTAAAAACAGAATTCGTCCCCTTGGAATTATAAGGTTCTATCTGACATTTTTGTCAAAATTTAGTTATTCACATATTCTTATTCTGTGACAACTTCTTTACATTATGTGATGTTGTTTTTTAAGTTTTAAGTTTTTTGGAACTTTTTATTTAGAAAATAAAAAGGTTCTTTCTACACAGTCAAATGGAATGCAAAAAACTTTAAAGCTCAATATCTCCAAACCAGTCAGAATGCAGATAGAACCTTATAATTCCAAGGTGGCGAATTATAGTACTTGTTTGATATCAGGCTAGCATTTAACAGCATTTACTTAACACATTTCTGTGTTTATTGTGTTTCTTTCCTGTTTCAGATCATTTGGTCTGGAAAACAGAGCCCAACAAGAGCTTTGGGAGACAGCATGACTAATACACACCCACTAACACATCATGTCATGCTTTTGTTGTTGCAGCTGGGACGTCCTAATATGATGTTTCAGAAAGAGAGAGAGAGAGAAAAAATATAGATTTGTAGTCAAAGATATTATATAATTTATTCTGTATTCTGTATTTACATTTTTTAAAACATGCAACATTCTAAGAAATGCAATCCAAGATGTATTCATTTTGATTTCTTATGTTCTTCTGGTTCTTTTAAATAATATGTATACTGACCCCCTAAAAATGTAATCTGCAAAGTAAAATCAAATTCAAATCAAAACATATTTTCCTAAAACCTTGAATTCATATACATATCTTAACCGTCATTTCATACATCACATCACAATGGATTTTTTAATTCAATGAATTCAATGAAAATGTTTAAAATATTAATTAAACCCTGCTTCACAGGTCAGAGTCATTCTTTTCCTGTTAGGCTGTAAAAGCCCTGTGACCTCTACAATGGCAGACGTCCTGCAGCTCAGTACCAACAGTCTACAAGTGCCAGGTAACATTTCATAAAAAATATTCTGGTATGATACTAAAATGAAAAAAATATATATATATTTATTAATAATAATTTAATCATATTTAATCGTAGAATATCTTAAGGAAACTAGGTTATAATAGTTGAACAAGTACTTTTGCAGTATACAACCAGAATTTATATACAGCAGATTTGGATTACAAAATGTAAAGCTGAATTGAAACCTGTGGTCATCCACATATTTCCACAGGAATTATGCTGTAATTCCTGTCTATGCCATCAACAATACTGGACCAGGGTGTGACCCTCTCTTATCTACGCTCTGCACTCTTGAGAATATCTGTACATGTCGATAACATTCCTGTCATACTCTTGAGTGAATTCCACCCATGTTTGAGTGCGTGCTCGTTTGAAGGCATATTAGAGTGACCTTGCTGGAAGGGGTCAATCCATGTTGAATGCACTTGCCATGGAATTAATTTTGACCTGAAAAATGTCACACGCACACTTTTGATCGTGTTTGGAATTATGGAATGTTCGGAATTCTGCTCCTGAAATTCCTTGCTGTCAGTGTTGCCACAGATATGAGACACCAAAAATCAAAGTGTTAATGCTAAGTGCACATGATGACGTTGTTGAAGAGAACACCTCACATTTTAACTCCCGTGTTAGATCATGTTAATGATCTTATTGTAAATGATTTTTATGGTTAATTTTTATCTATGCTCGGATGTACATCATAATACAGAAAAGATAGGTTGCACTTTATTTTACAGTTATCTAAGAAAATACTGGGTAATAGCCTTTAAGGATAACACTTTATTTTACAGTGTCCTTGTTACATACGTTACATGTACTTACCATAGTAATAACAGTAAATGATGCATAATTACATGCAACTAACCCTCAACCAAACCCTATCCTACCCTAACCTAACCCTATAGTAAGTACATAGTTAATTCATATTACTCAGTACTTAAATATTGTCATGACACCTCATAAATAAACCTTATAACCCTATAAGGTAGGTTTTGGGGGTATAGGTTCAGGTTTACCTATCACCCAGTTATTGCAATAACTATAATAAGTACAGTGAGGAGAACAAGTATTTGATACACTGCCGATTTTGTAGGTTTTTCTACTTACAAAGCATGATTTTTAGTTTTTATTGATTTTTATCATAGGTACACTTCAACTGTGAGTGACGGAATCTAAAACAAAAATCCAGAAAATCACATTATATGATTTTTAAGTAATTAATTAGCATTTTATCGCATGACATAAGTATTTGATACATCAGAAAAGCAAAACGTAATGTTTGGTACAGAAACCGTTGTTTGCAATTAGAAATCATACGTTTCCTGTAGTTCTTGACCAGGTTTGCACACACTGCAACAGGGATTTTGGCCCACTCCTCCATACAGACCTTCTCCAGGTTTCGGGGCTTCGTCGCTGGGCAATACGGACTTTCAGCTCCCTCCAAAGATTTTCTATTGGTTTCAGGTCTGGAGACTGGCTAGGCCACTCCAGGACCTTGAGATGCTTCTTACGGAGCCACTCCTTAGTTGCCCTGGCTGTGTGTTTCGGGTCGTTGTCAGAGAGAAATCAAATACTAGTGTATCAAATACTTGTTCTCCCCACTTTACATAGCATTTACATGGGGAACAGAACTGTCGCTACTTCTGTTTCAATGTAACTTTAAATACTTCTGAAAAGAAGGTTAGATGTATTTATTTTTATAAAGGTATAAGGTGCTATGAAATCTAAAATGATCCACACTGCAGTTCCAACAAAACCATCCATTGGAAATTCTGATGTCGCCAAACACATGCCAGTTGGGCTTGAAAGCTCAGGCAACCAATTTGGAATTTTCCAGAAATTCCTGAATTCTCTTAATTGCTCAGCCACTCAGTTTTTTTCACATACAGGAAGTCCTGATCTTGTTTTTCCATTTCAATGCATGAGCAACTCACTGATTTAAATACCAATAGGATTTCTCCCTTTATCCCTCATTCTTTTATCCTGTCTTCTTCAGGTGAAGACAGATCAGCCTCTACATCTCCATCTGGTTCTCCATCTCCTTCCAGAAATGAGTGCAGTATCACTCCTCTTACCCCCTCTCCCTCTCCGGTAAGATCATGTCAGACTGCACTCTCTTTAGCACTTTATACGACAAACCTGAATTGAATTCCAAAATCAGATGCTTCAAACTACAGTAATGTTGAAAGAGGATGTGGTCCCACCAGAAATATGCAATTATGCTTCTTTACTTAGCACTCAGTCAGTTGGTTTAAAACAGCACTATCATTAGCTAATCCTCCAGTCAAAGTGCACTGCAATCTGTGGTAGCACAAAAATGTTTTGTTCGAAAGCCGACTAACTCCTGTATCACTTAAAGGTGAAGTATCATTTCTGCACCATTAGAGTTGGACAAACACTTAGTCCCAACTCAAACTCACGCCATTGGTTGAGCCAATGGCCCTGTCCCAAATGACACAGGTCTTGCGGACTTACAGAATGTGTTTATGTATTTCACTGTGATGCTTTTCCATAGTTTTTTATGTTTTGGACCATCGCACTCATGTTCTAAAAACATGTTCTCAAAACATGGTGTCAAAAGAAGTTTCACTTAAAAATAACATCTCTAGACCATGCGGTTTTTCATTCCACTGTTGTGCTTCTCGCATATTTAAACACAAAATTGCATTCTGTGTGAATACCCCCTTATTTTTTCCACTGCTCTACCCTATTGTTTTTTTATTTAAACATGCACTAGATGTACATGTTTGACTGTTGTACCTCTTTGCTCATGACACAGCACTCTAAATGCTTCTCTAAACCTTGCTTTTCTGTTTCACTGCCCTGAGTCTCGCGCTTTTAAACACAAACACATACTTTCATAAATCACCATAAGCTGAAAGTGATACATGATACACTCCCTTCTGAGGTGTTTGGTCAATGTAACACTCAGGTCAGGGAAATGATCTAGAGATAAGAGAAGAGAGGGTGAAGGTGGAGTCAGTTACTCTCCGTACCAGGGAGAACTTCTGTTGTAAATTCAACCCTCTGAAAAAATGCAAATAGGCAAAAGATTTTTATTTTCTTTGTGTCTACCTTGTTTTTTTTTTATTTTTTATTTTATTTCTCTCTGTAGAGGACAGAAGTGAGACCACGTGTGGCTCGTCCATTTTCTGTGGTGGTTGCTATAGATTTTGGCACCACCTCCAGTGGCTATGCCTTCAGTTTCACGGAAGATCCTGAGACCATTCACATGATGAGGTATTTATGACATCTGCACAAAACTGTCTACCTAAAGTTATTATAAGTTTTTATAAATCCCCCACTCATTTCTTACCCTATTTCTCCTTGTTTTTCTGACAGACGGTGGGAGGGTGGCGACCCTGGTGTAGCCAATCAGAAGAGTCCAACTTGTCTGCTGTTGACCCCTGAACTCCGGTTTCACAGTTTTGGCTTTGCAGCTCGAGACAGCTACCACGACCTTGACCCAGAGGAGGCCAGGCATTGGCTCTACTTTGACAAATTCAAAATGAAAATCCACAGCACCAGTGTAAACAGAACATCTACTTGTTATTGACTGTGACTTGTTATTGACTTTTTTATAGTAGAATTTATTCAGGTCAAGTAAGTTCTCATGTTAGGGGCATCAAACATTGTTGATAAGGTATCCCAACACTGTCTTAAAAAGAGGAAGCTAGATCTACTGTCTGTCTGAAACAAAGCATAAGGGGAGTGTATTATTTATGACACTTCTGTCAGCATTTCTACAGAAGTCTTTCTTGGTTTTCTGTAGGATCTCACTATGGAGACTGAGCTGGAGTCAGTTAGTGGAAGAAGATTCCGAGCCATTGAGGTGTTTGCTCATGCTTTGAGGTTCTTCAGAGAACATGCTTTAAAGGTGAACACACACACACACACACACACACACACACACACACACACACACACACACACACACACACACACACACACACACACACACACACACACACACACACACACACACACACACACACACACACACACACACACACACACACACACACACACACACACACACACACACACACACACACACACACACACACACACACACACACACACACACACACACACACACACACACACACACACACACACACACACACACACACACACAAAACAGAAGCAGGGTAGTACAAAGACTATCAGCTAATTAAGGATTTGTTCTAAAGCCTAAAGAGGACTTATGGAAGCAAGCTTAACTAATCAGTGAATAATATCAAATGTAGGCCTGAGATAGTTCCTAATTAGGTTATCAATGATTACTGAATAATATTAGTCTCATTAATAACTTTAAAATAACTCTGACAAATTATAAAGAATTACCAATTAATTACTATAATCACATTAACGTGTCTAAGACGTAATCAGTCTTTTTACTCTGAATATTGTCATAAAATGCATCAAAAATTACTCAAGTGTTACCTAGTCACTCTTCAAGAGCTACTACACTCTTAAAAAAAAGTCTCGTAATCATAAGGGAACCTTTTTTAGTGCTATATAGCACCAATTTTGGTGCTTCAGTGGTTCTTCAGAGGTGCTATATAGCACCTTAGTCAAAGAACCGGTGAAGAACCTCTGAAGAACCGCTGAAGAACCACTGAAGCACCAAAACTGGTGCTATATAGCACTAAAAAAGGTTCCCCTATGATTACGAGCCAAGAACTATTTTTGGTGCCATATAGAACCTTTTTTTTTTTTTAGAGTGTAGTGTTCTGGACCATTATTTTAAAGTGCACAAAAAGTTTTGAATAATGGTTCAGAACACTAATAGTTCCTGCGGAATGACTAATTAATTGGTTGTGATTAGTAATTAATTGGTGATCTTTATAATTTGTCATAGTTATTAATGGTGCTAATCTCATTTAGTAATTATTGATTACCTAATAAGGAAACTCAGTCCTAAATTTGATGTTACTTACTAATTAGATAAGCTTGCTTCCTTAGGTTAAGGTTGGTAAACCAAGTAAACTAACAGTAGTAGCTGAAGTGTTAATATAGTACTGTAGTTTTCCTGCATTATTCCTGCAAAGTTACCTATTAATGACGGACCATTATTCTAATGCGTATCAAAATGATATATTAAATTGGCCCAACATACTGGTATGGATTCCCATAGGCATGGTTTAGAGAATGGATGGATATTAATTATAAAATTTCTGAAATATATAATTTTGAAAATGTATTCTATCATAAAAATATATAATTTCTTTGTACTTGTATTTGACTAACTAATTATTTGAACATTTAAATATGTGAAACACATTTTTCCAGTGTTGTTATTGTCCTGGTTCTTCTTTTCTTATTTAGACATTTGTTGCATATTTTAGTCGAGCAATATAAATCTCCATCTAGGGCCAGACTGAACATGAACCCCCAGTGTAATGTAGAGCAGTAGTGGGCTGTGGCTTTGGTCCAAATCTTTCAGGACGTACTTTTCCTTTACTCAAACAAGAACACATCCAGTCTCTGTGAACAGTGGGGGTCGGGGGAGGTGGAGGTTCTGGGCCAATCTGTAGTCAGTCTTAGTCTTGGCTGGACCCAAACCTTCTTCCTCTTGCTTCCTGGAGCCCCTGAAGGCTTGTGGGAAAACACTAACATGGAGATTTCTACCAAACCTCCGGCCATGCATCCTGGGGGTCATGAGTTCGGCACATCACGTTACATTTTAGAGCGGAACGGAAATAAGGGATATCAATAACTAATAGAAGTATGAAAATGTTATCTGTGGAATGTAGTTTAGATAAGAGTAGGAAAATGTGTAATGTTTGTGTGTGTGTGCCTTTCAGGAGGTGAAGGACCAGTCCTCCTCTGTGCTGGAAAGTAATGAAGTACGATGGGTCATCACTGTTCCTGCGGTGTGGCGACAGCCAGCCAAGCAGTTCATGCGAGAAGCTGCATATTTGGTAATGTAGCATAACTGATCCGAGATCAGTTTCCACTTCATATATGAAAAATTACAAATTACAATTTTTCTTTCTTCCTCTTCCTCTTCCTCTTCCTCTTCCTCTTCCTCTTCCTCTTCCTCTTTCTCTTACTTCCTCTTCCTCTTCTCTTTCTCTTTCTCTTTCTCTTTCTCTTTCTTCTCTCATGAACACAAAAACAAATGCACACTTCCACATCGAATGTGATGTCCTTCAGCTCCCCATTGCAGTTCAGGAAATGTGCGTATATGAAAAGGAATGCAATAGTCACTGCACACACACAGTAAATGGGAATGTTGAAAGACTTTTGTTTGAGTGGAGCGAAATAGTGTGCCAAGAGGGGACTATAACCTGATATTCATTATATATATGTGTGTGTGTGTGTGTGTGTGTGTGTGTGTGTGTGTGTGTGTGTGTGTGTGTGTGTGTGTGTGTGTGTGTGTGTGTGTGTGTGTGTGTGTGTGTGTGTGTGTGTGTGTGTGTGTGTGTGTGTGTGTGTGTCTGCCTGTGTGACATGTGCAGACTTGTCCGTTTCCCTATGAGCATAACACTACAGAACAAACTTTTAAAACAAAAAATTTATTTACAAAAAAATTACAACAGCATTTTTACATACAACAATCAACAGTGCAGGCAAGAACAAAGACTGTTGATTCAACCACTACCAGCTGCTCAAACACTCTCAGAAAAAAGGTACAAAAGCTCTCACTGGGGCCTTTTCAAAAGGTACACTTTTGTAATTAAAGGGTGCATGTTAGTACCTAAAAAGAACAAAAGTGCACATTTTGAAAAAGTACCACCCCAGGAAAAGCTTTTGTACCTTTTTATCTGAGAGTGTAAGACCACTGAAATCCCACCGAAGTTATACATAAACCAGCCAACAACTCTACATATTAAATAGGCCCATGTCAGAACTGTAGTTGTTCTAGTAGCCCTGGATCTTTCACTCTCACTACCTTACTAGAGGTAAGGCAGGTTGAGGTTAATTTCCTCTTTGCAATGTCACAGAGGTTAAACAATGCAAGAGACCAGCACACAAACACAGGAAACCACGCCTGTCCCAGCCAAGCAAGAGAGGGGGAACGAGGCAACCCACCACCTCCCATCATAACTCCATGACCAATGGGGCAGTGTACTAATACTGTACTTCCACAATGTACTGAAACCTTCTTTCCGATTATCTTGGTGACCATGCTACCAGTGCTTATTGTACAGTAAACATGGTGTTTATATTTTGTAGAAACACTTGATGTTGTGAAACATTATGTTTACATTAAGTTTTCTAAAGGAAATGTGTCATGCTAGGGTGTAGGGGATGGGTGCCAGGGTGTTGCTATGTTCTGAAAGATCTTACTAAATTGTTAACTAAATCACTGGTCGCTAAGGTGTTCTGGCTTGTATGCTAGGGCATTGCTATGTTGTCTGACTGCCCTAAGTCAAAAGAACCCAATGCGCCACACAGTACAACAGCACTGGTACTTTTCAGTTTGTATCAGTTTGAATTTCTCCAGACCAGGGCTGGCCCAGACTTTTTTGGTACCCTAGGCAAGATTTAGATAGTGCCCCCACAAGCAAACTCACCCCAGTTTTGCTAATGTCAATACTAATGCCGGCAACTAAGCTGTTATGCATAATTAACGCATTATGCTAATGTATTATAATCATGTCTGTGATTGGCTTCATTGCTCAACGCTGCAAAAATACGATGTACTGTGAATAGAAACCCTTTGACCCTTTGAAGAATCTCCAAAGCGCAAACACAAATTCGCACTGGTGTGTTTGTCAAGTCTTGATATTATCAAAAGTTTCGCCAATATGATTATTACAGTATCAACTGAGTGTGCTCTTGCTTTTATCTGAAGGGGCTTCACCCAGTCATTTTGCCGGCCCTGCTCAATTCAAACTTTCAATCTGGGCAATTCGTTGTGGGGATTTTTCAGTCAGCTGGTTGCTTTGGTACTTATGCCAGTAGGTGGGAACAAGTGTCTTTATGAGTCTTTATGAATTATTCAATTGTTCACCAATTCATTTAAAACATTAATTCATTCAGGAACAAAACAAATTACTTTCTATACGAGAGTCATTGAATTGTTCACTCAACAAGTTCCTTTAAAACATATATTCATTCAGGAATGAAACAAGTGGCTCAAGTGAGTCATTGAAATATTAACTGAACTGATTTGTTCAAAACACTGATTCATTTAGGAACTAAACAACACTCTGTGTGTTGTTAATTATTCAATATTAACTCACTAATTAAGGCTCGTGTTGTTTTTCTTATTGTAGGCAGGTTTGGTGACTCCAGATTCTCCTGAACAGCTCCTCATAGCTCTTGAACCAGAGGCTGCATCCATCTACTGCAGGAAGCTCCATCTACACCAGGTCATTGATCTCAGCCAACGACCAGTAAACAATGGTTTAGATGTAGATGGCTCCCGTCCTTTCGATTCCAGTTTTAGGCAGGGTAAGAAAAGTTTTTTTTTCTTCTTTTTCTAAACCAATTAGCATTATACAATATCACTCGCTCTCAGATTGACCCTGGGAAGGAGTCCAAATCTCTTGCTTTGAGTGTATCACATTTCTCTATAAACATTAAATGGGAACCATGCTTAAAGCATGGGGAATACAGGACTGTCTTTCATCCTTTGAAATTAGAGCGCTGTTTTTGCTTTGTGTGGGTATGTGCGGGTTTATGCATGGAGGACAGTTAGATCGGGGTCAGATTGATCCAGAACCAAGTGGGTCTTGGTAACTATGAGAGCATGTGGTTTGGTTTAAGACAGAAAGAACAAGATGACATTTTCTCGAAGGTTAGAGTGTCCCCTGAGGTCGCAGAGCTGAAAAAACGCTTTGAAAGATTGACAATGGTTTTGTTATCAGTGCTTGAAAAAAGATAAAATGGGGCTCTTTTACAAACACTCTTTTCACATTTATATGCAACAAAAATAAAGCACCGTAGACACTATCATTCATTCCTGTTTTTACACTCAAACTAAATATACTTACACTTATACACACACATTTTACATTATAATTGGAACAAGGTGCTGCGGACCATGAGCTCACCCTCCTCTGGACTGCTTGCACTAGTTTCCCTGGATGATCCCTTTTGTTCTTTCATTCTTTCTTGCATTTTTGCTTGCTTGCTTATTCAAAGCGTATATGTTCCAAAATGTAATCTCCCAAAAAATGTTTTACAATTGGACAATGTTCATGTACACACAGAAATCAAGGGACACAAACACACGCTTCAGCTGCGGCACTTTTATGTTCCAACTTTTTATTTACACCACAGGTCTGTGTTTTTTTCTTTTTTTTCTTTATGAACATGACAAACTTTCCTGAAAACCTTATATGCTATAAGGGTTTCAGGAAAGTTTGTCATGTTCATGTTCATGTCTTATTTTTTGCTCCTTTTGAATTTTTTCTCAATGCGTTTTACGCATTGATTGTGTTACTCGTTGTATACCTTATTTACACTCGTTGCATACAGTATTTATATATTTTATAATATAAATGTTCATTACTTGACAATTGTGACACATAAAATGACAATTATGTCATGCATGTACATATACTGTTGATATTAATAAACTAATGAAACTAGCGAGTGTGAGAAGTCTGTTTTAAAACTAGTCCAAATAATTTAGTCCATCATTATTGTCTGTCCTCTCATCTATATTAAGACCATGTACACATTATTCATCACTGTCTCTGCTCTACCAAACCACATAGGTTTTAGAGTAAATTAAGTTCAAATCAGTTTATTTTTCCTTTTTCCTTTTCCCTCTTTGTCTTGTTTCAAATGCTGTTTCATATTGTAATGGGTTCCAGATTGTCCCTAAAGTGTAGTTGTTTCTCTTCTTTTCTGTGCGCTTGCTGCAAGCTCTGGGAATGTTCAACAGCATGTCAGTATTTTCTAGTGTTCACAGACTGTACCTGAAAAGAAAATGTTTGAAGTAATGCATTCCATAAAAAGAGTTCCTCAGGAAATATGGCATCCAGAATAGCCGAAGTAACCCCGAAAGTTAAGCAGAGATCATTTTTAGTTTAGCAGGTCATTATTCACTAAAAGCACCCACTATAAAACTGCAGCCATGAAACAAGCTGGTTTTATTAGGTATAAGAGCAAAACATGAAGTAAATTGTGCTCACATCTTGTTTTACAAATAAAAGCTTTAGGTTCATTAAACCAGGGTCTGTTTAGCAGACTGCCTTGTTATTGATCCAGGTATCTGCAATATCTTCCTCTCTCTCTCTCTTGCTCTCTCTGTGAGTTTCATTGATTCTAATGTGATAAGGCTTTGATTAATGCTGCCCATGTGTGAGTTATTCAGAGATTAAAGGAAGCCAATGTGTCTTTCAGCCCGCGAGCAGCTCCGCAGAGCCAGGCATAGCCGAACTTTTCTAGTGGAGAGTGGTACTGGAGAACTGTGGTCTGAGATGCAGACAGGTAAGATATTGAGTGAGACACACTTATTTGGCCATAAAATTGAGGACATAAGATAGACTCCTATTGTTTTAAAGTTATAATGGCTGCAATAAATAAAATGGCAATGGTGGCAAAAAATAAATAATACAATGTAATTTTGTCCTCAGACAGACAATGTATATTGGAAACTGACATATTGTTGCCTGCAGGCCTTATAGAGTGCAGACACTGTAACAAATTAAACATGAAGATGCTTTCATAAAGACACATGAATGTCTTTTTTATTTGTGATTCTTTTGTCATAATACAGGTAACCACAAATAGATAACGATGCTTTCCAGGGAAATAATTTCCAGAGTATTGTATTGCACTACTTTTCCTATCTTAAAACATGATTTCCCCTAGCCACACTTTCTTGTTCCTTATGCACATATGATATTGTTTATATGACTGTAAGTGCTGTGCATATGTGTTAGAGACCCTCATTAAGGAGCAATCATTGGTATGTTATTACTGGCTGCACAGTCTGAGCGCATGGCTGCAGTGTGTGTGCGTGCAGTTCTCTGCATGACTGGCACAATGACAAGGTGCAGGGTCAAAATAATCAGATCTTTAGCTCCAGATGTTTCCTGGAGAGAGAGAGAGAGAGAGAGAGGGATCGAGAAGGAGAATTTATTACGATCTAACTCATACAATACTAAAAATACAGATCTCCTTAAATTTCTCATAGTCCCTTGCAGTTCTTAATAGTGCACACATGTTTATAGATTCACAAAGAGGAGGCCCTTTTCCATGAAACTGAGTTATTACACCACTGTAAACAAACAAGAAACACACTTTCCTGTGTAGTTAACTAAAGTAAACTGGCAGGAGCCACTTTTATCTCGAATTGTATCATAAATGTCTGAAGGCTGTTTGGTAGAAGATCTTCATGACTGCAGCAGGTCTGAGAGAGGAGAATGCGGTGTTATTGTTACTTCAAAAATCTGGTAACAATTATTAAGCAGGTAATGAGACAGACTCAAGGTCAAGATTAAATAACCATGTGTATTCTCAAAAGGTGATCGGTACATTGTGGCAGACTGTGGCGGTGGGACGGTTGATCTGACGGTGCATCAGATTGAGCAGCCACAGGGCACACTGAAGGAGCTTTACAAAGCCTCAGGTAAGTTGAGGACCAAAGCCAATACCTTCATCACACTTACAACTACTCCCTGTCCATTCATTTCAAAGATAGAAATACTAGAGTGAAATGATAGGGCATTACTGAAGCGAACCATCATGATTTACCAAATTTGTCTCAAATGCCACCTTGTTGGTCTCCTCCGATTCACACTTAGGTGATTTAGTGCCAAATATATGGAAGTGTTTACTATGAGTGTGGGTTTGGCAAAAAGACACATGAAGGGTGCTCCTTAGCAGGGAAGGGAGACGAGTCTAATCCAGCAGAAGGCAAATTCCAATTGGAATTGAGGAGGAGGCAGGGGCAGGGCACTTGTGTTTTATAATGAAGCCATTTGGAATGCACTTGCCAATGAAAGACTTCGTAATTTCCTCATTAGCTTCACATGGAATGTTACCAAAACAATGCTAGGTAGTGACAACATGGGGCAGTCACTACCTAGCAGTCACTACTATAATGGAGCAGTCGTGGCCTAATGGTTAGAGAGTCGGACTTGTAACCGGAAGGTTGCGGGTTTGAGTCTCACCTCCGGCAGGAATTGTCGGTGGGGGGAGTGAATAACCAGCGCCCTCCTCCACCCTCAATACCACGACTGAGGTGAGACCCTTGAGCAAGGAACCGAACCCCCAACTGCTCCCTGGGCGCCGCAGCAATATGGCTGCCCACTGCTCCGGGTGTGTGTTCACTACTGTGTGTGTGCACTTGGAAGGGTTAAATGCAGAGCACAAATCACACTTCACTCACTCACTCATGAATGTCTTATTATTGCTATTAATAGTATACAAATAGATGTACATTTATAGTTACGTTTTTAAAAAATGCTTTATACGTGTGTGTGTGTGTGTATTCCTGATCTGCTCTTAGTCTTAACTTTATAAGCTTAAGTTAAGCATTAAACACATTTCTCACCTATGAAACTTTTTTAACCTTAATATGAAATGCATGATGAAAATGTGTGCAATATATCACAACAAAACAAAACAACTTGAATTATTCTGTTTATACGTTAACTCCAACTCTCCAACCATATCTAGATTTAAATTGAACAGTGAGGACTTGTCATCCTGGGTCACATGACCATAAATGATTAAATTACTTCCTTGAAGTGACCATCACATGTTCCCCTCGTGAAGAGATTCAGTTGTTCACTTTTGATTTGTAACGCCCCTACAAATTGGCATCCTCTTCCCAAAGTGCCCCTCAAGGGTGCAAACACGCTATTTGTAATTTGCCCAGAGCTTTGCACCAGCCCTGATTAAACCGTGGCGTGTTGGAGCTAATCCCTGCATGAAAGTGGTCCTCCAAGATCAGGGTTGGACACCCCTGGTTTAGGGGAAGGGGCAGGGTTCAAACTATATTCTTATCAACCTATCATTTTGAATCATTGATTTTAAAGGGATAATTAATGGCAGTTAGTAATGGAAGTTAGTGTCTCTGTATTAAGTGTAAGGACTTAGCAAATCCAGGAGCACATCCTACTAATGTTTATCACAAGTTGGAATAGAATCAAAGCTGGTCAATCGTGATTGTTCACTTTGGCCATGACTTGTTATTTCACTCCAATCCTGAAAAAGATCTGATGCTGAAGGTTGCCTTGAATAATCACGATTATTCAAAGGATTTCCTTTCAGACCTGAAGAAAAATGAGGTGAGCATGCAAATCGAGTGGCTTCATGTGACCCAAACCGAATTGATGCATACATGTTTCTCTTTCAGGGGGTCCTTATGGAGCAGTTGGTGTGGATCTTGCCTTTGAGGCCATGTTGTGCCAAATCTTTGGGGCAGACTTCATTGATAGTTTTAAAGCGAAACGTCCAGCAGCTTGGGTAGACCTCACAATTGCATTTGAAGCCCGTAAGCGCACAGCGGCCCCTGGCCGGGCCAACTCATTAAACATCTTACTGCCCTTTTCTTTCATTGACTTCTACAAACGACACCGGGGGCAGAGTGTGGAGACTGCCTTGCGCAAGAGCAAGTAAGTCTGACTCATTGTGAGAGCTTTATTTGCTAAATTATCTCTTGGTTTTAACTTTGTGCAATATTTCTGTTAGTATGAATTGTATAAAGTGGTCATCTCAAGGGATGCTGAGATTCTCTGCAGAGGCCATGAATGAGCTTTTTCAGCCAACCATCAACAACATCATAAAACATATTGGTAAGAGACGTCTCTCAAACAAACACTAAGCCAGGGATCAGAATTGAATTCTCTGATATCTTATCGATTTCTCTCACCCTACCAGAGAACCTGATGCAGAAGGAAGAAGTAAAGGGTGTGCGTTTTCTCTTCTTGGTTGGAGGGTTCGCAGAGTCGCCCATGCTTCAACGTGCAGCCCAAAATGCACTAGGGCGGAACTGCCGTATCATAATTCCGCATGACGTAGGTCTAACCATCCTGAAGGGTGCAGTCCTGTTTGGACTAGACCCCACTGTTGTCCGTGTACGCCGTTGCCCGTTAACTTACGGTGTTGGGGTTTTGAACCGCTTTGTGCAAGGCCGACACCCTCGTGACAAGCTGCTCATCAAAGATGGCAGAGAATGGTGCACTGACATCCTGGACCGCTTTGTTAGTGTCGATCAATCGGTGGCATTGGGTGAGGTGGTGAGGCGGAGCTACACTCCAGCAAGAATAGGACAAAGGAAGATCATAATCAACATCTACTGCAGCGACACTGATGATATAACCTACATTACTGACCCCGGGGTGAGGAAGTGTGGTGCCATCACGCTAGACCTGCTTGAGTCAGGGGCAGTGGCAGCTATTGCTGGTGAAAACGATAAAGAATCCGCATTTGAACGCAGGGAGATTCGCACTACCATGCAGTTTGGAGACACTGAGATTAAAGTCACAGCTGTTGATGTGGCAACCGGCCGACTGGTGCGAGCATCAATTGATTTCCTGTCCAACTGATCCTACTATGCTGTTTCTGGAGAGAACTGGAATTCATAGAATGCGAGGGACATTTAACGACAGCTAATGTCATCAAAAAATTATCTCAAATAACAGCTTTGAGTTTCAACATCTGGATACTTAATAATTGCAGATGTACTAACTGGAATGTTATTGGGATTCCGTTTCATTGTGCAAAGCACCAGCTATGAGGAGTGTCTCTGTATTAAATGTACTGTAAGCTTTAGATGAGAAAGAGTCGAATTATGAGTAAATCTCAGTTAGGCTATGTCGAGAGCAACAGACAATTTTAATTATACCTTCAATGAGTAAAAAATAACGGGAAATGCATTTACAGGAATCATCAAATATTCCATATTTGGCATAATTTTTGTAAATGCATCTCCTGTCTGCTTGTGGTGTTTACCAGCATGCAGTAAACTAACACTATATTATTTTAAAGTTTGCAGACACTTAGTATTTTAATTGAATTATTAAATAAAGCCACTTAATTTTTTATTTTTGTAAACATATACTCTATAACTAAATCATTTTAAACTGGTATTAAAACAGAGCTTGTGTTTATAAATTATGGTTGCGCCACCTGGAGGTAAGAAGAGGAAGTAATCATTTGGAATGATGTTACGGTGGCTGGTTAACAGACATCGAGTTTAAATACATTTGTGGATTTCCTAGGTACAATTTTGAAATGCGAATTTGTTAACTTTTTTTCCTGCCTGGATGTAATTGTAGTTTTACTTATTTGCACCATTTAGGTTTGTTCCAGCACCATTAAAATAGCTAAAGCCAAAGAAACACTACCTCTCTAGACTTTAAATTATTCCAGGTCTAAACATTTAAGCCTGCCTTTTTTTTTTTTTTTGATACGTTTCGGCTATAAACTTTAAATGATAACATTTATCACTGACATTTGAAATATCATTCTTTAATCTGTTATGTAAAAGCCATGTTGTTGGCTTTTCGCCTAACAGGAGGTAAGAAAACCAAAGGAATTGTAATTTTTACATTTCAGAAACCCACTTCAAAGATGTTAAATTTCCTATCAAATATGCCAGACAGCAGTTCGACAAAAGGGAATCAAGCTAGTGGTTTAAATCACAATAAAATGTCAGAATAATCCTAAAACTTTGACTTTAGTTTGATACTTACTAAGAAACTGTTGGTATACTAATCAATGACTGAAAATAAAGTTATTTTTCTTTAATTGTTTCCCTGATCTCATGTATAGTCACTTCTCATCCGTGACTGAAAGAAGAAAAGCTCACACAAATGTTGAGAAGCAAAAGTACTGCTTTTAATGGTCCAATAAATAGTTCCGAATGACCAACACAGGAACGTATCTCAGCAGAGTGCCTGCATATCAGTGCTTATACAGATCTACAAACTGACCACTTTTTTTGAGTGCGTGCATGGTTTGTGTGTGTTCTCAGACTATCACAAAACAACATTCAAATCTCCAACAGATGATTCAATCCCCATCGATCTGGAACAATTACCAAGAGTTACATTTTATTCTGTTTTAGCCTTGGTAAACACAGAAATGCATGGATTTAGTGGGACCAGGGAATAACAAAACAGGTCAAGGAAACAAATCAAGGCCCTATAAGAAGCCAGCATTTGTTTTCACCGTCTGTAAGTCCAGAGGTTCTGCCCAAGACACTGCTGGGGATGGGTGTGGATTAGTGAGCATGTTGGGGTCTACCACGACCTCTTCCTCTGCCAGCAGGTGCCGCTGGGCCGTCAGCAGAGGAGCGAGGGTTCTTGATGGTCTCATCCACTGAGAGGATAAGGCATGCAGCCTCGGAGGCAGCGGTCAGGGCATTGATGCGCACAACAGAGGGCTCCCATACACACGCTTTGAAGTTATCCGCTATATCTTCATTATTTATGTCCACTCCAAACCACATGCCACCCTGGGGGAGAGGGAGATTATGCAAATGTACATTACAACATTGACATTACATGATTAAATAAAACATGATCAAGCACGACTTGAGTAGCTACCTGTGCATGCTTGGCCCTCAGTTTATTTAGGATATTGGTAGCATCAAAGCCTGCATTGTCACACAGCTGTCTGGGAATAATCTCCAGGGCTTTGGCATAGGCTCCGATCAGCAGCTGCTGCTTCCCTGGAATTGTTCTAGAGTAATCCCTCAGATACTTCGAAAGCTCCATCTCTATAGCACCACCTCCAGCAACAATTGAGTCATTCTGTGCATGGGAAATAGGAGTGTTAATGATTTTTTTGTTTTTACTTAAAGGCTTAAGAAATTTCCCCCCTGCTGGCAGTTCATAAAACATTCTGAAATTTTAGCATGTCATGATTCCCTGCCAGCATTTTTGATCATTTTCAGAATTTCATGGGCACCAGAATATTTTGTTGTACGAATATCTGAACATACAATATATAGAAATAATTTTTTTTTTTTTTTTTTTTGCTTCATGCATTCTTTTTAGTCAAAACTTGTGGGCTATTGTCGCTTTAAAAAACACTTTGAAAAAAATTAAAATAAGGCTGAGAAAATCCCTTTTTTGTCAGGGAAACAGGTCATTAGTGATGGAAAATTCCATCAATGACAGGGAAAGAGTTAATGAGGACATTAGTGCTCTTGCATGTCATTCAGCTAACTGTACATTGTTAAACATTGGGAATCAGCATCCATCTGCATTCAGGTTTTGTAATTATTAACTGTACTTGTTTAGTAGTACATAATTGAGCATTTGATCATTTATGTAAACTCATATCAGCTAAATGTAAGGCGAAGGAGATGGACAATTCGGGGAAACAAATTAATAGGAGAAACTCAATATAGTGGTTGTAGGAATGGTCCTGCCTTTCAGTTAAGAGCCAACTGCCTTCTTGAAAGAGTCAACAGCTATTTGTTTACACTGTAAAATGCATTTCAAAAACAGATTTAATTTGGCTGATAAGGCCAAATTTATGTAAACATTTTTCAGATTTTAAAGCTAATTTGAAGCTTTATCTTAATACAATGTTTTCAGCAGTCTTTCCCAAAAAAGTACTACTGACCAAAGGAAATCAAGGATTACTAATTCTGCAGTTGTAATCATTTGTAGCAAGATTTCCCCACCTTGATCGCTCTGCGCACAATCATGATAGCATCATGCAGTGAGCGTTCCGTCTCTTCCATGAACTGCTCTGCACCGCCCCTCAGGATGAAGGTGCAGGTCTTGGCTTTCGGGCAGCCTTTAAAGACGTTGTATCTGTAATGGAGTACAAATCGTTAGTATGGAAAGCGTTTATGTAAAATATTTGATTAAAATTAAAATCTCCAGTTTCATGGACATAATCACTAAACTACACTTACATTAACATATGAAAAAATAAACAAACATACCTTTCTCCACCAACCTGCACTTCTTCAAAGAGCTCACATAGTCCAAGCACATCTTCAGTCATGGCACCGACACTGGTCTGAATAGAGCCGCCACAGGCCTGGAGGACACAGTACAACTGCTTTAACAACTACATGGGCAACACCACATCAGGACCAAACATTGCATGTGCAAAAGAGAACAGATATTGGCCATTAAAATAAATCACAATAACATTACAGAGTTCGGCACGGATTACATTTTTTGTAGGCCAAAACCCAGAAAAGAGAATTTGAAGAACTTCCAGTTCCATCCCTATTAAGTCAATAGGTTTTTGGTTAAATTCCTGAAACAAGGTCTGTCCAAGTCTAAAAGCTTAAAGCTACACTGTGTGATATTTTCCCCCATCTAGCAGTTAAAAGGTATATGACCATCCAGTGAATATTAGTTTCTCTTCCTCTCAATTCCGATTTCGTTTTAACTCCTACGGTGGTGGTAATATGGCTTCCAGTTCGACCTCGTCCACATTCGACACGGTGCCATCGAGTGTTAAAATGCGAAAGGCAAAGCTTGAATTCACAGGTATGTCCCTCTTTGGCTGATGTACTTTCAAGATGGAGGGGCAACATGGCGACCCGCATTCGAACCCATTACCTGTATGTATTTTCAATGGCATATTATAAACTTACGAGAATACTTTATTACTTGAAATAAGTAAATATACATTAATGAGCACATATATTTTTGAAAGAACTAAGTGTTTTTAGCTAAGAATAAACTAAAAAGTTACACAGTGCAGCTTTAATGGTGGTGATGGTCATGCGACCATGGTGTAGTTCATTTATAGCCTATGTTTAGCTGTATATTTCAGGTGATTCTATTTATTCCTTAAATTGTGTTAATTTGTCAAGATTATCATGATGAACAAGACATGCAAGAATCATAAACTTGTGTTGGTCATGAGCTAATTTCCATAATAATAATCCAAAATCTAATGAAATAATCCTATTGGGTTTTGTCAAGAGAAACAGGGTGATGTTAACTTTCAGGTTGGCCTACAAAAATGCATCATCACTTCAGTGCTCTATTACAATGCTAAAAGAAAACTGGAATTAATGGTTTACCCAATACAACCACAGACTGGAATTGAATCATTAAAGATGTACTGATACACAGTCAAAGCTAAATAACAGGACACGGGATAGCATCATACCATCATAGTTCTCTTGAGATCTTCCTCAACAACACGGCCTGCACAGAACAGATCTCTGTCTGCAAAGTATTGTGTGGCCACATCTCCGATGGGCAGCTTGGACAACACCACTTTAGCTCCAGATTTGTAGATCTTCTCCAGTTTATCGTACAGAATGTTCCATTCAGCATCAACAATGGCCTGATATTCCTACAATCAGCCACAAACACATGAGGGAATACAACTTCGTTTACATTGGGCATGATGGTTTACTGAAACAAGAATCTGCTACAGAAAATATTGGCTTTGACTTTAACGCTAGTTAGTGTCACTTCAATAAAATATCTTCAGATGATACTAATGAGCCTTTTACCACTTCTGCCAAAACATCGCTCTATGTTTAACTGCACCCAGAATTCAACAATCAAAAGGAATATACTTGACAAGTACATTTTAGAAAACCTGTGACAGTGAAGAGCAGTACTGACCTCCACCGAGTTCACGCGAACCTCAGCATTGTCCTTCTCTGCCTTCAACTCCAGCTCAATGTTGAGCAGTGCGATCTTTGGGTTCACATAGCGCTTGGGCTGCATCTCAAAGCCAGCATAGGAGAAGGTCTTCTTGAATGCAACACCAGCCACAAGCTGAGATTCCTGATAGACAGCAAAAAGAAAAGAGTTTAAAGTTAAGATTATATTTTCTTTCAATTTGTCAGTAGAGAGAGCTTTTAAATTAATTGCAAAGTTTAACCATAAAGTGAAAGTTGTATTATTTGCAAGTGTTTTGTCTGGCCAATTTACACATTCAAGCAATGTTAAACAATTACAGCACAAGAAGGGGCAAAAGAGAACTCAATTCGGTACTCGCGCTGTTATCTGTGTCTTAAGTGAAAGTAAACCATTGAGAA
The DNA here is from genome assembly GCF_949357685.1 of Gobio gobio. Taxonomy (NCBI): domain Eukaryota; kingdom Metazoa; phylum Chordata; class Actinopteri; order Cypriniformes; family Gobionidae; genus Gobio; species Gobio gobio. The sequence continues at coordinate 27,091,576 of NC_137098.1, forward strand.
AGAAATCGGATGTGTATCATTAAAATGGATCAGTGCATTAGGTCTTTAGTTAGTCAAACAACAAAACACATATTTAAAAAAGATTAATCTACTTTTAAATTAAACAGTAAATACTTTAATATTATTTTATTTTAGGCCCAATTAATGCATTTCTGTACCTGAATACTACTACAGTTTTATATTTATCAATGCTTGTAATAAGTGTATTTGGTTCCCTTTTTTTTCCTGATCCATGTCTCAAAAGCCGTAATATGATCCTTCAGTTAAACCCTGATATGAACCACTTTTTTTCTGTAACATTTGCAAAGTAAGAAAATGTATGATGCCTAATTTCTTAAATTGTGAAAAGACGTGGTGTATTCCAGCCCTACGTCATGCTGACCCTTGCATCATTAAAGCAACTAATAAGAAACACAATAGGGATGGGCAATGTCGGTCCTGTAGGGTCACTGTCACGCAGAGTTTAGCTTCAACCCTGATAAAACAATTCACCTGACTGTGGCCTTAAGCCCTATTCGGACGGTAATTGTTTCTCATGTGGACGTCCATGAAAATAAATTTGCATGCCACCTCAGTGATATAACTCTTGCATTCAGATGGTGATTTATTCATGGTGGAGGAGTGTTGTGATCCCGCACACCTGGGACGCACTGCTCACGTGGTCAATAACATGCAAATAAAATATCATATGCTTGGTATAATAAAAAAATAAATTGCATATTTAATTTAATAATAGGAAAATAATGTCCTAATTATAATTGTATTATTTAAATCTGTTTAAAAATAGTAAGACAGACGCAAATTAGTTAAAATGGTTTTCTGCCTATTTTATCTAGGCTATATAAATAATGAATAAAGTGTTTTATCTAAAATAAAGGATGTCATTTTATTCCACATGGAAATGAGCGGAAATAAGTTAATACAGCCTTATTTACACGAGGTAAACGTAGCTAATGCTGCGGTTATTTTAACATATAATTGTTGCCGTAATAACGGCCCATTATGTTTACGTGCTTTTCATCTTTTTATTTTTTGAGCAGCGATTAAATATATTGCATTTGTAAATATTGCCAGCATTTCAGTAATAAAAGTCTAGACCTTTAAATGCATCAAAATTACAGCAAAGCGCAACCGTACGCCAAAAAGGATATAAACAGTGAATTTTGAAGTGATATATTCTCGAAAACTCAGAGATGTGGATTCGGACAGTAATTAAATTACCACACGACGTTGCTGTTTGTCAAAAAACAGTATGTAATTCTGCCGGGGATTTTTACACAGGTGGTGGGAGAAAAACACTGACATTCTGGATTCGGACAGCAATAAAAATCACAGACTAACCCCTGTAAATGATGAAAATCCCTTACGACCCCACGAGAAACAATTACCATCCGAATAGGGCTTTAGTAATCCTGAAGAAATGTATTAGCTTGTCAGGTGTTTGATTAGGGTTGGAGCAAAACTCTGCAGGATAGCAGCACTTCAGGACCAATGATGCCCATAATATGCAGATTTCCTTTATGAACATGCAATTCCTTTAAATTTAGAATACAGCTCCCTCTCACCTCCAGAGCGCCACCCTGAACCTTCTTCACTCCAATCATCTTCAAAGGCAGCAGATCATCCAGCATCATCACTGCATCCACCACCATCTTGGAGAAGAAATCCTTCTGTCCTGCGATCAGCTTTGAGTTTAAAGCTGTAGAAGCACACTTCTCCAACAACCTCCTTTGTTCTCTGTGGTGGCAAGAGAGGACAAATGATCACCTCTATAATATTAATGTGATACGAACACATAACTATAGGGGCTTTCGCACCGGGTAGTTCAAGGAACTAATCACCAGGGTCATTCCCAAAGAACTAAATGTTCACCTAGGGCCGTTTTCCTGGTTGCATTCGCACTGCCAGTACGAACTCTGAAGTGACAAAAGGTGACTGCGAGACGGACGTTTATTTTGACGGCGCTGAGAACGCCAGAGCCAGAGCACACAGCGCTCGCATACTCCATCTTCATTAGTTTACGATCTGGTTAACAGTCCTGTCTAATACCTAACTATATTGAACTGTTATACAAAGAAAGTAGACAGTATATTAAAAAAGTTGCATTGGATTTTCTCTTTAGCGTAAAGGTTGAGCTCTAACACTGTTTTCCATGTTCGTAAAGTTTGTGTGTGGAGTAACTATATAGGCTATAATCTGTGCGTGCATTCAGCCAATCAGCGTAAATTTACGTCACTAGTTCCTATTGTGCTGGGTTAGACCCTACTCTGAAATAGGACCTAATTTAGTTCCCCCAAAAGGCATTCCAAGAACTAAAATTGTTCCCAGTTCCTGCGGCGCGAACACCCCAAAAAGCAGGAACTTCTGCCATTAGTTCTAGGAACTACGAAAAGGTTCCTCCAGCGACAAAGCCCCTTATTGAATTGCAAACAGGGTCTGGACTCACTGCTCGTCATCCTTTTTGACGGTAACAGAGATTTCCTTGATCTTTTTGACGGCAAGCTGGGTGGCGAGGCGAAAAGCTCTGATGATGGTCTGGGGGTGAAGGCCCTCCTCCACGTACGGCTTCAACTGCTTCAGAAACTCAGCAGCAAGCAGAGTGACTGAAGTTGTGCCATCACCAACCTGAATAAACAAACAATGTAGATGACACATTTTAGTGTATTTAACTAGTTATCAGATAATTATGCAATTTGAACAACTTGCTCAAAATTAAGTTCTAATCAAGAAAATGACATGCAGCGGACTCTCTTCAATTTTTTAATGGCTAGCCTTCCGCTAGAAAATACACTTTCTGTACTAAACCAGAACAGGTGTTTTACATCATAGCTGTACAATATTGTGCATTTTAGAATAGTTTGTCAGTCAATGATCACTGAGAACCAGAACTTTTTCCTTATAAAGTAGCCTAATGCCTTGCTTCAACTGAGCGGTATGGTTCAGTACAGTTCAATACGATTCAGGACTGTAAACCCTGATCCAGCTCGCGTTTCCACCGCCAACAGCACCCTTACTTGATAGGCGGTGTAACGATCGACATCATTCTCATGCGAAGAATAAGAAAGCGACACAGTAAACAACAGTGGATGACATACAGCAGATCTTGTTCTTGCTTCTTGTCATGTGGCTGTTTGTCACAAGAAGACACGCTTTGTTTGAGCAAAGGCTGCAAGTAAAAACACAGCCGATAAAGCATGCGCAAGTGACGATTCTCTGACAACCAATCACCGTTCTGCAGTGAGTCTAGCTCCACCCTTTAGTTCCAGACTACTGTGCTAGGTACCCCAACGGAAGGGTGCCAAAAAAGAGGTACAGTACGGTATTAGGGTACCATCCACAACTTCTGGCAATGGACACAGCAAAAATTGCATACCGTACTGTACTGCTCGGTGGAAACAAGCCATAAAAGAACAAAGAGAGGGAATCTTACCTCAGCATCCTGAGATCTGGCAATGTCTACCAGAGTCTTGGCCGCAGGGTGTACAACTTCCAAAAGTTTCAGAATTGTGGCTCCATCATTAGAAATAGTGGCTTTGCCTGCAATATAACATCATGTAAATCACAGCATGAAGCAGAGCGTCATACTAATATATATAAAAAATGACAAATTCTTCCCAATAAAACAACTTGTATACCCGATCATGGAAGAGCAGACTTACCTCTGTTATCCACCACAAGCTTGTCCATGCCACGGGGGCCGAGGGTGGTCCGCACAGCCTCTGCCACAACCTGGCAGGCATTGATGTTGCTGATCAGTTGCGGGACCCCCTGAGAGGAGTCTGTGCCCTCCTTCAGGAGGATGACTGGAGTGGGCTGAAAGAAGAGATTCAAGAATGTTCATAATCAATGCAATATCAAAATGACAAAAAAAAGTCATTTTTTAATGTTTAAGAGCAGACCAAAGGAAAATGATTTTATTTACAATATAAATGTCCACAATATTTTATAGAGTTCCATGACCTTTCCAAGCCTGTAAATTAAAATGTGAAAATGCACTGATTTTTCAAGGTTCTCAATGACCATGAAAGAGTTTTGATAGTTCCTGTACAGACAATGAAATTGACTATTTGTGCAAGTAAACAATGCTGTGATCTTTATTTAAAGGGTTTACAAATACACACTACAACGTGCGAAACAGTAATTATCTATTACTATTATCTTAGTTAGTAACTCCATGTCATGCAAACAAGAGAAACACTAATATAACTCTGTGCTAATATATAACGGTACGCATGTGCTAAAAAAATATGGCTTTTATACAGAAATGAGTGCTTTATAAAGTCAGATTTATCATAGTGAATGTCGAGATGAACAGTATTAAAGGGTGTAACCGGTTATGTTCATAACAGTTCATTACCTCTTTCTCCGTTACCGAGAAGATGCTAAACTAAAGCATTTAGCATTATTTAGCCGCCAAAACTACTATGAAATAAAAATGTGTAAATGGGTAACGTTACATATGCCATACACAAGTCATATTTTGCACGTCGCGTCGTAATGCACATCTCTAAATTCTGCCTGTCACTCAAACAGAAGAATGAATCGTTAGCAACCAAGCTAGCTAGCATCAATGTAAAACTTTAGGTGTATTATCTCATTTAAAATAAAAAATAACCTCGCAGACATGTCCTTTATACTTTAATATCTCTGCACGTTTATATCCCAACACTAGGAGAAGAGTAAATTGCTAAGATGACGATGGATTTGAAAACAAAACAGGCATGAATGAGCACTCACCATCATGTTTGCAGGATAGAGGAGGACGGTGCCGGGTGAGGTTCCCACAATGCAACTAGAACTCTCTAGAACACGAGACGCGTCTGTTGTTCAACTGAGGGCGGCCATTAGAGGGCGCCACTTACTATAGTTTTCATGTCTCTTGCTACGCAACCCAAAAAGAGGACGCTCGTTTTCATTCACTCCTTCAAGTGAACAATATTAGTGGACTAACGTAGGGAGTAGTGAATGAGGGTTTAGAATGTGATTTCGGATTGAGCCTGTCTAGAACACGAGACACGTCTGTTGTTCAACAGAGGGCGGCCATCAGAGGGCGATATTAGGCTACTATAGTTTTCGTGTCTCCTGCTACGCAAGAGGATTTTGTCCCCCAACATATGAACTTAATTAGTTGTTATAGTAAGTAAATAAATAAATAAACAAACAAGTAAGCAAGTAAAGAAATTAAGCAAACTAACTTTGCTGGCCACAATACGTAAAATGGTTGCTTTGTTGCTGTAGCCTACTGGCCTATGTAAAATATTCATTAGGCTAATCATTTCTAAATAAATAATGTGATATAAAAGGTAAAATGACATGTCCATGAGGTAATATAATTGGTAAAGTCAGAAGAATGTGGTAAAACTATTTAACATTTATATTTTATACTAATCATTTATTTGGCAGTTTTCACAGTTTCTTACATTTGTTTACATAGCCTAGGCCTACTAAAATAGTGAGTATAAATAAACAAATTAACAAGTTGTAATACATTAAATTAAAACAAGTTTTAATAAATAAATCAATAAACTCTGAGATTAGGGAGGGATGAGATTGAATAGAGGTGATATAAAATAATGAAATATGCAGATTATAGATCTCTCTCTCTTTCTCTTACTCCCCCATCCACCTGCACCTCTTATTTATATCCTGCTTGGACCTATATATTGATTTTTTTAAAAGTTTATATAGATTTTTTTCTAATTTGTCTGCCTCTGTCTTATCACCAGGCAAGCTTATACATAATTTGTTCTGCTTTAACACGATTTTTTTTGACCACAGAGAGATTATCCTTCAGAACAACACGTTTCTGGGCAAATTAAAATACGTCACAGTGTGTAAAGCATAAATAAAACTCAGACTTCTGGTCTTTTTCTCTCTGCTTTCCGCATGCACATGCCCATGTACACACACATCAATGTTCAACATGGCCTGTTTTATTCACTGTGTTATTCTCTATATATTTAAGATGTAACAGCATGAGGATGATTTTTTTTACCCAGTGTAACTACAGGCTTAGGCTGCTGTGGTTTGCAAGCGGTTCTGGATAGTGAGGGTGGCGCATGTTTCTCTCTGTGATGTGTCTGCAGTCTGTGGCTGAACACGAAGCTCTCAGGGTTCCCTGTTTTAGACACATGTAATTATCAGACGTTATATATACCCGCCCTGCCTCGCCCTTATGGAGGGTACCTTTTAACTGGGATATTTCTGGCCTCTATGGCAGTTGACCCACCCATTTGAGAGACTGCACAAGCTGAAGATTCAGCACTATGTAAAATGCACCAGCCCTCATCCAGACACACAGAGATCTCTGAAAAATACACAGTAGAACATAACCTGCCTTGCTGCAAAGCCATGACTGGTCAAGCGAAGCCCTCTGAATGTGATTTGAATTGTCAGTCAAACCCTTCAGAGCCGAGCCCTCACTGACAACCTTTACAAATTGAACTAGATCTCAGGAACCCTGCCTTAGCACTCAAAAGAGACCTACCACATATCTCATTCTGCCTTTATGCCCCCCCCCCCTCTTTCTATCCCTCTGTCATTATCAACCCTCTTTCCAATCTCTCCTCCTTTACTGTACCCTTTAATGTGGCCATACCACTCCATAGGTCCTCTGTGTGATAGAGCTCAGGCTGTAATCACAAACACCAGTGATGAATTGGGGCTACTGGTGGCTTTTGGCACTGACAATCTTTTCCCCCTCTCTTCTCTCCAGTCTATTACATGGACCACCAAGCACTGGGTGCCTCATGTGGACTAGATGAATCCAACTAGCACAGAAATTCAGCTATAGATTTGTGAGATAAGGCTGGGTAGTTCCGAATAGTTCCATTCTAGGAATACTGCAAACAGTATTTTAAGCATGACACAATGTTCTGAGAGATGGATGTGCATTGGGTTCACACATCTTTAGACATTAAAGAGCAGTGCAGTGATTTGGATCCAAGAACTGGCATAGCAGGACTGAATCGGTTACAGTATAAGAGAGCTCGATATTTATGCGTGTTTCTTGTTCCCTTGTTTTTTTTTTTTTTTTTTTTACTAATTCCTATATAAATGTCCATACATGTACAAGCAAATCCATGGCCAAATTTGTTGTGCATGTGCACTACTAGGGCCATTCATCTGAACACTTGCATCATGCTTGACAATTAAAAAGCCAATCCATCACAGCCTAATCAATAACGTCTCACTCTGAGGTGCAGAGGTGTTTGTCCTAATAACTGTTTTGTGACTTGCCATTAATCTTTATACAACAAATTGTGTGAGTTTGAATGTGTGTCAGTGTGTGTGTGTGTGTGTGTGTGTGTGTGTGTGTGTGTGTGTGTGTGTGTGTGTGTGTGTGTGTGTGTGTGTGTGTGTGTGTGTGTGTGTGTGTGTGTGTGTGTGTGTGTGTGTGTGTGATGACCGATTTGAGTTTTAGACCATCTGAGTGTGGACAAAAATGAGTAAAGTATGGACATTTTGGATGGTCCTTACTTTCTGAGACCCATTTAAAGGTTTGAGGGTCAAGACTTGGGGATGGGGTTAGGGAAAAGGTTAATATTATGTTAAAGATAGGTTTATGGTAAGGGTTCGGGTTAGACACTCAGTTATGATGGGTAGAGATTGCATTGTCAATGAATGTCCTCACAAAGATATGTACAATAATGTGTGTGTGTGTGTGTTCATGTTTTTCTATCCCGGTGGGGACTTCAACCTGAATGCACACTGACCCATTGGGACTAGTGCCACCGTGGGGACCTACATTGAGGTCCCCATCAAGAAACAAGCTTATAAATCATACAGAATGCGTTTTTTTTTTTTTTTTTTGAGAGAGAATGTAAAAATGCAGAAATGTTTCTGTGATGGGTATAGTGTAAGGCGATAGAATATACAGTTTGTACAGTATAAAAACCATTACGTCTATGGAGAGTCCACATAAAGATAGTGAACCAGACATTGTTTGTGTGTGTGTGTGTGAGAGAGAGAGAGAGAGAGAGAGAGAGAGAGAGGGGGGGGGGGAGAGAGGAGAGAGAGAGAGAGAGAGAGAGAGAGAGAGAGAGAGAGAGAGAGAGAGAGAGAGAGAGAGAGAGACGGATGATCTCCCTTATTGAAGATTTGGATTATAATTTGACTGATTTGAGGCAATTAGCTGCATGGGTGCTGATAGTAAGGATGTTACCATCTTTAGGATGAGAAATTAATATTGAGAAATTAGCCACTGAGAAATTAATATTGATTGACCATTAATCTGAATGTCCTTCAATGTCTGTGGTGGTTACGGCCACCAAAACACATTCACCAAACAAAGACATGTTTTGTTTTATGTCAATAAAGAAGAGTCTGTGTATTAATGACATTGCATATAACCACAGGGTTATATGCTGCCAAAATAACTGCTACCAATCACTAGCAATTGTTTATATTTCTTCTTTTTTGTTCCTTATCACCTGGTACTAACACATTCAGTTTGGACTGTCTGGTGGATCGCACACATGCTGACCAATACCATCACTCTAGAATATGTACACTGTACAAATACATTTTTTGAGGTTGTAAAAAAAAAACTGATTATTGGAATACGTGTTACAAGAACAAAATCTCAGTCTTTACTTCAGCATTTCATGTTTTATTCAATTTGTTATTTGCAATTTCTCTGTAATTATTTGTGAAATTTACTAGCAATTTTTGTGTGAAAATTGTTTCAAAGTAGGCTAGATCCTGCAAAAAAAATGTCAGTGTATATTCTGTGTGTTGTTGTATAGTACTGGTATGTTTATGCATTATGAAGCACGCTGAGCTCTGATTAAGTGTTATATAAAAATATTATTATTATTGAAGCACAAAACGACTTGTCATGTGATGTCAACATGGCAGCACTCATGAGGAAAACAAAACAAAACAGTTTGTTCATGAAGACTGGCAGTCATCTAATGAGACTGTAACATATGTCAGTTTAATGATAGGCCTATTGCTCACAAGTAAACAAATGTTCTTGTCAATTATCAAATATAATAATACACCTTTAATTGTTCCACTTAGTAACATGCCGTAGAAACGCACAAGTCTAACCTGTTTTTAAGAATGATGTATGGACCAAGTCATGTCTACTCTCTCTCTCTCTCTCTCTCTCTCTCTCTCTCTCTCTCTCTCTCTCTCTCTCTCTCTCTCTCTCTCTCTCTCTCTCTCTCTCTCTCTCTCTCTCTCTCTCTCTCTCTCTCTCTCTCTCTCGCTCTCCCCCCCCCACCCCCCACCCCCACCCTCGGCACCGCAGCTGATGCTGATGCGAGTACACTCATTCAGACTCTCACATCCTGAGCGGAGACACACTGTCTGTCACCTGCTCCTCCTTTATTCTCTTTATTGAACTTTGAGCTGCGCGTTCATACTGTAGTCAGCGGCGTTACGTCTCGTTATTCTCAATGAATATATGACAAGAGCAACCTCTCACGAAAGGAATTCGTTACAAAGAGGGTGATCAATGGAGGAGACGTGCGTGGACACTAAACCAGTTTGATCTTTGCAGGACACATCCCAGAGGTTTTGAGTCTTAAGAGGAAGCTAGAACCGTTTCCATTCCCTAACACTTCTAAACAGCTCAAACAGTTTCAAACGGGAACTGACGGGGCTTTGAAAACAGATCGTAGCCTACTCAAGACCAAAGAGAGGTGGATGAAGACAATTTTTATTTAGAGATAGCCTACGTGTCAATACACGAGCAGCGGATGAGATAAACCTGTAGCCTATTACAAGAGCTAGCGAAGATCGATTCAACTGACGGTGCGCTGCATTGAATTTGGAAGGTAAGTTGTCAACTTCATGAAGTCAGTCATGTCTAAGTTTTGAATTACATTTAGAAAGGATTTAAAAGGCGCTGTGATTTCACATGCTGAACAAATATTTGGTTGTTTACCAAGTTACTCAGATGTCTTTTCTAGGCTACTGTAAAACATTAGACTATAGAAAAAGTAAACAAATAGGTTATAATGTTTAAAAAGAAAACATTTTATGGTAGCCTACAGTGTAGTTAAAATGAAGTTAAGTAAAAGGTATGACATGATTATCCCAATTGAAATTACTTTTATGCACATCGCTAACATCATAGGATCGATTCCATTTGCTTTGGATGAAAACATCTGTCAAATGTGAAAAGTTGTTGCCATATTTAAGAAGACAAACCATCAAACCAACTAAAACTAAAATATTCTTCTAAAATTATAGTTTCAAGTTATGTAGGATACATTGGTGTGCTTTTATTGCTTTATGTTTTTCAGTTCATGTTGCATTACAGTAAATATTAGGTAATAACACTTCACTTGTCAACCTTGGTTTCCAACCCTGCTGAATTTTTTTTTAATAAAAAATAACGGCCAGGCTAAAACCAGCCTTAAGCAGGTTGGCTGGTTTTAGAGGGGTTTTGTCTATTTTTTTTTAGCTGGCCAGGCTGGTCTTTGCTGGTCAAGCTAAAACCAGCTGAACGCAAGCTTGGCCAGGCTGGATGACCTACCAGCCTGCTTGGGAGACCAGCTTAAACCAGCTACATCCAGTTTAAACCAAGACCAGCCAAGAGTAGCCTACTTTTCCAATTCAAAGTTCACATCTAGCCAAGTATAGTTAAAATCCCCGGATGTGTCCTTGATATGCCCCTTTTATCGAGGATGCATCGAGAGTTTTTTTTGTTAGTTTTTTGGATGCATCTAGAGGTGACTTGTGTGGACTGCGAGCGTCAATAGCGGATGAGAAACTCTGCATAATTTAAAAATACTACTGTTAATGTGTCACAAAATGTAGTTTTAAGACTTTTTCAGGCAAAAATATAGTTGTTTAATGCTCAAATTTGTGATTTATTAACACTGAACAAAATTATAAACGCAACACTTTTGTTTTTGCCCCATTTTTTATGAGCTAAACTCAAAGATCTAAGACTTTTTCTATGTACACAAAGTGAAGTTATTAAACGTAATTTCGGGAGTAGTACGCCCATCTAATCTTCCCATTTTTAGTTCCTGCAGCATCCCTCCTCCTCCCCTGCTCCTCCTTTTGTACAATTCTGCCTGTTATAGGGGGGCAATCGGAGCTCGGGTAGAATATCCTCTCCGAGCCCCTCTATAGCAAGCCAAATCTGTTTACCACTTTCACTAAGACTATATGGGCACACAAACTCGTTAAAGGCCCATTTCTCTCAAATATTGTTCACAAATTTGTCTAAATCTGTGTTAGTGAGCACTTCTCCTTTGTTTGAGAAGTATTGTTGGCATTAAGAAACGGCCACAGTCTGATAAAATGACAGAAGCAGCTGTTGCTATCCTCTGCGATTTCTGTTCGAGAGTAAATAGCCTACCTACATTTAGCGATTAATTTATAGCCTACAATCTAACTTTTGTAGTTAATGAGATGCGAAAACACTGTTAAATCTTTAAGAGATGCATGCATTCTTTCAGTCAGTCGCTTTTGCTAAGTGGTGGTCGCTGCAGAGTCAAATGACCTCCAGCTCCACCTCTTTGGACGTCTAATGGGTGGAGGGATAGAGTTATGGTGAGGGTTAGGGTGTGGTTGGATGTGAGCAGCCTCTCTCTTTTGGGGGTTCAAGGTTAGAGCATAATTTAGTCCCCCAATCATTCGAATCCTCTGCCTAACCTTGATTATAAAAATGTGTTTCACATCATCCATTTCAGTTAATATGATAGCCTACAATAATAATTACAGAATTCTCAATTCTTAAAATAATACAAAGGTAAGCATAAGTAGCATAAAGCGCGCATGGTTCATTAAGGTTAGGCTACACAACTTGTTTGAGGCGCGCCGCGTAGCACAGCGATCAGAGAAATGACCGCCTCCATTCTATCGTGGCTAGGTGATTAAGTTGTTTATTTGCGTTACAGTTGGGTCAGCGGGATAACCGCACATCACTGGGTCTCCTCATACTGAAAAGCTAGTTGTCTGTCTGGACACCTTCTCGCCTCGGACGCGCTGCGGAAATAGATCCCTGACATGAGCGACTAACACCATCGACAAACAACAACACCGGTGGATAATCCCCGCTGATCCCTGCGAGTGACCACCTGTTTCCAGTGCAGACCAACCAGTAAGCGATTAACTTTACCGAGGGACAATACAAGAGAATAGGCTACTGTTTGTATACGTTTCCAAGTGTGTGAATATTGCCGTTTGGGCGACCAATACATTCATAAAAGCGCATTAGATATCTTGGAAATGTTTTAGTCATTGAGTTCGCATGCTTTAGTTTATAATCCAATCACTTTGTGTAGTTTAACCACTGAACAGGGTTGAATGATTGTTAATCAAGAGCACAGAATCACGCTCAAACAAACGAGGTACTTTGAGGATCCAAATCCTCTTTCATCTCTATGTGCGCACTCATTCTTTTCTTCTTCTCATCTTTTCAATCAGACTCTATCAGTCACCCATTCCCCTCATCTCTCGCTCAGATTATTTCCCTGTAATCCAACGCACACTGAAGTAGCGTTTGAACCTGAGTTATGCAATTGGTGACACTGCTGAGGATGTAGTCATAGGCGCGCGCAACCTGCGTGTGTTTCGTGTGGAGCAAATCCCTCTTAAATGACAGATTATAGAGGAATGGGAAAAACATGGGTGTGTGATGTGTTGGTTATACATTTAAAAGTGTATTTTTTGTTTTCTTATTGTTATGAGAGGCTAATTGCTTTGTAGTGTCATTCCTAAAATGTCTTGCTCAGAAATAGGCCTACCTTATTAGCCTAGTCACAGATAATTTTCCAGTTATGCTTGATATTTTGTCCTTTGCGTGTCCTTGCTAGTACACTGCCAACATTTCAGACACAAAACAAAATAATTTGACCAACACACCCAAGCAGGCAGGGAGAGACATACTGTTTTAATGAGCAATTATACTGCCAGATGCCTTTCTGACCCTTGTTTGGTTTGAAGGAACTACATCAGCCCAAGCCAAGGAGATCTATGATGTGAGGGCTGTGACATTAAAGACCGCAGACTAGGGAAAATATACGCCTGTTTAATGCTTTTAAAAACCCTCCGAAAAATATCCTAGCACTGGTAAAACATCTTTGTTTGTACTATTTTTTTATTTTATTTTTATTTTCTTTCAATCGATTGTTTGGAAGTGTAATTCAGTCCTTTCGAAAGCGTCTTCATTGCTTTTATCCACGGTACCCAAGTGTTGCGCTGATATATAGAGTATATGGCTGTCTTTCTACAGATGATCACAAACAGAGATTTTTAGAAAAACAATCCATCCACATAATGCAAGTGTTGCCCACATAATGCCTCAATGTTGACGCTTCAAAAACCACGCAAAACAAACGCAATGGTAATCCATACGGCCCCAGTTCATTAATCAATATCTTCTGAAGAGAAAAATACTAATATTTTGCATGTTGTGAAGCGTGATATAAGTGTGTTGTATATTGAACAATATTATTGACTTGACTGCACTGACACTATGAGAACTAAACTGAGCTGATGATGACATCACTGTTTTCTCCAGAGCTGCTTTATAGCTAAATTGCACTAATTTAATAATGAATGATTTTTACAACGGAATTGAATCAACACTGAACTGACTTTAGCTGAACAATTACTTTTTTTTTCTTTTTTCTTTTGATTTGCTGTACAGCCGAATTGAAATCTGTTTGCTTTATTGAATCGTAATTTTCCTGTTGATCACTGTAAAGCTGCTTTAAAACAATCTTTATTGTATAAAGTGCTATAAAAAATAAAGGCGACTTGCCTCGTGAAACTCGCATGGGAAGTGACAGTCCTCTGTGCTTCCAAAACACTCTGATTGCCAACATCACGCTTCACAGTGTGTTGACATTTATGTCGAGTGAATGCACGAATGACAGTTGGCTAGAAGCAGTGGTTTATAGTTTAAAAGCGTCAAAATATTAGTTTTTGTAGGATCTCACACACCAATGGTTTCACTTCAGAATTGATTCATCAACTGGGGTCGTATGTATTACCGCTGTGTTCGTTTCGCAAGGTTTTTAAAGTGTCCTCTTGGAGGGGCCCATGATTTTTTTTTCTAAAAATCTCAGTTTGTTTTTATCTGAAGACAGAAAGTCATATACATCTGGCATGACATGAGGGTGAGTAAATGAGAGAATTTAAATTTGGGGCTTTATCCCTTTAAGAAAGGGAATAACTTCCTGTCGCATTTCGAGTTCTGATCAATACTGAAGCCTTATTGAATCACGGCAGTGTAAGTACACAAATGGAATTTAAGTGTGGGAAAATTAGTGGCTGGCTCAACAGCTATATAAGGCAGTGTTGAACGCCATTGCCTTTCTCCTTCAGACACTTGCTCAGACAGCTCAGCTACTGATGCAAAGTCAAGTGAATCGAACTCGAAAGGGAATGTCTCTGGTTACTCAACATAGCCTCGATTCCCTAAAATGAGGGAAATAACTTAGAAACATTGCTTAAGCTGCTGTGTTACTTACATAGCTCAGAGTGTCTTATGAGCTCCACTCTACCCTCAGTCTACAGATTCTGAAGCAATGGCATTCAGCGTCATCTTATAGTCAGCTGCCGTTTTCACACATTTGAACGCCATTGGCCACTCAAGGCTTCAGTATTCCCTCATCTCAGGGAACCGATATTATGTTGAGTAACCATAGATATTTTAGTAGGAAATATGCAAATACAAGAAAGGACTGTGCTTGTCTCCACATTAATGGGTTAGATGCATGTAGTATAAATAATACTAAACTATTTCAGTATATCTTATGAAACTTGTAGTCAACCTGCTCATTGGAAAAATGTGCCTCTACTAAACTTTTTGCAAAACTCCAAAAACATACCTATACTTGCAATTCGGCGAATGGTTTCCAGCTGAAATGACTACTAGTGGCAGTAAAACACGTTTATTCTTGTTCACACAAATTGTGATTACAGGGGAAGATTAATGATTAATAAAGACTCATGGTGGCTTGAACAATACTATGTAATGACCCTTTTACCATAGTGCATTAGCCTACTTTTAATTGCCACTCTCTGGATATTTTATTTCCAACTGCTGCGATACAACAATCAATGTAATAAAACATTAACAGACTCAGGTTCATCTTTTTTGGATAAAACTGAACACATCGCATCACTGGACAATGCACTATGAAAGTGCTGTGAAATGTGTAAAAAGCAATGTCATCACATGCACATCTTTCCAGTGAATGAAGGCTAAACGTTTCTTAAGCCATTCTGCTATTTATTTGAGACTAGGAATGCTTTTTCTGGTCCAGGTCACATTTTTTTATTAATATGGAGCATAAGTGTGCTAGGAAATATGTCTTATTTGACCTGCGGGATTGGTGGTTGGCGTGAGCCAGGTGAAGAGGTAATTAAAATAGATGGGTTGAGGAAATTGAGATTGGCTTAGAGAGGCTAACGTTATGGAATCACTTGTCAAAACCAGCACTGTCATTAGTCATACCTATTTATGCAACAAGAGAGGCAACAGCAGGTTATGTTTGGTGACAACCATATAGTGTTGTTGAATGATGTGTTTATAATCGAAAAAGGAAGCACTCGGTTTTGATAAAATTATAAAATGCTCGGCATTCTCTTACTTTTTTTGTCAGGTGGTATTATATCTTAAAATTCTTGAAATGGGGTATCCGGTATGGTTCAAATCAATCTATCGAGGCAAAGGGGAAAACAGAGCTGAAATATAATCCATATCTGATGGTTTTTGAGCTGGTTTAATGGCACAAAGACTCTTCCAGAGGTATTTGTTTGTTTGAGGTGTAGATTAAACCTAATTCTGCACCGAATCCCTCATTTAATTACTATTGATAGTTTAATTGTTTTTTTCTATTCAATCCCTAAAATCCAAAGGTTAAATGAGCCTTTTCTAAAGATGTGTCAGTTTCTTGATTGGAATAGTTGTGGAGCTAAAAACCAAAGTTTGCACTTGAAAATGTTTGCGTGTTACCTCAAAAATCCTTCTAAATATCACAGAATATAAAAGGGTGGTAAGATTGTTAATACCTTGTGCAGAATTCATTGCCAGGGCAAACATAGGTATTCCTTTTGTGGATTATGATTTGACATGGTTCAAACTATTATTGATCATCGATCTTGATGAAAGGCATTACCTGACTCCTCAAACAGGAAAATGGTCATATACTGGAATGTACTGACTGGTGTCAAACATGCAGAATCAGCAAAATGAAAGGCAAAACGATCATTTTCACATGAGATTTGGAGCCAAATTACAGGGGGTAAACATTACTTTAAAAAGATGGCAGCATCATGATTTTTTTACACAGAGATTGGCAAGTCTATTAGTAAAATCTGTTGACTTTATCCATCTTTGTTGCATTATATGCCAAAAAAGTTTGCATGCCTGTAACTCAAGACGTATTAAAGATATCTTAATATCCTTCTAGGTTCTAATTCTTAATACATTTTTTTTTTTTTGGAATCTTCATTCCATTTTACGGTCATATATGGTTCAATCACATAGATATGGGAATCCTAATGCGACTTCATGTTCAAATGGTTGAATTTTTCCCAATTTCAATGTCGAAAACCAAATGTAGGTTACTTTTCAAACAGCTGATACTTATTGTGTTTAAAGAGGAATGTCTTAAGAACAAATAATACTGAAAATAGAAATGTATCCAGTTTCCCTTTATCAAAATAATTACATACAACATACCTCTCTGAGTGTCAAAAATATATTTTTTTCTGAAGTTTACATGTAACTCAGAAAGAGTTATCTTAACATAATTTTATGTTCTTGTTCCTATGAAACTTTTCTTTGGAATCTTAATTCTTAAGACCCTGTATGGTTCAATCCCAGAGATATTGGGATGTCAATACTGTGTATTTGAACTTTTGGTAGTTGCAGAAGCTGTCAATTTGACCCTTTCAGTGGATTTTTGGAAGAGAAGGCCTGGCTCAGTTTCCGCTCTAATTCATCCTAAAGTTGTTCTATCAGCTTGAGGTCAGGCCAGTCATGTTCCACTACGCCAAACTCATTCATCCATGTATTTATGGACCTTGCTTTGTGCACTGGTGCGCAGTCATGTTGGAATAGGAAGGAGCAATCCCCAAACTGTTCCCACAAAGTTAGGAGCATGAAATTGTCTAAAATGTTTTGGTATGCTGAAGCATTAAGAGTTCCTTTCACTGGAACTGAGGGGCCAAGCCCAACCCCTGAAAAAAACCCCACACCGTAATCCCCCCCTCCACCAAATTTTACACTTGGCACAATGCAGTCAGGCAAGTTCCGTTCTCCTAGCAACTGCCAAACCCAGACTCATCCATCGGATTGCCAGACAGTGAAGCATCACTCCAGAGAACACGTCTCTGTGTCAACTGGCGGCATGCTTTACACCACTGCACCCGACGCTGATGTAAGGTTTGGATGCATCTGCTCTGCCATGGAAACCCATTCCATGAAGCTCTCTACACATTTAGTTATTAAACTAATTTGAAGGCCACACAAAATTTGGAGTTCTATAGCTATTGACTATTGAAAGTTGGCGACTTCTGCGCAATGTGCGCCTCAGCATGCGCTGACCCTGCTTTTATGTGGCCTACCACTTAGTGGCTGAATTACTGTTGTGCCCAATTGCTTCCACTTTGTTATAATACCACTAACAGTTGACCGTGGAATATTTAGTAGTGAGGAAATTTCACAAATGGACTTATTGCACGGGTGGAAACGTACCATTCTTGAATTAATTGAGCTTCTGAGAGCGACCCATTCTTTCACAAATGTCTGTAGAAGCAGTCTGCATGCCTAGGTGTTTGATTTTATACATCTGTGGCCATGGAAGTGATCAGAACACCTGAATTCAATGATTTGGAGGGGTGTCCCAATACTTTTGGGAATATAATGTACATTTCTAGTTTCATCATCATTTATTCTTCAGACATTCCCCTTAAAAAGGCAGTATGTATCAGCTGTGAACCACATTTGGTTTTTGACCATTGAAAATGGGTAAAATACAACAAATTGAGCATGGATCCGTATTGAGATCCATACATCTATGGGACTTACGGTAACCATATAGGGCCTTTACAATGAAGATTTCAAAAGAAAAGTTTAAGAACCAGAATCTAAAATCCTATTGAGACATCTATAATACTTTTTAAGTTACAGTTTCAGTTCACACAAGTTTGGAAAAACAATATGGCACACAGATAGGTATATTCTGTGGAATGGTGTTGATGAAAAATATTTGATACATTTCTAGTTTCAACATTATTTTCTTATTCAGATATACCTCTTAAAAAAGTATCAGCTGTATGCAAAGTGACCCACATAAGGTTTTTGGCCACTGAAAATGTGTACAATTTACCAGTATACTCATAGAGCCACATTCAAATCTCTACATCTTTGGGATTGAACCATATAGGGCCTTTAAAAATACTAATAGTTAAGTTACTAAATAATTTTTTGTTAAAAAACAAACTATAAAAGTATATTAATATATCTTAAATAATTCTTGAGTTACAGGCATACAGGCTTTTTCCCATTTTTGAACTGTCACCGTTGGAATATAATGCAACAAAGATTGCTAAAGTCAATGGATTTTACTTATAGACTTACCAATCTCTTTGTAAAAAAATAAAATAATGATGCTGTCATCTTTTAAAGTATTTTATACTCCAAATCTCAGGTGAAAATTGTCCCCCCTCTCTACAAAATAGTTGAATACTCAGTAAATATACACCGATCAGGCATAACATTATATTGTGTTGGTCCCCCTTTTGCTGCCAAAACAGCCCTGACCCATTGAGGAATGGACTCCACTGGACCCCTGAAGGTGTTCTGTGGTATCTGGCACCAAGAAGTCCTGTAAGTTGCGAGGTGGGACCTCCATAGATCTGACTGGTTTATTCAGCACATCCCACAGATGCTCGACTGGATTGAGATCTGGGGAATTTGGAGGCCAAGTCAACACCACAAACCTGTTGATGTATTCCTCAAACCATTCCTGAACCATTTTTGCTTTGCAGGGTGCCAAACCATTCCTGAACCATTTAATGGTAGGGCGCATTATCCTGCTGAAAGAGGCCATAGCCACCAGGAAATACCGTTTCCATGAAAGGGTGTGCATGGTCTGCAACAATGCTTAGGTAGGTGGTACGTGTCAAAGTAACATACACATGAATGGCAGGACCCAAGGTTTCCCAGCAGAACATTACCCAAAGCATCACACTGCCTCCGCCCGCTTGCCTTCTTCCCATAGTGCATCCTGTGATAGAGAATGACCACTGCAGACCGGGAACACTCCAAAAGAGCTGCAGTTTTGGACAATTTGGCCCTTGTCAAACTCGCTTAAATCCTTACGCTTGCCCATCAACTTGAGGACAAAATATTCACTTGCTGCCATATATATCCCACCCACTAACAGGTGCCCTGATGAAGAGATAATCAGTATTATTCACTTCACCTGTCAGTGGTCATTATGTTATCCCTGTCCGGTGTACATCCATGACACAATATATATTTTTGTATATGTTATTTTTATATTGTTGGTTGATTTTGACACGGAATGATCCAGATATAAGTATATTTGATTGTGCTGAAATGGAACTGTTGCAAATATACTTTAGGTACACTTTAAATATCTTGCATTTAAAGACTGATATTATACAGAGATCATACTATACTAATAGTAATACTAAAACACATTTTAGGCTTAATATTAAGAAATGTGCACTGTGCAATAAAGAAGTACTCCAAATAAATGTTAATTATAATATACAAGTCTCAAGCAATATGTCAGTAAATATGTTAATAGTTTTGTAGTATACTTAGTATGAAATAAATGTATTTTAAATACATTTTGGTATAGGTTTTTTTCAATAGGGATAGTTCACTCAAGAATGAAATTACTCACCCTCATGGTGGTTATTGCAACTTCCTGAGCAAAAGTTTTTTTGAAGATGTTTTTAAAAATGTCAGACAGAATTCAGTTGTAGCAATAGATCTGGAAAATGTTCAAACACAAAACAAACGTATCCTCGTTATTCCAAATTATTTTCTTTCTTCTGTTGAACACAAAAGAAGATTATTATTATTTTTTTAATAGCCTGTTAAAAGTTGTCCATATACTGTGAAAGTCAGTGAGGTCCAATGTTGTATTGCTTATCCACTCATAGGAACATCTGAAATGGTATTCAATGTAAATCATAAGAAGTATCAATAGTCAAATACAAAAAAGTATTTATAATCAAATCGATAATAAAATTGGCGGTTCATTTCTTTAGATCATTGATGTCATGTGGAAGGGTAGGGCCGAGGAGGTGATTGATGAAGGAGGGGTGAATGCTAAAGTGAGAGATGATCTCTGATTATCTGATGAGGGGAGACAGTCTCTCGCTCTTACATGTCAGCTGATTTTAAAAAAGTGATGCGCAACATCTGCATGAAGATGGAGAGAACATGAGAGAAGCACAAAAGAGTGAGAATTAGAGGCGTGAGGAAGAAATGTATGAGGATGTGAAAGAGAAAAAACGAAAGGAAGGCTTTTTTTTAGGTCAGATTTCTCCCAGAGGCTCTTAATGTTAGATACCACTCTCAGACACTCTGGAGAGAAAAAATCTTTTGAATTGGGGACCTACATCTCTCGGACAACCCTTAAACAGCAACACAGACCACTGAGACTGTAGAGGTGCATGCAGTGGCCCCAAATGAGAATTTGGACACTTAATAATGTATAAATGTCATTAAATTCACGGTTTGAAATGAACCTTTTCACTCACCAGCCAATATGGCTACTAAATCATTCAGAACTTCTTCTATCCAAAACAGAAATATCAGAAATAAATGCATTATCAAAATCACATAGATTTCAATATATTTAATATAAAATCTGATTATGAATTATTGAATAGCTTTCCATTTTATGACAGTCAATAATTGTTTGCGGATAACATAAAAATGAAAGAGTTGTGCAACAAACTGACTTCGCCTGTCATACAATTCTGTTACTTCTCTGATAAAACAGCACTTATTTACTTATACACTCCAAATATAGCTCACTTTAAAATGAATGTTTAATGGAAAGTATGCAGAAGATTAGCGGACAGGGTGTCAGTTCATAAAATCATCAGATTCTTCCTCAGAGAAGTCAGTGAACACAGCAAATTGAAGCCTCTCCTCCAATGACGCATTAAAACCTGTTCTCAAATAGAAGGCCTCTGATGTCATAATGATAGAATTATACCCCATATAATTATTTTCATGACGATAAAATTCACATGCCCTTAATGTCAGTATTTGGACGGCAGTGGCTTCCAGTGGTGTTATGAAATGAAGAGGCAAAGTCCTCACAATGTTTTTTAATAAATCAAATGTACGCTTAATTTCACATAAATTAAATATAAATGTGACCTAAATGTCACTTTTTCCTAGACTGGGTTAACCCAGCCCGATCTGATTTCGCCCTGCAGCTCAGGCTGGAAACCTGTACATTTTTCTATCCTGCTTCCGTTACAAATCTGCGGGGACTAATCAAAAACTGGCTTATCCACCTGAAACACTATTGGCGGGTTTAATAGAGAAGCGATGGCAAAGATTTTAAAAGATTTCAAAGGCAAGTTTTCTTTTAAAACAGAACAGAAACTTGCCCTGGAACAATTCCTACAAAAGAAGGATGTGTTTGTCTTACTACAGACCGCTCTGCAAAGTACGTCACCCAGATCGTTGGTCTGATTGGTTGAAGGACTATCCAATTGCTTACAGAGTCATTTGAACTATGCCAGTTGATCACGCCTCTTGTGCAGTAGAAAATACAGAGCAGACTCCCCAGACTAATTTTCAATCTTAAAAGATTGTAATAATTGTTCTTTTATAAATGTTCTTTTATTAAAACCCAGTATAAATCTCATCAATTTGTTGTTTTTTAAGCATTTTCACATTTATTCCAAAACAATAACTAAAGTCAGTAATAATTTAAACAATATATTTTATTTGTGAACTGATCATCAGTAATCAAGCTCAGTAAATATTGGTCACAGATGCGAAGATGTACCCCCCACAGTCATCATGTTTTCAGGCCTTTTCAAGTTTGTTTTTGATTTGACGTAAAGTGGCGATATCTAAGTGGGTGAGTTGTTTACTTTTTAATAGTCTTCCCATTATTCAGACTGATGCGCAAAAGCGGAACATGCACAAAAACAAGAGGCGGGATTTATCGGCAATCATATCCGATCATGGTGCATAGCTTTCACGTGACTTTCCCCCATTCATTCCCATCTACCCCCACCGAACCCACCACTCGCTTTAGGGGGTCCATTAAAACTCAATGGGCTCAGGGGAGGCAAGAGAGATGTGGCCTCCTGCTGTAACTTTACCTGCTGGTGTCGCTGTTGGACAGTGTTACTTTTCTTCTCGTCCAATTTTTTTGCCTCCTTAGTGGAAAATCCCCTGATGGACGGCAAATGTTTCTTAACAATTGGTTAACTAGCAGCGTCAGAGTAAAGATGCTAAAGGAAATCTTGGTGTCTGTATAGTGACGTGCTGAAGTCTTGGATATGAAAAAGTGGTCTCTTCTCTTTGCCAGTGTACCATAGTGTTATGTGGTGTTTTGCTAATTTCGGAGGTTCTGATAGTGATGGCATGCAAAGTAATAAAACATAGTCATAACCTACTAGTGTTGTAGTCAAGACCACCTAATCCGAGACCAAGTCGAGACCATGACCAATGCGTGTTGAGACCAAGACCAGACCAAGACTTTGAGGGTTTGAGACCAAGACAAGACCAAGACCAAGGCAGGGTGAGACCGAGTCAAGACCAAGACCAGACCAGCACTCCTTAAATTCATAAAGATCCACAGTATCGCCTGAGAAATTACTTATTTTTAATCAATAATTAGAATAAGACATTTATATAGAGCTGTTACCAATCAAATAACAAAATTCATCTTTGCACTGCAGAGGTGGTAGCCTACTGAAGATGCATCTCCATTGGTCAATTACAAATGCATAAATAATGTTTTTTTTTAATTATTGAATGTTTGTATAAAAGCAATATCATGTTTGCAGTCATGCTCAAATTTGTGGAAACGTCTCTCTTGCTCTTATGATTTTGCTTACTTATATCACTTTTAAAATATAAAAATCCAGATTTCATATAAGTGTGTTTTTGCAACAATATCTTGATTTTTGTGAGCATTTGTATTAATTTTAGTGACATTTTTGACACATTCCCTCATTAATTTCTGAACCGGCACAATAAAAAAAAGAAAAGAAAAAAGAAATAAGTTATTGATTGCATCTGAAGCAATTAGTAATATCCCAGCAGTTGTGGTCTTGACCGATCTTGAAACATAATCCTGAGTCCTCTAAGTCTGAGGCCGAGACAAGACAGAGTACAAATGTGGTCGAGACCAAGACAAGACCAAGGCCGTTCTTGAATACTTCAACCCTATTACCCTCCACAGTTGACTTTCACTGGCATTTTAATTTCACATACATAGTTAATTTCAAACCGTGATTGCATTACACACAAAATATCAAGCCAAATGATTGCAAACAAATAGTGCTAGAGTTTTTCTTTTTCTAGAGCCATCTTTGCAAGGACTTTTAACCAGCTGGTGTCAAGGTGATTTTTAATGAATGAGTTTCCTAGTGAACATGATTCACTAATATTAGATAACCTGAAAATGTTTGTTTTGTCCTAGTACAATATGTGTTTGTTCTCTGTTTATTTAAAATAAATGACACCACTTTATGGTGTTTCAATTGACATTTCAGATAACCTCTTCAGTTTATTTTGCCATATACTCATTTTACAGCATTTCTACTCTGCCAGATGCTGTCTGCCACACCTCCAGATGTTTTCTTGCATCCTTGTATTTATCTTAATGAAACATGATGTTCACAGACCTTTGCCACTGTGAGCCCAGATGTTAAACGACAGAAAAAATATTAGTTTGTAAAACTCTGAGGGGATGCAGAGATTAAGTGTAAGAAATATCAAACGGGAGGAAGCAGAAAAATATATAAGGGAGGTGTGGAAGACCAAAATGTGAAGTCAGGTGATGTTATGGGTTCTGCACTTGTAGCCACTGTCCACTTGAGGACATTTTTGTTTGACAGTAGCAAGCTGTGACTCTGAGCATGGAACTCAGCATGCAGACAACCATTTGGGGCTGCAGGGATGTAAATTGCTCATGGTTAGATGCCACTTTGCAAACTGTGTGTGTATGTGTGTGAGTGAAGTATACCCTCCTACTGTCTGCTAATGTCACGCTGTCTATTTGGCTGATGACGCTCAGCATGGCACAGTTCTGCTCTTCCTCAGTGCTACGGGAACCATCCAACAGTGACGGTAGTTCCAGAGCTTTTACTCACAGAATTTGAAAGCCTTCTGAGAGCTCTGAGGGGTTTTAAGGAACAGAGACGACTCGTTTCCGTGGAGAAGTTTTAAAATCTAAAGTGACACAGATTTGACATCTCTTTCTCTGCTGGATTCTGATTGAGCTCATGAGTATTTTTAGATTTCATTTGTAGATTTCCTGTTTACATTTTTGGAAGGAATCTAAACAATATGTTTAGAGTATGGAATTATGGCCCATTTATAATGTACACTGTACCCGCATAGTACACATACGTTTTCAGGATAAACATCTGGGGCCAGATATACTTAACAGGGCAAATTAGCATGAGAGCGCAATTCCATAAAAATGGCGATGGGATACAGTTTATAATGTACACTGTACCCGCATAGCACACATACGTTTTCAGGATAAACATCTGGGGCCAGATATACTTAACAGGGCAAATTAGAGTGAGAGCGCAATTCCATAAAAATGGCGATGGGAGTGGAAAGTTCTGCGCGTGATCTACTGACACTATGCAAATTAAAGCACACAGACGCAATTTTTTTTATTCAAACTTTTATTGTTGTGCTAAATATTTGAAAGCACACACATCCTAAATCTAAAATAAGTTTTGATGTGGAGATCAATATATAGTTTTTACCAGGAATGTACATCCGTATATTTTAAAGCCAGCCAAGTTTAATGACAAAAACGTGCTGCTGTATATTTTGTTGATTTTCTTTTTCACGTTTCCCATCAGTTTCAAAGTGAAATGTCTCGTGAGTAATGCTAAAAATACATTGAATTTTCTCTGAAACCAATGAATATGACTGTGACAGTATTTTATTAAATTAGATGTTGCACATTTTGTGTCACCAAACCTTACCCTATACCTAACCAGTATTGTAAGCAAAAGCAAATGTAAGATACAAATGCATTTGCTGAAGCAACCTTGCCATTTAATCTTGTGTTTACAGCATACAGTAGTAGAGCTCTAGGGCCCTATTTTAACTATCTGAGGCGCATGGTTTAGGTGCACTTGGGGTGTGTCCGAATCCACTTTTGCTAGTTTAATGACGGAAAAAATGATTGGCACACCAGGCGCATGGTCCAAAAGGATTGTACATAGTCTCTTAATGAGTCATGGGTGTGTTTTGGGGCGTAATGTGCAATAAACCAATCAGAGTCTCATCTCCCATTCCATTTAAAAGCCAGTTGCACTCGCACCATGGTGGATTCGCTATTTACATGGCAAAATTTGAAAGTGGAAAGACTGAACGCTTCTCCAGAGAGGAATTTCCTTTTATTTTTATTATTTAAAAATGTTTATGGGCTGCTGCATGTCCCTGTGTGTGTAATAAGCAGAGTATACGCGCGTTGTGTACCCACCTATAGGTGCATATTAATAACGCGGCCATTAAATAACACAAAAAGTACTGCGGCATTGACTTTAGACCAGGTTTATGTTGGTCAATGGCGCAGTTGTTTTCAGTTGCCTCAAAATGGCAACGCACCAATAATGCGCCTGAACACACCTCGTTTTCAGAGTCAGACCAGCCATCAGACTATGGGCAAACAGATAGAAGCTGATGTCACCAAGACAATTCCTTCTGAGTGTAAGCATCCTTGGCAATACATTACATTCTCATTGTTATTCTGATTCTGATCCACCACCAAACTCATGCTATTGGTTTAGCCAATGTTGCTGAGGTCTTAGACTTTTTCTGAGTCAGTGTTTACATTTTGGATGAGTCATAGTGCAACTGACTACACAAGTTGTCTCTGCATATTTAAGCTAATATAAAAGAAAGTGCATTAATAACATTACTCACACATAATTTTAATATCAGTCAACTAAGTTCAGAGATAAACATGTGGAGGACTCCCTGACAAACATGACATACACCATATGTGTGCTATCAGGGTTAGTTAACTATTAACACTAGCCATGTCCATGTGTGTCTGACAGATGGGAGATTTTCAGCCCCAAATGCAAGAATTAGCATTATCCAAAGTGGCAGTTAGCGCTGCATGCTGCTTTTACATCACCACCACCAGTAGCACAATCAGCATGTGCAATTACTATTTTCAGAGAGGAAGCCACTCTATTCCCTTCCCTTCATTTTCTATTCCTCTCGATTTTTCTGTCCATCACTTTGCACATTGTGATTGTTTTTAATTTTATTAAAACCAGGTACTAAAAGAGACAGATGAATTGTAAGTGAACTAATGCACTAGTATTTTTTTCAAGCGAGCTTAATATTTTCACAGAGAATGTCACCATTGCAAGCAACATTCATCATTGGTTTTATCTTTTTATGCGCTGCATGCGCGTGTATAACATTGGCCAGAAAATCTCTTGAGAGATTCATTGTTTTCTTCACAGCAGGGCTCATTTCTTTTCATCAGTGAGTTCTTTTTATCAGCAATATCAGCCATGTATTTTTGTCTTTTTCTGTCTTCCCTTTGTTTCTTCCTCTCTATTTCACTTCTCCCTCATCCTTCCATTGTTGCATTGCGTTCTGTTCCGTTCCGTTGTTCTGTGGTTGTGTTGAAACAAGTCGTTAATTAGAAGCAGTGAGGTTTAATTATTTAGTTTCAGTAATTAGATCCCTTCCCTGTATATCAGCATACTTGGATTTTACTTTTGTACGGTGTTAGTCTTGGGTGTTAAGGTGTCATCTGTTACCTTAGATGCCGTTCTGAACAGATGCAGCTTGCTGGATGTGCCCTCTGTGTGTTTACATCTGGCAGAGTATTGTTTTGCTTTCTTTTTGGCTGGCAGCCTATATGAGTGTGAGTTTATGTCTAAGTTTGTTCAGATATGTGTGTGTGTGTGTGTGTGTGTGTGTGTGTGTGTGTATGTGGTGAAATGGAAGAGTGCATAATTAATTTATTGGGGGACAAGAAGCTGCAGTCCTGTGTAATCTCATTTGGTCAGCTGAGAGATTCATTGCACATGGTGGAAAGAATGATATAGTCATCCGGGAATAATCATAAAATAAACATCAGTGTGATCATGACACGAAGCTACACACCAAATAATTGTATACATTACCATTCAAAGTGCCAGTGAGTTTTATTTTCTTTTTATTCAGCAAGGATGCATTAATTAATCAAAAGTGACTGTAAACTATTTTTCATTGTTACAACATGCTGTTCTTTTAAATTGTATATTCAGTCCCTTGTAAAAAATGTATCACAATTTCCAGAAACATATTGAGCAGCAACTATTTTGCATTGCATTGATAAAATTAGAAATGTTTCTTGAGCACTAAATCAGTATATTAGAAGGATTTCTGAAGTAACATGTGACACTGAAGGATCCATGTCAACACAGGAATAAATACATGAAAATAGAAAATAGTTATTTTATATTGTAATGTTTCTCAATATTATTGTTTTTACTTCATTTTTTGATTAAATAAATGCAGCCTTGGTGAGCATAAGAGGATTCCTTCAAAAACATTGGGTTACACTTTATTTTAAGGTGTCATTTGTTACAGTGTAATTATATATTTAAGTACTGAGTAATATTAATTAACTACATGTACTAACTATAGGGTTGTGGTAGGATTAGGGTTTGGTTGAGGGTTAGTTGCATGTAATTATGCATAATTATTGTCATTATGGTAAGTACATGTAACATAACATGGACACTGTAAAATAAAGTGTTACCAAAAATTGATAGCACTTTATTTTACAGCCCTGTTTACTTATTATAGTAAACTAATTATAGTATTTACAATCACTAGGGACTAACCCTGAACCTACCCCTAAACCTAACTTTAACCCATGTAGTTACATTAAATTAACCAGTTATTTTTTAGGGTACATAAGTGCACGTACTGTAAAATAAAGTGCAACCAAAAATGATCAACCCTAAATTTTTGAACGGAAGTGTAAATGGACATGAAATATTGATTTGAGTCTTAAAGAGAGTTATTCAAAAGTCATGATGCCAGCAGTGTAGGTAATAACTGCCAAGGATAATATTAAATATAGTCAAATACATTTTAGCAGTTATTGAAAACATATTTTTCCTCTAGTCAGATTAATTTAACACTGCAACTGTAATCCATTTGTAAAGATGGGAGATATTCATCTAACCAATTTAAAAGTTATTATTTATTTTATTTTTTTTTATCAGAAGGTTCTCAGCCCTTCTCAGAAGGTTCCTGGGATATTCAGTCTATTTAGTTAGGAGTAGCACATTTTATCCTTATGTGTAGGGTCTGTTCCCTTTTTTTTTAGAAGGATGGGACATATGAAGGGCAACATTAGTCCAGAAAAGTTATATCAGACCTTAAGTTATATCAGGTTCTATACATTTGAGTACAGTGGTCCAGCTTACTTTCTTTTATGCAGTAGAATAAATCGTATACATTGTCAGCCAGCCAAAATATCTAAGAATACGATGTGATATTGATCAAATATTTCTTTGCCTGTCGGCTGTTAAAAATGACATTAGGTTGAAGAGCATTATGGTATGTTTTGGTGAATCCTGTCTAATGAAGCTCAAGTCAATCAAATGTTGAGTGTCCATTGAAGTGCTGACATGATCATTGAATCGAAGGCAGAGATTCTCATGTGAAAACAGAGTAACAGCTTGTCTCCTTTAGCTCTCCCTGGAGCGATTCAAAATGTCAGTGGGATTAGTATTAATTTAATGATTGAATGAGAGGATGACGTTACGCCTTGTTTTGTGATTGCTGTTGTGGGATTGATTTACAGAGTTAGGTCACTGAGCCAGTCATTTCATTTTCAATACCCTGCCCTTTCTGTTCATGCACAGAAAAACTGAGATGCGGATGGGGGAGCAGTGCTTTGGGACAGACTGAGAGAGAGAGTAATAGTGTGTTCACTTATTTGAAGGGCAATGTGAAGCCATAACCTTTACCTTTTCATAGCATATTAATCAGGGAAAACAGCAAAGGCTGTAAACTTCTGGCATCTCAGAGCTGTCAGTTCCCCTCCAGTTTCTAATTGATGAGCTCGTATCCGTGCGGAAGTTTGGCCATCAGTGATCTCCTATGAGCCAAGACACGGGAATGTGGCCTGTACGCTTCATCAGTCAGAGGCCTGCTGAATTACTGCTGTTCAGAGTGAGATGCTGTGAATACAGTCCAGAGTTACTGGATATTATCTCACTGTCCTCTGGAACACTTTATTCTGATTGGTTAATTGTGACATTCTGTAGTCAAGTATTTATAACACCAAACTGTATAATTAATGGATGCATATTATTGGTACCATGTCATTATCAGTCATTAGTAACGATTTTAGGGTAGGCAATTTTTTTGTTATGCTGGTTGACAGTGTTTTCACATCATGAAAGCAATCACTAAGTTAAGAGGTCTTCATATATTTATTAGTGCTGGGAATCGTTTTTTTTTATTTTTTTTTAACTAATTAATCAAATTTTTTTCTGTAATTAATCACGATTAATCGCAAGTTTTTAATATTTTAAGTTTTTAATATTTTGATATTGTAATAATTTCAGTTACTCTCCAAATGAATGAATAAACTATTTAAAGACAGCATATTTTAAATATGTGTTGTAATGGCATCTTTTTATGAATGAAGGCCAGTATCACTGATTCTAATGTCTCTATGAAACATTAATGACGTTACATTACAGTATAACTGAAAGCTCCCAATTTCAACATTTATTAGGCTTTAAAAAAAACAACTTTTAATTGAAGTGAACTTAAAACAATATTTACATAAACCCAAAATAATAAATGTTATATTTACCCATGGCCTTCCCTGTTAGACATACGTATACAGAAATGTAATAGTTATCAAACACCTTTCTTAACTGCATAAATAATAAATGAAATATAGATGAATCATCATTAAAGCTACAATTTTCTCTGTTCCCGTTGTTCTTTGATGAACATTAATGACAGGCATCATCAGTGCTGCTGTCACTTTAAGAACAGCCGCTGACGAACATGACGCAGATCTGACGCGCTGTCATGCGCATCTCATTTCCTCACAACTCTTTTAGTTCATTTAAGCCATTATTTAACTAATTTAAGACTCCTAATATGAGAATACTCAAAATTCTCTGTGTTGTTGTTATTGTTTATACTACGGGGCCGTTGAATGCTTGAATCTGATTGGCTGATGAACGTTCTGAGGTGTGCAGTTATTTTCTGGGAGACGCACAGCGAACGTAGTTCCAGGCAGCTCTCTTGACCGCATTACAGTTCCATATCACTGCGCATAGTTAACTGTAATAACGGAAATTACAGGACTAAAAAACAACAATATGACAGAAGATTTTCCTAAAGTAAATCTTAATATTTACAGTGATTATAAAACGTTCAACAACTGGGCGGCAGCAATATTAGACAGTCCAGATGAAAAACAACAAAGGCAAGCTTTTCTGTCTCATTACTTTTGAGTATGTGACAAAAAGCTGTCAGCGCTGCCCTGACGATTTGATCAGTTCGCCTATATAGTGGAGCAACTTAAAGGCTACACGTGACATTTTTTCACTAGCGAGGTAAGTTAATAACAGCGCTGTTAAGAGACGCACAGAGGGAGCCTAGTTCACACAAGCGCTCTTTCTTTCTTTCTCTCTCTCTCTCTCTCTCTCTCTCTCTCTCTCTCTCTCTCTCTCTCTCTCTCTCTCTCTCTCTCTCTGTCGCTCTCATTCTCTTTCTAATAACTTTATTAATAACTGCAGTAGAATGCTATCAACGGCTCAAGCCTTCGTTAACAGCTTTAAAATGACGTTTCGGAACTAGCAAAAGAGCTGTTGGATGAGACGCGGAAGAAATAGTCCTACTCACAATAGCGATTTAAGTACAAAAACCGGACGAATCCCATTAAATATATAATCGGATCGATGTCTTGAGGTGTGGTAACCGTAGTATAAGCGGAATAATTGACTCCGGGCCGTTCAATTATTAGAATGATAATGCACACCCGAGGTGTAACGGCCACTTCGCTTCGCGTCGTGACCGCATCACCACCTCGGGTGTGCATTATCATTCTAATAATTGAACGGCCCGGAGTCAATTATTCCTTACTTGTTCAAGAGCAAAAGAGAACTCGATGTGAGCAGGAGACTGACGCGAGTCTGTGTGCATCGAGTGTGTGTGTGTCAGAGTGTCCCTCGATTAGCTGACATGAGACACACAGACAGGACATTGACATACAGCGCGTTCTCTTGTTCTCTTCATACCTCCGCGCACCCAACATCACGTCATCAGCGTGTTTCATGCTATGCAGAGTTAGACTGACGTCAGTCACAAGCTCCACAACCGGGAACCGCAGCCACATTAGTTCCTTCCTTGAATAGCATAAGCTTGTTATCTTATGCTGTGTTCACACCACAACTATTGTAATTTTTAGATGGAAACCTGTGACGTTATACACGGAGCAGTTTGTGACTCTAATTTATGCATTTCAATGGCAACATTATCAACACTGAAATGAATCTGCAGCTGTCAGGTGGTACTTTCAGTGCTCTTTATGTTGTTTATGTTCATTATTATTTTAATGTTATGTGCTTTGAGACATAAGATAGTTTTAACGCGGTCTCTTGTGACTTGCGCTTTTGGCTGGACTTCCATCGTGTGCGATCAAGATGCTTCAAATTATTCAGTCTTATCTTCAACGAGCCCAAAAGGGCCCATGTCACACCTCTCTTCATCTCTCTGCATTGGCTATAACTCGCTGCTCGCATCAAGTTCAAGGCATTGATGCTTGCTTACAGATCCACCACAAGCTCAGCACCCGCATACTTTGACTCGCTCGTACGAGTCTACACCCCCGGCAGAAGCCTTCACTCAGCTAAAGAGCAACGGCTCATGGTACCATCACAGAGAGGCATAAAATCCCTTTCCAGAACATTTTCGTTCTCTGTTCCTTGCTGGTGGAACAATCTCCCCAACTCCATATAAGACTTGGAGTTAAGCTTTTCTTTGAGGAAAGAACAAAGAACAGCACTGAAGTCATCCTTAAGAAAAGATGATGTGTTCAGAGTTTTGCCGACCAGATACGGCAAAAGTTTAATCTATCAACTAGCTCCGCTTCACCTTCTTCGTTGCTCTGGTTGGTTGTAGCGCAATCCTATTGCGTGCAGAGGGAATTTGAAAGACAACCGTTTATCCCGCCCCTCGTATTGAGCCCTGCCAATGGTGAGTTCGCAGACCCAACATCTTGATGTGGGTCTGGCTTGTCAGGCTATTACAATTTGCCATCAAAGCTCACTTAAAATGAATCTTTAAAAACACTAATAACACTGTAAAATGTAATCTTTACAAATCTCGAAAATGATATTAAAGGGATAGTTCACCCCAAAATGAAAATTAGCCCCTAATTTACTCACCCTCAAGTCATCCAAGGTGTATATGACATTCTTCTTTCAGACGAATAAAAGACGGAGTTATATTACAAAATGTATAGCTGCTCTGTTTTTGAAGTCCATAAAAAGTGCATCTGCCCATCAAATAACGTGCTCTACGTGGCTCTGGGGTGTTAATAAAGGCCTTCTGAAGCGAATCGATGCGTTTGTGTACGAAAAATATCCATATTTAAAACTTTAGAACTTTCGGCCGACCGCCTTCCCTGTTCAATATATGGAAAAATTGTTGAAAGTTACCCTGCCCATCGAAAGACTAACACGACCAGGTAGCCTCGTCATGACGTCACGTACGCATCTTGAGTTTCACTTTCAACATTCAACACTTTTCCACAGAAGGCGGTCGGCCGAAAGTTTACTTGATAAAGTTTTAAATATGGATATTTTTCTTACACAAACGCGTCAATTCGCTTCAGAAGACCTTTATTAACACACCGGAGCCGCGTGGAGCACATTATTTGAAGGACAGATGCACTTTTTATGAACTTCAAAAACAGAGCAACTATAAATCCAATTCTAATGCTTGGATTAGAGCCCGACCGATAAAGGATTTTTAAGGCCGATACCGATACAAATATTTGGTCACTTAAAAATCCGATATTCCGATATATCAGCCGATATATATAAAAAATAAAAAAATAAAATAACAGAAACGCGTAAAAAAACACAAACAGATTTCCCTTATACATCAGTTATTTGTAGTTATTCATGATCCCTCAGCCTCTCTAAAATAATATGATAATGCAGTTTAAAAATAAACTTGTTTGTTTTATTGTTACAACAGAACAGAGGAACATAAAATATATTAAAGTTCTGATAAATAAAATGTATAAAAATACAAACTTAAGATATGAAACTTAAAGTCGTTTGGACGAAAACACAATAGGCTAACAAAAACAAAAAATCAAAGTTACCAGTATTAATAGATGTGGTAAGCTTTATAAATATAACTTTTAGCAAGACTGGAAAAAAAATATTCAGTTAAGTTCTAGAAGTTCTGATAAATAACAACAACAGCAAAACATAAACTATATACAGTATAAAAATGAGCCACCTTATAATTACAATGTCAACTTGCTTATCCCTTTACATGCACTTTTAATTCTATCCATCAAGCTACCACAAACCATTTTCAATCATCATTTGCTGCCTGCCTTCTAAAATCTACTAACGTTACTGATGATGACTCGTGTAATCCATTATTTGACTCGTTAATGCGGCGTCTGAACGAAGTCACGCACTTTCGTTCACTCTTCACGAGCCTAACTTACGATTTACAATGCAGAGACTGGAACTACAAATATACTAGTTATAAATACAGTAATCATTACTTTATTTAGGCAGAATAAGTTTGTTGTGATTTCCAAGGCGCATTAATGTTAGCGGTCTCCCACTGATAGCCATGGCATTAGCTAGCTTTGTGGTTAGCGTCTATGATAAGTTATAATTTAGAAATATGTATACTTTTTCAAAATAACGGGCAGGGGAGAGATGATACGTCTCATGCTGTCAAACTGTCAGACTATTAAAGAAATACATTTTATTCAGTCACATTGTCCGAGGTAAAATAAGTCAGTCAACTGTAACCTAGCGTAATTACCAGCTCTCTTGGCTTACATGTAACAGCAAAACTGGACTTGGCAGTTACAAATTGTGTCATGTTATTTGAGTTAAGAGAACTGATGGGGATGTTCTTTTAACTGTTATTCAATTCAAGCAATGTATGTCTCGTTGCCAACTTACATGCATTTCGCGGATGATCTGTGTTGTGAATGCAGCGCTCAGAGCGCTGAAGCTCAGCATGACTCTGCTGGATCAGCTGGTGGTGTTGCCAGCCGGCACGTTGTAGAGTGCCCTCTGGTGGACAAACTATGAAACGCCAACACTCAATGTGTTTGAGAGGCGTTTCGTCCGGTTTTTTTATTTTTAAAAAAATATTCATTTATCGGCCATCATAAATGCCGATACCGATAGTTTGGAAAAAGCCTAATATCGGCCGATAATATCGGCCCGCCGATATACCGGTCGGGCTCTAGCTTGGATTAGCCTGGACTTTTGTAATATAACTCCGATTTTATTTGTCTGAAGGAAGAATGTCATATACACCTAGGATGACTTGAGGGTGAGTAAATTATGGGCTAATTTTCATTTTTGGGTGAACTATCCCTTTAATTGTTCATACTGGATATTGCAATGTTTAGCTTGACGTCATCATACTCAGATTCTTGTCAGGATCTCTGAGAGAGGACTCAAATTCAGAAAGAGTGTTAACGGGTTAACAATAGATGCGAGAAGAGTTTGAGGAAGAGGAGGTGATAACGGTCCAAACCCCAGCCCAGGGTGTGAACAGGCTGGTGTGCTGTGGTAGAAGTGAAGCACCAGGCCAATGGATGAAGTGAGAGTCAGACAGGATCACACAGCACACGTGGATAGACTCACAGGGCACGATCAGGCATAGCACCGGTCTTGCTGCTTGGAAGAGAAAGTTAGCAGCCAGAGATACTCAGCTTGCAGGGCAGGACTGGAACAAACAGGACACCCAACAAACACAAGACAAGGCAAATAGCAGAAACAAATGCTTGGCAGTAACTAGAAACTACTACTACTACTAGCAGACAAACTGTAACAGCAAAAATGAATAACGAACTGGCAAAACATGAGTGAGAGAGCACACATTATAAAGGAAGCAGAAAACATGAAGAACATGAGAACACGAGGAAAGGGTGAGCACACTCAGACAAGGAACAGGTGAGCACACTCAGACAATGAAGATTAAACAATGACTAAACAAGAGGGTGTGGTAATTGGAAGCAAGAAGGCAAGAACAGGGGAGCACATGGCCAACACAAACCAGGACTGAGCCATGTGTACAAGCACATCACAAACAAAGACACATTAAACAAAGACAAGACTGAGAACTGTCAGAAGAGAACCCTGACAATTCTAGTCAGAATATGAGTCTGATACTGCTCCATTGGGCTGTGATTATGGGGCAAATATGCATCTGCACTCAATTGGATAGACCTACAACCAATCAGAGCGACGCATAGTTGTCAACAGAACTCAACTGCACACACGCTGGAAGAAGTAGAAGAAGAAGATGAGTGTAAACAATCTTTGCTGGTGTTGTAAAAATAATTTAAGGATACACTGAGTACTTACCAACACGATCATCATTTTTGAGAGAAATAGTAAAGGTGAATGCATAGATGAACAAGTTCTTCGTTTAGTAAACAAATTCAACCCAAGCACTCTTTGGTGACGTGAATGATTACGTTACTGTTGATCATTGTATAAAGCCCGCCCTGACAATTTGATTGGTCCAAACAGCTCTGGTTCGAGCATGGTTACTCTACAACGGATCAAGTCCAGACCGAACTTGCCGACCTCAAATGTTGTGGACGGGGCTAAGTTCGGCTGGCATCCAGGCTATGCAATGTTGCCATGCCTAAATTTATTTAGACAAAATAGTAATATTGGCCATTTATTGGTTTATCGGCCATAACATGAAAATAATTATTAACTTGAATAATTATCAGTGAGCATTTTAATATCAGTGCATCTTTAATTAATTAACTAACTAATTTTCCCAGCCAACTGATTTTCCAACTTTATTTTCATGTCTCTCTTGCAACACAATCACGTGAGAATGCATATCAATAGTACCAGTGTGCAATGTCGTGGAATGTATATGCCAATATGAGTTTTGGCGTGCATATGGTATGCAGTTTTTCGCGTGCATGTGATACGCACTTTATGGCGTGTATGACACGTTCTTGGTAGGATGGGGGTGGGGGGTTTGTGCGTATAATACGCCATAAAGTGCGTACCATATGCACGGCAAAACTCATTTTGGGGTATACATTCCAAGACATTGCACACTTTTATTATTTATATGCATTTTCGTGTGATCGGGCTCCT
The DNA here is from genome assembly GCF_949357685.1 of Gobio gobio. NCBI lineage: Eukaryota > Metazoa > Chordata > Actinopteri > Cypriniformes > Gobionidae > Gobio > Gobio gobio. The sequence continues at coordinate 27,128,167 of NC_137098.1, forward strand.
CTCAAGTCACTCTGCAGTCTCTTATCAAATCTCATAATAAAATTGCTTCAATTCAAATGAATATTTAATGTCCATTTATTTATTTATTTGGTAAGTAGACATGTAAAAAGTAGCTTACTAAGCTTCAAGAAAGATTATCTAGAAGCTGAAATGATGGCTGAGGATCTGATGAGAAATCAGGCTTTGGAGCTTTTTGAATAGGACTAAATTAAAATGGGATGAGGCTGCTTTATCTCCCCTAAACTTGGCACCTTCTCTCTCACTCTGATTCTATGTTATTTTCTCCATCACTTTCATTTTTACACCCCATGTCTTTTTATAGAGTGTTTTTTTAGCACTCACTCTCTTACAATGTGTACTTTTTCATCTATTGGTGTCATCTCACCACCCTCAGTTCCTGACTTAATCTCTCAACCTGTCTCTCCTGGTGAATTTAAGGACACCTTCCCTCACACGACCATTCTAATGTCATTCTCACCACTCACAAATCCTTTACTTCTCTCTTAGTGATCCTGTGTGTTGAAATTTACAAGGACAATTGTTTATCAATATTGTAAAATGCCTTCAGGGCTGTTCTAGCACCTGTTGTTAGCTGGACAATCAAGACTGGGACAGATCAATTGTCTTATCAGCCATGAACGATGCAGACAGCCACAAGAATAATGAGGTTTTACCAGTAGCAGGTAGTTGACTGGTCCCAATGTAATCAATTTAACACTGTTGTGTGAGAACTATGTGTTTAAAGCTATTGAACTGGGAGACACTCTATATTTTATATACAATGATTCAGTATATAAATATCCAGTTTTTAATCCTGCTTGACCGAAATATGAAATTTTCATGACAAAATCATAAGCAAAATCATAATTCTCAATTCCTAACAATTTCTAGGCTGTGTCTGAAAGCTTAAAAATGCTGCCTTCGGATGCTGCATTCCAAGGTAGGGAGGCATTGAGGCACATCCGAATCTGTTAGTTTCATATCCTGTCTCCTGAGATACCCTCATCTGATCGATTTTGAAGGCAGCATAGATCTTTGATATCCCACAATTCTCTTGATAGTTAAGCTAAAAAATAAAGATGGCGCCTGAAAGTTGCGGTTGGTGGTCATGTTTTTTTACATGTCATTTCTACAGAGAAATTAGTATTGTAGTAATTGAATATTCGCTTAGTTATCATCAAAGCTCTTTGTTTTGTTGTAGATCATTAAACTGTTATGCTGCCTTAGAAGTCTGTCAGGAATCGTGAGGTACCTTCATGCACAAATGCAACAAGTCAGCTGTCTAAGCTTTCGGACACAGGCCTAGAAAGTTATAGGCAGGTGATTTTGATCAAGGTTGGAGCTAAACTCACAGCTAAAGTGCACATCAAGGCAGAGATTAGATCCCCTGTAATGACTATTAATAATATGTTATTAGCCCCCACAAAAAATTATTCAGTCCATTTAGAAATGAGTCGTTCTGGAATTTGTGTAGAAGATAAAAATGTCTGAAGGGTTATAAATCCAAATTATGCTTTCCTATTATGCATAGCTTCGCAAATGTGAACATAGAATGGACTGTGCTGTTTAAACTGAGGCTTTTGATTATAACTATTGGTTTTCAATTTCAAGGGCACACACACTCTGTCTCACACACACGCTGGCGGTACACTCTCCTGCTGAGCGGCCAGCTGCTTGTTTTGTTAGTAGTGGGCTGTCTGGTTCTGAGCTTGCTGTTCCTGTCCAACAGGCTCCAGGATTCAGCTGCTGCTGAAGGTCACCATGCATATATTTACTGTATACTGTATCTACTAAGATCAGTCTGTGTAGAGGTCAGGGAACTTGAGCTGCTCTGACCACTGATATGTTCCCTACTGGGATCTGAATGACTGGGAACATAATTTACCTTCTGCAGACTTGTTTGCGATCCACTGCTGAGTTATTCCGAGACTTATGTAATATGTGAAAATAAGGGGAAAACAATAATACAGAACTACAAATTATTGGACACATTTGGGACAAATCCCTCCTGGAAATCACAAGATTTCAAAACAGCAAGGTTTACAGTTCACCATAAAAGAAAAACTCCCTTTTTTTCCTCTGTCAGGGTGCCAGTTCCGGAGACGGTGCCCAATCTGGAACAGTTTCATACAAGGGATCAAAGATTGGCTTGACAGGTAGATGCCACAATTACACCATCTGACACTTTAACATACATTTTTTATTTCAATTAAATTACTTGTTAAAATATGTTCTCAGAAAAAATCCAAATAAATACGGAAAAATTGATTTATTTTCGGACTTAAGCTGGCCAATAACTGCATATATTTTATCATTGGTAACATAAGCCACACTGAAAAAAAAAATCTCATTATATTTAGTTTCTTTTTTGCATGGGCTTTTTTGACATTTCCTCAAAAATTGGGATGAATTGGATAAACACAATAAATTAAGTTTAATCAAATAAAATACAAATTTAAAGTGTTCACAGATCCCCTGACAGTGGACTAGATAGCACCGATACCAACCCCAGCACCAATTCACTCTTTCTCTCTTTTTTTCAATGCTATTTAATTTATTTATTTTATTATCTGTCTGTTCTGTCTTGTTCTCTTTCTGTCAATTCAATTTTCTACAATGCTTATGTCCTACAGCGACCTTTCTTCTCCTGTTGCCCTTTTCACACTTCATCTCCCTCTCTGCCTCTGTGTATTTGCGTGTAGTATGCACTGCGGTGCTTTCATCCATGAGTGGACATGTTCTTAGAGGGCCTCGTCAGCGTAGAACACAAAGGTGCATCCACACAATCATCCACACACACACACACACGCGCACATTACATGCACACTTCCATTAAAAGTTTAGGCTTATATTGTGATCGCTCATTTATAGTGAGAATGAAAGTCATGACCATGAAGACATTTATCTCCTGTCCAATCCTATGTTGCAGCATTTCCCACAACAGTTACCAGTAAGCATTTACATCTATTTAACATGCATGGCCAAGGCACCTGCGCAAGAAATCCACTGGCCATCATCATTAGCTGCCAAGCATGCAATTAGCTAATTATGAAATATAATAGCCTGCTGCTGCACATCTGACTGTGAGACTGATGGTCTGAGTCCTTTATCTTGAGTTTTAGAGGGATATATTATGAGCTACACAGTGGTTACATTTGGTCTCCATTGCCCATAAATCCCTATTATGGATGTACTTCTCTCCGCCCCATTGGTTTTGCCTTCAGAAGTCAGCAGGGATCACAGTCAGTAATAGTGAGCCTCTGTAAAACATTTTCGAGAACAATGAACTAGATGAATAAAAAATCTAACATTTGACAGTTGTTTCAAATAGCTGATTTGAAACAACTGCTCCTGAGAATGTGAATTTGAGCATCACTCTGAAGAGACGCTGCATAACAAATTTCAAGTTATAAAAAAAAGATAAAATGACAAAACGATGAACACCAAGTAAAAATTATTTAACTTTAGAACTGTCTGGCTGACACTAATGCCAACAAATATGAATATATCACACTGAGAGCTGTCATGTTTTTTGAAGGTGCACCAGTGACAGTCCTGGCTCATTTGCCCTAGATGACATCTCGGGCCTCATTTATAAAATGTTGCGAAGAAACTGTCCTACATTTAATCTTACCATCATTTCTCAAATGTGCATATGGAACGCACAAAAAAAACAAAAACGTGTACACGCTTCTTTCCCATATGTGATATCTTTCAATCCCAAAAGATCTAGAAATTGTGCGCTGCTGAATGGTTACAGATCTACACTCTAAAAAAAAAAAGGTGCTATATGGCACTAAAAGTGGTTCTTGGCTCGTGATCATAGGGGAACCTTTAAGTGCTGTATAGCACCAATCTTGGTGCTTCAGTGGTTCTTCGGCAGTTCATCGGTTCTTCACCAGTTCATTGGCTGAGGTGCTATATAGCACCGCTGACTAAGGTGCTATATAGCACCGCTATCATATAAAGAACATGTTAAGATATGGTGCTATATAGCACTAAAAGTGGTTCCCCTATGATTACGACCAAGAACCCCTTTGTGCCATATTGCACCTTTTTTTTTAGTGTATGCCTTGTAATCACTTCCTGAATAATGTTATTAACATTGTTATTAACACTAGTCAACATCCAAATCCTTTACTTGAGAATGGCGAGTGGCAAGAATTGCTTAGATTTACAAATACCTGGCATACTCCAACTCTCTGCCACAAGGAAATGCGTGTATGCCTGCTTAGACACTGACATGGAGCTAAGCACTTTTCCACGTCAAAAGCCGTTATTATAAATATGAAGGGTGCAGTGAATTTTACTGTACACACACTCCAAGTTCAAATCTGTGCGTATGCATGTTTTTTAAATGAGGCCCTTGAGATGTGCAAAGGAAAACAACACTTTTAACTACAGTTGTTCTTTATTCAAATGTTTGATGGGGACTGTGGTAGAGTTTAGAATAAAAGAGGACCAGGGTTCAAGTTTTAAACAAGCATGTGTTTTTACCTAAAATAATAATGCAGATAAATTTTCAAAGATACACTACTGTTCAAAAGCTTTAGGTCAGTAATATTCTTTAATGTTTTTGAAAAAAAAAAAAGAACTCCCTTACGTTAAAAACTCCCTAAAAGTGGTTCTTGGTCGTAATCATATGGAACCACTTTTGATGCTATATAGCACCATATCTTAACATGTTCTGTATATGGCAGCGGTGCTATATAGCACCTCAGCCAAAGAACTGGTGAAGAATCGGTGAAGAACCTCTGAAACACCAAGATATACAGCACTTAAAAAGGTTCCGCTATATGATTACGAGCCAAGAACCACTTTTATTGCCATATAGCACCTTTTTTTTTTAGAGTGAGGCTGCATTTATTTGATCAATTTAATGTGTTCTTGCTGAATACAAATTTCCATTTCTTTGAAAAAAGAAAAAAAAAATCGTATTGACCCCACATGTTTTGGTGGTAATTGGTAATTTACCTTTTGTTGCATTAAAAAAACACTTTTAATTAAAAAAAATTAATTTAACTTGTTAAAGAACAAGTTAGTTTTTTAGACTTGTTCTAAAAAAGGATAGTTCACTATCACTAATATACATTTTTTAATTCTGACATATTTTAAAGAATGTTGGTAACCAAAAGGTTGTGGTTTACGGTTAATGTATAGGCCTACTGGTAACAAAAAAGTTTTGGTTACCATTACCTTCCTTCATTGAGTAGTATGTCCGAATACATAGTATTTGAAAAACTGGAGGCGAAAATTACCCGAAGATTCTGAAGTGTGCATTCGATTGACACTTTACTATCCCATGAGGCCACGGGAGAGGATTTATGAATGGCAGTGATGCGACGTAACTGACACTTGTAGGGTCATGTGACAGTAATGACAAAGTGGATATAGTACGTCCAAATTTCATTCATATTGTATTACCCATATGCATACTATATAGAACATATCGCAAAGTACAGTATGTTCAAATTCAAATGTAGTACGTACTCAGACAGTATGCGGTTTCAGATGCACTGTGAGACATTCTTTAAAATATATTTTTATGTTTCACAGAAGAAAGAAAGTCACATGAGTTTGTGTAAATAAAGACAGAATTTTCATTTTTGGGTGAATATCTTAAAAATCTTAACTTAGTATTTCTAAATTCTGACATCCTGTATAGAAAAGAACAGGTGTTGTGGCTATCCGGTAGGTCCTGAAACTGAACATGAGCCAGCTGGTGAGAGGCAGGTTCAGTGAGAGGCTGTTCCTGGGTCAGACCACACTGTGCTGGTGTAGGACAGGTGTGACACCTGCAGCCTCTGACTGTGATCAGGCTTTTAAAGAGGAAAATATAAGAAATGCAGGTGGTGGACAAAGAAGAGCGGTAGAAAGGATCACAGAGGGCAGGTATGATTGGGAAAGTAATGAAAAAGATGAGTGGAGGGTGAGCCACAGGCCTCTCAGTGCCTCACACACTCTCTTCTCGCTTTTTCTCCAAGGTCAGCTATGATGACTGCCCTTTAAAAACAGCCTACAAATTATTTGATAATGAAACTGATTCCACATGTGCATCAGTAGGTCTTCTCTTCATCTTATTTCTTTCATTTTCTCCACATTGTGTCTTATTTATGATAGTACTTTATACTCCTATTGATTACCACTAATGGATTCACTAAGATAAGAATCCTTCTGAGACAGTCCTTCAGGCAGTCTGTTCAAAACCTGGTAATAACAAAAAACAAAAAAAACAAAAAACACACATTTTAACATAATGAAATGTTTTACTTTTGTTAAGAATTTTGACTGTTCTTTATGTGCCAAGTGTAAAGTATGGACAGCATAGAGTCATGTGAATGAAATTCAGTGTTATTGGTAGCTGTTTATGGAACAAATGCACAAGGAGGTTGATGACAAAATAACAAAATCTGTTTTGCCTTCTTCTACCCTGCACCCATCAGAGTGGTGCTGGTTCTAATACTGGTTGCCACTTGGACAGAGAATCTGTAGACCTTTTTGAGAACCAGATTATAATATTTTAAAATAAAATCTGAAAAGTTGTTACTGTTTTGAAAATTTTATGTGGTGAGGACACATTATCTTATCCCCCTGGACATGGCCACTGACGTTAATGGCTCCTGACATGCGTCAGTATTTGCAGAGATGTTTCCCTTCTTAAAATGTCTTTTCCTTGGTGGAAACCCATAAAACAAGGCCAAATTGGGCAATTGGAAAAAGGTTTATTTGCTGTGGTGGCTTGTTGTCCCTGCAGGTTTCTCAGCTCAGACCTTATGCTGCCTTTATGTGCTATCAGAAAACTTCCCAATTCTGAAGTTGTGATTATGAGCTCATTGCATCCAAGTGCTTTGTTGTCAGACAGAACAGGAATCATGGAGGACACCAGGTTTATTCTTGCATATTTATTGGGAAAATCTTATTAAAGCCAAAATGATATTTAGTGTCACATTCAATTAATTTTCTTTCGCTAATTACATGTAGATTGTCAGCTTGCTCACAATTCTGGAATTTCAGTTAAATACAGGCTACTTTCATGGTGTATAAAACATACAATATGCTTCAAATGATTATTCATATAAGTAAATATGCACTACTTTAACGACAAGACAAGGCGAAGTAGGCGAAACGTTCAACTCCGCCATATTTATAGTTCCATAAATCCAACTCACAAACTTGGGTATCAAAATTCTCCCCGAGCTTCCCAGTGGTAAATACGACTTGAGAGGGTCACATTTTTACCAAGGAAATTCGTATTTAAGATAATTCCAATAGCATGTGAAGGCAGCATTATTACACTCTTAGCCCTGGAGGAACTGTTGTAAAGGACACTCTTGATTGCCAATTACAGTATGTTACTTATTGACAAGAGCTCATGTCAAGCTCATTTTGATCGATAATAATTCCTGTCTGTGTGAACCTCCATAAGCAGCTACTTTTGGGCAAACAAAATACAAGTTCCTTTTTTAATGATATTTTCATTTGATGGTTTTATCCAAAGTAACAACCTTGCCTACAGGGATTAGATTGTCTTTATTGTATACAATACAAATCTGCATAAATTAATTAATCGTAATGGTAGATTTCCTAATTTCCTACATCTTCTTTGATTCTTCTGTTGAAAACAGAACTAGTAAACTTAAAGGGATAGTTCACCCAAAAATGAAAATTTGGTTATCATTCACTCATCCTCATGTCTTTTCCACATGTCTGCAAGTAGTGGCACTGTTCCTAATCCCCTCAGTCAGGTCATGTAGTAGTGGCCCCGCCCACAGAGACTGTAGTGGATTTCAGCTTCTGTACCTCCAGCTAAACTCTTTGAAAGACTAATGGCAACAGGGACCCTTGCAGGGGTTTTGTGTAAAACGGAAACGAATGGGCTTTTCGCACTTGAAATTGCTATCTCAGTGTCATTCTAAAGCCTTGGTTAACGTAATTTAATCCTGGGTTGTCAGATTTTGAAATACTATGCATTACTCCCTGGGGGGTTAACATTCTTATTTACATATTTAAGAAAGAAACATTTGTATCAGGGCTTAAAGGTCCCATGGCATGAAATTTTCATTTTATGAGGTTTTTCAACATTAATATGAGTTCCCCTAGCCTGAATATTGTCCCCAAGTGGCTAGAAATTTTGATCGGCGTAAACAGAGTTCTGGCTGTCTTTCTCTGCCTTTGAGAAAATGACAGGCCAGACTAGCCAATCCTGAAGTCTCCTGTTATGACGTCATAACAGGAACGGTTACCTCCCTTTCCTCCGCCCAGAGAATTTGGCATGCCCATGCAAGCGCTATATTTGTCCTCAAGAGATCATGGCTTGTGAACGAGTGAATGCTGGCAGTTTCTCAGTGTTTGGATGTACAAATGAAAACGGAAGTCTTTTTTCAGTTCCTTCTGATCTGTGATCAGTGATTTCTGATGTGTAGCTAATTATTTATTATTCGTGCACACACTGCGGCTTCTCTCTCTCCCGACAGAACGGTGTTTTCGTGTTTTCTATCTTGTGAGTCCATGTTTTTGTACGTCCTTGTCGCGTCTATCTGTTCTAAAATGTGCATACTGTGCATAAAGTTGTGAGTTTCTGCTCAACATCGGCAGAGCAACATCTTTAGGGATTAACTTCACGCACGCCGAAGCTCGGGCTGCACTGGCCGGTCGGCTTTCAACATCACCGACCCCCAGTACTGCATCTGGCCCACAGCGGAGGCACCAAATGCGGCGCGAGATTAAGCAGAAGGGGGGTAAGCGTGAGCATATCCGGGCTAGCCAGCCTAGCCCCACAATAAACTGGATTACATTCGATTACTGCTGTTGTATCTTTGTTTGCGCTGTGTACTCAATGCGCGTCACTGACACTTTTCATATGATAGGAACATATCTAAAAATAATGCTATAATCAACACTTACTCGTAACTCGTTCATCTCGACAGCTGTAATGGTACATTGCATGTGTTACAAACTTGGTAGAATAATGATGAAGACGGACCCGGCGTGACTGGGACTCGTGTTTATTCAGAACTCTCAGATACACACAAAATAAACTCACGCTGACAGACAGCGCTCTCATAACTCAGTAGTTACTATAAATAACAATGTTAGCAATCGCTCCGTCTCTGGTACATTAGTGATGTCCGGTTTGCAAACTAATCATTCTTTTGAACTGGTTCTTTTTAGTGAACCGAATCAGTTCACCAAATCGGACTGAATCGTTCTAAACAGTTCGCGTCTCCAGTCAGCACTGATCCATAATTTACTCAAGTTACTAACTTTCTGACATGAGTAACAGTCCCTCCGACTAGAAATAAACTAATAACCTGAAGTATATGCTAGTAACTACAATAGTTCACTGAACTGAGACGTGCTGAGAACTGTTGAGAAGTGAATTCCGGTCCATCCGTCTCTCTGGCAGCAGCTCGTGCCTGGTAGACCTCGTTAAACCACGCCCCCTCCGCTCATTTCAAATGCAAAGATGTCAGCCAATCACAACAGTGGGCGTTTTTACTGAAGTCTCACACGCCTCTTGAAACCGGGCATTCAGCCACAGGGCAAACATCAGTATTGAAAAAATGCCTTTTATTTCTAAATTATGACATTTTATGATGTAAAAATCATACTAACAATATAAGTACACCTCAGGAAATATTATAAAATAATAGAAAAATGCCATGCCATGGGACCTTTAATAACCCAAGGTTAAAATCAGTGCCTTATTAAAACATTGCTTAAAGGCACAATCTGTAAGAGTTCACATTTTCAAAACAATTACAAAGGCGAAGCTTGATGGCGCTATGAAGGAGAGTGGAACAATGGGAGATGTCGTTTTCACCATCCAGAGATAAATGGAATACACGAATCATGTTCACAGATGAGGTCATTAATTCGTTTTTGTATTACCTTATGGTTGATCACTCTATTTTATGTCATCGTTGATTACGCGTTTAAAACAATCGTACTAAAAGTATATTTGAATGAATCCACAGTATTTGCAAGTAATGGCTAAATATTTTTGAGCAACACTCGCCTGCTTGCCTCAAGGCCAAAGTACACCCGTTGATCAACGTTTATGTTTTGGGGGATTTTCTGTACTCTCCAATGAATAATCCTGACCCATGATGACTGAACAACACAACAGCGGTGTGCTTCCGCGTTTGTTCACGTGTGTTGCCATGGTTTCTACAATCGGAAGCCGAGGATAGCGCAGATATTACGTCATTTAAAGGTGACAAGGACAAGGGATGAGCCAAAATTTAAAATTGGAATTTCTCTGGATTTACAAACCCTTGGGAACTTTTGGGATAATGAAAATACACAACTGCATGAAATATATCACACAGTGGAAGTGGTTTTTGGATATTTTATCACAAATATCTTGCATATTGTAGCATATTGTGACAAGGGCAGGAGCCACTGCCCTTTCGCTGAGGGCAGTGTCTCCTAAAAAATAATAGATCAAATTTAGGTGGAGACACTTTCTTTTTCTTCCCTTGCACTGCAAAATATGTATGCAACTCTCAGAGCAGCTGTGGAGATGAAGTTCATGTGTCCTCACATATTAAGATGACAGATGCTGGACACGTCTGTGTCACATGTGCTTAAGTATGTGTTGATGAAGAAACTGCACCGCTCATTCACACAGAAACTTCATATTTAAATACAGACACGTGTACTTTTGATTTATTTATCTTAATTTTTGCCAAAGTCCATCGCTGAAACCATTGGGCCCTAATGAATCTGTGTTGACGCAATCGATTAAACAAATAATTAAATTACTCACTCATAAAGATGGTCACTTGTCGCCACCTGTTGGCATAACAGTGTAACTTACAGAAAGAGTCACTGAATAATTAGCACCCGACTGACAGTCTGTCTGGAACGAGCAATATTCAGAGTATATTAACATTTGTATGATATAAAATGGAATGTGCCTGGTGCCCTTTAACAGTTCCCAGTGGTGTATCAGTAAAATAAACAGTGTTTGGCATTGTTTATTTTACTAGCACTTTACTTTGTCAAATGAAACATTTAACGTCACTGCTGGGCTAAGTGCAGTGTGAAAAACCCTTTCAGTAGGATGCAATTTCCAGTAAGCACCATCCAAAGAAATCTGCAGTATTTTTATCTCCTCATCATAATGTTTTTCGCTTTTTAGTATAAAACAGCTTGCAAAATATACTGCATTTATCAGTGAACCAAAATGATGTCTCAAAGCAAAGTACATATTTTTATAAACTTGGTGGCTAGTTTAAGCACTATAAAAATCCACCAAATGAGCGTGTTTCACATGGGAAGCTATGGAAATGCATATAGTAGGCTATAATCTTTGTGGACAACCCTATACTATAACCCACACTCATCCTCATCATCACCATTCATCCTCCCCACTTTGGGTTAAACCTCAGCCCCTCCATTGGGAGGGTGTTTCTCTGAATGGGGAACTAGACTGGGTTCTAAAAATGGTCATGGTATAACGTAGAACACCCATGGATAGGCCTGGGAGATCATACTTGCCGATCCAATCTAACTGAGCTAGCATTGAAAACACCTGGTGCTTTTTTTGCCCCCTGAACTTTGCACAGCAGCTTGTAATATCTGCTGCTTCTTCAAGGAAGAGAGAACAAAATATGAATGCATTTTCATAGTGTGCCAGTGTCTGTCTGCATATTTTAGAGGATTGAAAAGATTTCTGGAGAGAATCAACAGTGTCTCAAGACAGACAGAGTGCACGGCCTCCAACACCCATGTGTGTGTGTGCGTGTGTGTGTGCGTGTGTGTGTGCGTGTGCGTGTGCGTGTGCGTGTGCGTGTGCGTGTGTGTGTGTGTGTGTGTGTGTGTGTGTGTGTGTGTGTGTGAAGGTCAGACAGGACATCTGGTGAGATGGTAATGAGGCATATGCTGAGATGTCGTCAACCCTTCCATAGTGAGGGCACAGTAACACACTGCATCTATACACACAAACCCAACTGCAGGAACATGAAATGCACCAATGGACTTGCATACACAAAGAAAAAGAGAGTAGGCCATAAGTGAGCTAACTGAATCAGTCAACTTTATACATTCTGCTGCATCTACCAGTTTGTACCAAGTTATAAAGACTAGTTTTATCTCAAGATCCTGAGTTTTGTGAGAGAAATTATGATGCTACTTCACTTTTATTGTACCACTAAATCTCACTGTGGCCCAAAGATATTCTTTAATGTGTTATTGAAACTGATATTTTATCCCTGTGGACCATGAGTGAATTTTGTTGTGTTGTGTGTGACTACAACCATTTTTTTATGGTTTTCATATACAGCAAATTATTAATCCATGTTTTTTTTTCTTCTTCTCCAAACCCCACCCCACAAATTATTTTTCTGGTCAACTCAATCACATAGTCACCTGTCCAGAAATGTTCAGAAATGTTAAGACTTCTGGAAATATAATTGCTGTACATGGCTGTTTATTAGGCTACCAATGCTATAGTTGGGTTGTCATTATGGGGACATTCCATAGACATATTGATTTTTATACTGTACAAACGGTATATTCTGTTCCCTACCCCTTAACCCAGTGGTTCCCAACCACGTTCCTGAAGGACCCCCAACAGTGCACATTTTGGATGTGTCCTTTGTCTGACACACCCACATCAGGTCTTGGAGTAGCTACTAATGAGCTGATGACCTGAATCAGGTGTGTTTGATTGAGGAGACATGCAAAATGTGCACTGTTGGGGGTCCTCCAGGAACGTGGTTGGGAACCACTGCCTTAACCTACCCATTACAGAAAACGTTCTGCATTTTTACATTTTCAAGCAACATCACTGATTTATAAGCTGTTTTCTTCATGGGGACCAAACATGATTATGTAATGATTATGCAATGTTCGGTATACCTGACCCCCCCCCCCCCCCCCCCCCCCCCCCCACACACACATATGCACATATGCACACACAGACACATTTACTGAAAAATGTCCCAATTTATCTATCAATAGACTTCTGTTATCCCAAACTAATTCACCCCATAATCCTACCCATAAAAAGTTATTATTATTAGCTTTCTTTTTTAAACTTTATTTATGAATCATGATTATTTATGAAATTTAACTTTGAAGATGTCTTTGGATGTCCCTAAAGGGACCTTCATCAGTTTTAGCCCACTTTTGTGGACAGTTTGGACTACCCAACTACCCAAACACACACATCACACATTTCAATATTTGAATACACAACCTGATACCCACTTTGATATGTAATTTGTTCAAATATTGTATTGTTAGTTGTGTATTTTATTTATTTTTTTTTTTTCATTTACACAAATCTTAACCCATTCTCAGTGGTCATTCATGTAGCATACATGAACTTGTAAGCACAAATTCATTTAGCTTTTCGGCCCTCATACAGGCACACACGCCATTGAATGTTCAATACTCGATTAATATAGTGCCCTCTTTTCTGGTCAAAATAATTAATACACTACAATATATCCAGGATTCGGCAGCAAGGGTCCTCACATATTTCACGTAATCAACTATAACACCCTCATTTCTCCTTATAGAATTCACTAGTTACCTGTCTGTTAATGTATTCAATATAAGCTCAGGTCAAACTGACATTTTTGGTTGGCACTGCATTTGTGTGATGAATGAAAGTCATTATTAACTGACAAGAGACTGAAAATAGAGATTATAAATCAAACACTAGGAGGCATTCACTGAACCAGGTTTTTGACCCTGTCAAAACAGAATCTAATATGACAGGAGTTGAATTTCCTGAAGCACTGAGTAGAAGGTTAGTTAAACAGGAGTAAAAATTAAGACCCGGGTATACTTTATTTTCTGTATTTCCTATGTTCGGTCTCGCACAATCCTTCCTCAGTCCTCAGTGATTGTTTACACTGTATGACAGTAAGGATGGCGTCGATTTTACCATATCAATCCGAGTGCGAGTCCGATGATGAAACATTGCCTCCAGCGCAAGGATGACTTGAGCAGGACTTGTAAGCCCATTACATGCAAACTGCTTTTTGTTTGTTATAATGTATGGTAAAATGTAAAAGAATGTTATTAAACATATAATTTGTATGAACTATAATAAATTATGTGGTAGAAATTTTATTGTGGTGGACACATTCATGCTGGTTCAGAGAAAACAAAAGCTTCCTGTGATGTGTATACTACTGTATACAGTGCATCCGGAAAGTATTCATAGCGCTTCACTTTTTCCACATTTTGTTATGTTACAGCCTTTTTCCAAAAATGGATTAAATTCATTATTTTTTCCCTCAATTCTACAAACAATACCCCATAATGACAACGTGAAAGAAGTTTGTTTGAAATCTCTGCAAATGTATTCAAAATAAAAAACGAACAAAAATCACATGTATATAAGTATTCACAGCCTTTGCTCAATACTTTGTTGAAGCACCTTTGGCCCCAATTACAAGTCTTTTTGAGTATGATGCTACAAGCTTGGCACACCTATTTTTGGACCGTTTCTTCCATTCTTCTTTGCAGGACCTCTCAAGCTCCATCAGGTTGGATGGGGAGTGTTGGTGCACAGCCATTGTCAGATCTCTCTGTTCAATCAGGCTGGGCCACTCATTCACATTCACAGAGTTGTCCCGTAGCCCCTCCTTTGTTATCTTGGCTGTGTGCTTAGGGTCGTTGTTCCGTTGGAAGTTGAACCTTCGCTCCAGTCTGAGGTCCAGAGCAGGTTTTCATCAAGGATGTCTCTGTAGATTGCTGCATTCATCTTTCACTCGATCCTGACTAGTCTCCCAGTTCCTACCACTGAAAAACATCCCCACAGCATGATGCTGCCACCACCATGCTTCACTGTTGGGATGGTATTGGCCAGGTGATGAGCGGTGCCTGGTTTCCTCCAGACATGACACTTGCCATTCAGGCCAGAGTTCAATCTTTGTTTCATCAGACCAGATAAGTTTGTTTCTCATGGTCTGAGGGTCCTTCAGGTGCCTTTTGGCAAACTCCAGGCGAGATGTCATGTGCCGTTTGGCCACTCTACCGTACAGGCCTGATTGGTGGAGTGCGGCAGAGATGGTTATTCTTCTGGAAGGTTCTCCTCTCTCCACAGAGAAATGCTGGAGCTCTGTTAGAGTGACCATCGGGTTCTTAGTCACCTCCTTGACTAAGGCCCTTCTCCCCCGACTGCTCAGTTTGGCCAGGCAGCCAGCTCTAGGAAGAGTCCTGGTGGTTCCAAACTTCTTCCATTTACGGATTATGGAGGCCACTGTGCTCATTGGGACTTTCTATAGCTGTGTCCCAATGTGAAGGCCGCGCACTTCGAAGGCCGCATTTGAAGTGCAATTGCGTCATAGTGTCACTACGAAGGCTGCCGCAATTCGAAAGCGACTTCAAAATGCGCTCTCCGTTTCTCAGGCAAAGGAAGGGTACAGCAGATGAACCCAGAGGAATGACAGACAGAGGAATCCGTCTGTCAGTTCTCTCCCTGCTCTTTCTTTCTTTTTTCTGCACTTTCTTTAAATACAAATTATATCTGCGCGAGGCAGTTTTTTCGTTCCGCTCCCGCTATATGATCTATTCCGCTACCTCCCGCTCGTGCTTAAAATTCACTCCGTGTTCACCCACTAGAATGACTTTATTCCCGACCTGACGGATCCCGCTACATTTTTATTTAGTTTCCAGAATCTCTCATTTAAATGTCCCATATAGAAAGAGAGAGACTGTGGATGGCAAATGTAAAATGTTGCCTATACAATCATTTTCAACACTGAAAAATTATTTTCATCAATACTGTCAAAACCGTAAAAATGTCACAGAGAAAAATTGGCTAAATCAAATACGATCTCTGTCACTCAAAACTATAAGCCAAAATACAAATAAACGAAAACTGTTGGCTTACTAGCTATACTGCAAAATGAAGTATTTTATATGAATGTATGAATGTATGAATGTATGAATGTATGTATGTATGTATGTTATGTATGTATGTCATTCACTGACAACGGTCCATTACCGAAAGTCTCTTCCAAAACCCGACCACAAAGGCTGAATGTTATTCTCTCTAAACTCGTAGCCGGGATGCACAGAACAATTTTTCGATATATTCTTTTTTTAAAACGTAGGCCTATACATTTTTTTTTTTTTTGTAATGTAAGTTATTTGTAAATGTAACAAAATAATTGCTCCATTGTTCATTTATTTTTGTAATGTATAGACCTAAGTTAAAAATGAAAATGTTCTATAGCCTATATTTATTTTTGTAATGCAAGTTATTTATAAATTAACCAAAGTAAAAGCCTACTATACATTGTTTATTTTCGTACTATAATTTGTACATTTAAACAAATTCTTCTATACATTTATTTTGTCATGTAAATTAAAATGTGTAAATGAAAATAAATTGGTAGTACATACATTACTTTTTATACATTATAACATTATACATTATATATAAGTTTAACAGTTTAAACTAACAGCTAAAAAAGAAGAAAAAATTTGTTTGTACACTTTAATTGAGCTGATCGGGAGACGCTGGTGCTGCTGGACCGCAATGGGCTGTTGTCACACACCTGCTATAGACCATTTAACGCCGCTCGGTTCAGTGTTGCCAAGTCTGGAATTGGGATACTTTTATACTGTTGCTGTGAGTTGTTTGTAGCCTATAGTCCACAGGTTTAAGTTGTCTTTACTTTAGTAGAGTAATAGTTCTATCGCCCACCCCTGCGTTTTTGGTGCATTTTTGCGTTTCGGCTACTTTTAATTAGCAATTGGAGGGGTTTTGTTGTGCAGACTTCGAAGGTCCATTTTGTGCACTTCGAAGGTCTGGCCTCCGAAGTCCTCGGCCTTCGAAGTGCGCAGCCTTCACTTTGGGAAATTTTTTTTTGGTACCCTTCCCCTGATCTGTGCCTTGATACAATTCTGTCACAGAGGTCTACAGACATTTCCTTGGACTTCATGGCTTGGTTTGTGCTCTGACATGCACTGTTAACTGTGGGACCTAATATACTATATCTAATCAACTGAATTTACCACAGGTGGATTCCAATCAAGTTGTAGAAACATCTCAAGGATGATCAGTGAAAACAGGATGCACCTGAGCTCAATTTTGAGCGTAATGACAAAGGTTGTGAAATACTTATGTACATGTGATTTTTTTTTTTTTTTTTCTTTCGTTTTTTTTTTTTTTTAAATAAATCTGCAAAGATTTCAAACAAACTTCTTTCCTGTTGTCATTTTGGATTTTGTTTGTAGAATTGAGGGAAAAAAATGATGAATTTAATTCACTTTTTCGAATAAGGCTCCAACATTAATTTTTTTTGGAAAAAGTGAAGCGCTCTGAATATACAGTATAGTTTATTTTTTGAAAGTCCACAAGGCCAAAAGTGCCTGTGGTTGAAGAAACACCCACTCACTGGTGACCCAAACAACTAATCTTCTTTAAAGCTCTATTTCTTTTCCATTCAAGTACACGTACACAGCCTGCATGACCTCTTTAATTTATCGTGTGTGTGTGTGTGTGTGTTGTGTGTGTGTGTGTCCTGAGTCAGCACTCAGCATTAGAAAGCTCAAGAACAGCAGCACTCTCCACTCAAGCGGTGTCTCTCTCTCTCTCACTCGCACGTGTACATACATTACAGATCTGAGAGGAACTTACTGACTTCAGTCTACAAGCCTATAAACATGTTCAGACATCTCCCTCTGCAGTCTGCACACACACTTATAAGCCGTCCATTAGGTTATTAACACCGTCATAATTTACTGATGACATCACAGCACATTTCTCTGTGTATGCGTGGTTTATGTGTGTAGGTCTCAGAATAGTTTTATTGATTTAGCTGGTGGCTAAAATTTTCTGAACTCACATTTTCATTATTTATTTATAATCCATATGAGGATTGAATGGCATCTTATGAAATACTGTCTCCTTACCAACTGTAAAAGTTTAAGAATTAGTCAATGAAAAAAGAAAAATAGATCATCAATCTTGAGTTGTGAACAGTACAGTGGATGTTGGGTGTGCTGATATTGTCAAATTTATGATGTTCATCAGTGGTTAATTTAGGAGAGAGGGACAAGAAAGTTTTAGAAATGATGAAAGACATCATGGGAGGATGAAAAAGGTAGAGAAGATGGAGCAAAAAAAAAGTCAACTCTGCAAACGGGAGGGATGGAAAGAGGAAGCTGATCAAATGTGTATGAAGGAAGTAAAGAGAGGGATGTATAGTACGAACGTGTAGGCGTGTCGAGATGAAGCAGAATTAATGTGCTGAGACAGAACTACTGAGAGAGCTGGGCCAACCGTACAAAGAAAGTGACAAGAGAAAGAAGGATTTTCCCACCAAATGCCTTGTAGAAATGGTCTCAACCTATTTTAAAGCACATATCTAGATTTTACCTGGCAACCCAACACAGTACTAAAAATATTTTTTTGTTCAAAAGTAACAAGGAGTACTTTATGCTATAAATAATTGATCATTTTCAATATTCAAAATTTTTCTTGAATATTGAAGAGTTCACTGAACAAAAAATGGTGGCCAATTTTTGAGTTATGACTACTACTTATTGATAAAAACAACCTTTTAATTCTATGGAGTTTTCTGTGCAGTATAGTGCAGCATATTTAAATTTCCTTCTCTATCAGCTTCTCCTTTTCTTTTCTAATCTCTTTATACTGTATGAATGAAATGCAAGTCAGAGTTTAAAACTCAGTGTCTCTCTGCTTCTTCTTAGGTGGTGTGAAGAATTGTTGCAGAAACGTATCAGCCCTACCTCACCATGCCTTTGTCCTTCAGTTCATCACGCCTTTTCCCCTTCTCCTTCATTCCCTTGATCCTCCCCCTCCTTCTCCTGTCTTTCTCCATCCCTTCTCAAGCTGACTCCCAAGACGTAGTCCAATCTACCTCCAACTGTTCCCAGAGTGAAGTGTGTGCAGACGGGGTCCTTTTACCTGTTTGGAATCCTCTAAATCCTTCAGTTGGTGACAAAGTGGCTCGTGCCATTGTGTACCTAGTGGCACTAGTCTACATGTTCTTAGGTATGTCGATAATTGCAGACCGCTTCATGACTGCCATCGAAGTTATAACTTCTCAAGAAAAGGAGATCACTACAAAGAGACCCAATGGTGAAACGGTCACCACGACAGTTCGCATATGGAACGAGACCGTCTCCAATCTGACCCTCATGGCTCTGGGTTCATCAGCCCCTGAGATTTTGCTTTCGGTCATTGAGGTCTGTGGGCATAATTTTGAGGCTGGTTCTCTTGGTCCCAGCACCATCGTGGGAAGTGCTGCCTTCAACATGTTTGTGATCATTGGCATCTGCGTCTACGTGGTGCCTGACGGGGAAAGGCGGAAGGTCAAACATCTTCGTGTGTTTTTTGTGACTGCGGCGTGGAGTATCTTTGCCTACATCTGGCTCTATCTTATCATCTCTGTGTTCTCGCCTGGTGAGGTGGAAGTGTGGGAAGCGGTGTTGACGTTCCTCTTCTTCCCTCTCTGCGTGGTCCAGGCCTGGATCGCTGATCGGCGATTGCTCTTTTACAAGTATGCTCGCAAACGCTACCGAACCGACAAGGGCCGTGGAATTATTGTGTCAGAGGGCGGGGAGGAGGTTGGGAAGGAGGCAGGATTCACAAAGATGGACATGCTTGAAATTGATGGAATCACAGCACATCTGGACGGAGCGATGGGAGGGGAAAGTGGGCTTGGAGGACGTGATCAGGAGGACGAGGCCAGGAGAGAAATGGCCAGAACTCTAAAGGAACTGAAGCAAAGACATCCAGACAAGGACATGGAGCAGCTCATAGAGATGGCCAACTATCAGGTAAAAAAAAACATTAAAGTTTTAAAATGTAATTGTTTAATAATTTATAATATTTACATCAACTTTATTTGATAAAATGATAATTGTATAGTTATTGTATGTATAGTAATAATATTCAAATTCACCACACACACGCACACACACACGCACACGCACACACACACACAAACGCACAAACACACACACACACACACACACACACACACACACACACACACACACACACACACACACACACACACACACACACAAACGCACAAACACACACACACACACACACACACACACACACACACACACACACACGCACAGACACACACACAGACACACACACAGACACACACACACAGACACACACACACACACACACACACACACAGACACACAGACACACACACACACATACACATACACACGCACACGTGCTTTAAGATATTACAAAACAACATGAAATTACGATCCTAAACAAATTATTGTGTGAAAATTCCAGAATTTGCCCAGGATTTGTGAAAATTTTCATTAATCTCTATCTCTAAGAAGTGCTATTCTTTGTCATTTTTCTTTTTGTTTTTAGTTTTTAGTATTTTTACAATATTAAAGTACACTCCCAATTTAGTATGCAGAGACAAATTGTAAGTAAGCCATTCATAGATTTCCCAAAAACTATCAACTGTTTTTATATATTTTTTACATTGTTCTGTTTATTTATATATGTACATGGACTGTAACAATACTTTTTTAAATGTCATGTAATTGCTATAATAGTTCATATAATATAATAGTTCATATGAATAATAGTTCAACTGAAATCACACCTGACTGTTTTTTCGTAACAGTCGCACATTCGCACAGTCAAATGAAGACTGTAGCTTAACCCAATGGCTTATCAATGGTGTAAGTTTGGTGGAGACACCACCTGTTTGTCCAAACAAGGCAAGACTAGAGAATAGTTGAGTAAACCTGTTTAAAAACAGTGATTTACATTTTAAAATTCCATTTAGTGCTGATTCTGGTGCAGAATTGACCAAATTTAAGAGATGTTTTCAGCTTGAGAAATCGGCCTGCGACTAAACTGCAGGTTAAAAATAACTTTCTCAAACTTACCTTTGTAGGTTCTGGTGCAGCAGCAGAAGAGCAGAGCTTTCTACCGCATTCAGGCGACAAGGATGATGATCGGTGCTGGAAACATTCTAAAGAAACACGCAGCAGATCAGGCCCGTAAAGTGGTCAGCAGTGGGGAACCTCGAGAGCAGGAGGACGACCCTCATGTTACAAGAATAGACTTTGAACCTGCCCTCTACCAATGCTTTGAAAACTGTGGGTCCTTAAAGCTGACTGTGCAAAGGCATGGAGGAGATGCCGGGTGTACTGTTAAGGTGAGTTTAAAGTAAAATACTCTTTAGTTTATTCATTTTACTAGGGAAATGGATACTTCTAAACTTTTATTCTCTGACTATTAAATGATGCAAATTATGGAACAGAATTTTTGGCTTGTTTATTTAATGAGAACAAGGATCTTTGAATTTTTTAAATGTTTATTCATGCAAAACTCCAGGTGGATTATCGCACAGAAGATGGCACAGCCAATGCTGGTTCTGACTATGAATTTGCTGAGGGCACACTCATCTTCAAACCTGGCGAGAACCTTAAAGAGCTAACCGTCGGCATTATTGATGATGACATATTTGAGGAAGATGAATACTTCTATGTCCGCCTGAGCAATCCCCGTATAGTTGGGTGGGCTGATGGACATCCTATTGCTTTGGAGACTGGTGCACCTGCCCCTAGCGCAGCCCTTGGTGAGGCCCACACGGCGACCGTGACGATCTACGATGACGACCACGCAGGAATTTTTACATTTGAGAACGAATCGGTGCGAGTTAGCGAAAGCATCGGCATCATGCAGGTGAAGGTCCAGAGGACATCAGGAGCACGTGGTCTGGTGGCGGTACCGTACCATACAGTGGATGGGACAGCTTGCGGAGGGGATGACTATGAGGGAGTGTCTGGAAAATTGGAGTTCCAGAACGACGAGACAATGTAAGTGGTTTCTGTCAGCCAATGTGCTTGTGTGTTTAAGAATGTGTGTCTCTGTGTTAGTGCCTTTATTTAGCTCTTTCTGTCAGGACATTGTACCGCATGAGTGACCCTTCACTGTGAAAATTATTTTAGGCACATAGTTAAAAAATGTGTCGCAAATTACTAGTTGAGAACCACTGATCTAGGGAGTTTCTTTGCAGCATGGGTTAGGATATTTGAATTTTCTTCGCTATCAGATAAAATTTTGTTCTCTTTGTTCTCATTTTGTTTTAAAGACAATCTACAGACACGTTTCGAAGATTAAAAAAAAAAAAAAAAAAAGCAAACTATTATGATCCTAATCTAACCTGAAGTTGTATGAAGTTCTTCGCAGGCCAATACTGATGTGTATTAATTTTTATGATATTAAAGTATTCTCCCAGTTTAGTATGCAGAGACATTTATAAGTAAGCTATTTGTAGATTTCCCAAGTGCTATAAACACTGTCTGTACTACTTTAAATGTTGTTCTATTAATTGGAGTATATTTACATGCACTTTAAAAGTAGATTTCAACCCGACTGCAACACTAAAAAAGTCATGTAAATGCTTTAGTTCAACTGAAATTCAACAGTCCATTTTATATTAAGTGAAGTTGTACTAATTGTGCTGGTACGCAAGAAAAAGTTAGGGAGTACGCTAGGGATTAAAATATAGAAATAAAATATGCTGCATACCGGCCCACTTCTAGAACTGGCTATATCCAGTCTAATTTTTTTTTTTTGAAGAATGTTGGGAACATATAGGTTTGGCAGTTTGATATGCCTCAAGCTTATTGCACAAAATAGCAGGTGAAAGGCAGTGTTACTCTAAAAAAGTAATTCATTGCTAGCTAATTACATCTTCTATAGTGTAATTAGATTACTGTATTACTAATAAGTATTGCATAACTTTTTTTAAACGTATGAATAATTACTTTCTAAATCCCATATCAACCTCAACTAGTTGAACTATACAAGGATAGACAGAAAACCGCACTTTTGATTCTTTCAAATAAACAATATACAATAGCAAAAATGTATTCTTGAACTGACCAAAGTGTGTAAGGGGAGATGGTTACATTAAAACATACATTTTAACATAAAATGTTGATGTTAAATCCACTATTGTTTTATATACAATTGTTTTTATAGTCTATACGGTATTTAATGCAATTACATCAGAAGTAGCTGCAATTAAACAAATCCCTTTAAAAGTAATCCCTTACTTTTATTTTTTCATGGGAAAGTAATTAATTTACAGTTATTAGACTTAATTACTTAACTTAATTTTAGACTTAAAAACTTAATTACACCCAACACTGGTGAAAGGGAAATTGAAGTGTTCAGGTGGTTGTGAGGTGACCTGTTTCTGTGGCTCAATTTAACCTTAAGGTAATGCTGGTAAATTACTTGCCGTGGATTATGGTTGGCTTCATATTGAGAAAGCTTGCGATAATGTGTGATGCAGTTTCAACTGTGCCTGTACATAACATTTGTGTCATTCAAGCCTGTTACCACAGGTAACAGCGATAGTCCCTGGCTGATCATAATATGATGCTGCTATTACATTAAATTGAACCATATTAATCTTCCACTATTAATAAAAGGCTATAGCTGGTGGTCTTTTATTGATCTATCGGTAAAACAAGCTTCATGAAAGCTTTTTTATGTCTAATGCTTCATGTCCCGGTCTATAGTTAATCTGACATCATTTAATAGTCTGGATACTTTTAATACAAAGACCAGAAATGCTTTGGGATGTTTTTTGAGATCAGTTATGAACATGCGCTGGTTCATTCTTGGTCTCTGGAGCCTGGAGCTTAACATAAATACAACTGTGATAGTTCCTCAGTCCCAGAAGCAAACTTTTTTTTAATAGATAATATAAAATATATTTTTGGGGGGTTATGGCGGTTAGCCCTGGTCTGAATTTAAAGAGATCAGACAGAGGACAAGGCAAATGGCTTGTATCATTTTTGTTACAGTTGGTCTCTGCTGATTTATTATCCAATAAGCCTTCACAACAGGGGCACACGGCAAGCAGACCTACAGCAAAATGAAACTGAAAACCCAGCCACAAAATGAAATACACACACACACTCACACATCAGGGGGTCTCTAATAGACAGAGAAGGGCTGGAGACAATCAGAAATATTGCGTAGATATGCTATCCTCTCGCATCTCTGCTTCCCTGGCACCTGTCTCACTCTCTCTCCTTTCTTTCAGTCCACAATCCTCCCTCTTCTCCTTTTCAATTCAAGTCACTCTTACTCTCATTCCCGCTGGAAAAACCAGGTCATACCAGCTTAACCCTCATGTTCTGTTGAGATTGATTTGTGTAAAAATAATGATAAAATAACCTCTTATTTTCCCTTTAATAAGTTCAATAAGTTCATCTGACCTTTCAAACCCCAATAGACGGACATTATTGAAACTGTATCTCTCTATTTAACCATAAAGTAGGCATATGGTATTTTGATAAATGTCACTTGTTGTCATGGGAGCATAATTTGACCTAAGCAAAAACACGTACTAGAAAAATAAAATAAAATAAATTAAAATAGCCAACTGATATGAGCATGTACGTCGTTCAGAGAATCAGATGATATGAACATTCATTGCATTATGTAATGGCCATACTGTATCTGGGGTCTCTGAATATAAATAATGTAACATTCTTAAAGGAAAACGGTGTTTAGAAGTCTCATTAAGAAAAATCATGTTCATGAACCTAAAACTTGAGGGACATTTCACCATAAACTGAAAATTCTGCCATCTTATGTTGATCCAAACCCATTAGTTTTGATGAAGATATTCTATTGAAACCGGAGAGATTTCTGTCCCTCCATTGAAAGGTTCATAAGATCAGGTCTTATTGGTTTCATTTTTGGGTGAACTAACCCTTTAATAATGTTTAACAAGATGTTAAAATGGCTATAAAACAGAACATGATGGTTTTTGGGACACCATTTTTCCCTCCTTGTCCTTTCTCTTTATTTCCCCATTTTTCTTTGTTTCTCCACATTTCTGTGAACAAATGAGCTCTTTGAATGC
The DNA here is from genome assembly GCF_949357685.1 of Gobio gobio. NCBI lineage: Eukaryota > Metazoa > Chordata > Actinopteri > Cypriniformes > Gobionidae > Gobio > Gobio gobio. The sequence continues at coordinate 27,153,063 of NC_137098.1, forward strand.
CATTTTTTCAGTACTGTTATTCAATTTAAATGTAATTTCTTCAGTTTCGTAACCTTTCTCAGTTTGTTCTCCCAGCCTTTCATTTATCCTTCATTACTCACTTAATTCATAATCATTGTTTTATTTACAACTTGAAAGAGATTCGAGTAAATTACATTCTCAGTCTTTCTACTTCAAAATTCACGTTACTTCAACGTGTTATTTACTTTTGTAATTTTTTTGTAAAACTTACTAGCAATTTCTGAGTGAATATTATTTCAAAGTAAATCCTACACCGATATTTTTCAGTATAATATAAAATATGTGTAAGTGTCTGTGTGTGAGAGAGGTGGGTAGGTTATTATTCGTCTGGCCCCAGTGGAGCTCTGCAGCACCCTGAGCTTGACATAGACATAGAGACCAGTGGACGGGTGAAGAGGTGGCAACACACCATAAGTGAAATACAGAGAAGACACTGATGAGATGAAGACAGGCAAGGAGGTCTGGAGGATTAGTTTGTATTTGTCTGAATGTGTCTTTGCCTGTTACCTTCATGCTACGATATATATCGAGGGCTGTGCCTTGATGTCATTCCATCGCTTTCACCCTGATTTATTGCTCATATTTCATGAAGGATTTATGAGGTGCTGAGAAGCGCTCTCACATACGCATGCTCACATATGAACTGTCTCGCCATCCTGTCTCTTTGTATTCCTATCATTTTACGCTCAATCTGTCTTTATAGTAAGATTTTCCTTTGCTGTGTTTGCACAGATTCCATATTTCAGGCACACAATTTAATTCTGTCCTTTCAATTCTCAATTTCAAATCTTTTGTTTTCTTAGCTGACTTTTTCTAATTCGTCCCCTCTATGTTTCTTGTCATACCAAATGTTCTTTTGCCTCTCTCTCGTGACATGGGATTCTGCATTAGGCCTGTCCCTAGGGTGACCCAGAATACTGTGAGCACTAGATATGTGTTCCAAGTGGACCACAGCATGAAATCGCTCATCTTAGAGTTTGTGTGCAAAGTAAAAGTAGATCACTTCTCGGATTCATGCGTTTCTGTACAGGCAAATTTAGACATTTAAAAATCTGCTCACCATTTACACTTTTGTTTACACTTTCTGCCAATACTTTAAACTACAGAAACTCAGTATACAGAAAGTAAAATAGATATTATTTATTAAGAGACAAAACAACACATTTAAGGGATAGTTTACTCTAAATGAAAATTCTGTCATATGTCAATAAATAAACGGCAGTAGTTAAGTCAAGTACATATAACGTGCACTATATTCCAAGTCGTTTAAAGTCATACGGTAGCTTTGTGTGAAGAAAATAATATTTCAGATAACGGCAACACTTGACAACAGATGACACCTTTGGATCTATCATTGTGTGCAAGTGATCATTGTGTCTGCTTAAATGAATACATGATGTTTACTAAAAAATAACTTGTATTATCTTATAGCTGTACTGTATGTAACTGCTATGGACTATATGGACATTACTTTGACAAACTCATTTCTTGACTGATATAACAGAATACTTCCTGATTGTAACTTTGAAACATATTTTCTGTGAAGCTGTTGTGAAACAATATGTATTGAAAAAAGTATTTCCAATGTACCTCTCAAATCGTATTTGTGCAATTTTTAATATGCATACGTTTGAAACGCATTCATGAAGCACATTCTCCACCACTGATTTCAAACTTAGCTTGACTTGTCTGAACATGACTTTGAACATTAACTAAATTTGAGAGCTGCGGCTGAACAGATTTTCATTGAATAATAACTTACATTTTGGTTTGTGAATACCAATATTTTGCATTACTTCAGAAGACTTTAAGGGGGCATTTCATGAGAATCTAAATTTTCCCATTTATAAGTGCTATAATCGGGTCCCCGGTGCAACTACCAACCCAGAAAATGTGAAAAAGGACATCCCAGTAACTTTGTTTTGGTAAGCCTTTGTCGCAAGCACGTGAAAAAACGAGCCGCTCAGATTTCCCTCCCCTTCTGAGGTAGGAAGGGGATCTTATTATAATATTACTGCCTCTTAATCTACACGTTTCCACCCACGGCACCGCTATTTTGGTTCGCAAGCGGCAACGTTGAACAAGACCCTTGTTTGTATTTGACAGTTTAAACACAACAAAAACTGTGAAAGAGAAGTTACTCACGAGACTGTGTGCGTGTGCTTCAGATGAGTGCGCTCAGAAAACTATCCATTAGAAGTTTAAACCAATATAGGTTTAAAACACGTGGAAATAATACACTTTAATGATGAAAGAAGAACTATGCTATCCGTAAGAGTGATCTCTATAGATGATAATCAAAACTAAGCAGATTACTTGTTAGTTGTAGCCTGGATGCCAGCCGAACTTAGCCCCGCCCACAACATTTTTACTCGGGCAGTTCGGTCTGGAATTGATCGGTAGAGAAGTAATTATGCCCGAACAGAAACTGTTCGGACCAATGAAATTGTCAGGGCGGGCTTTAGACGATGATGGACAGATGATAAACAGTAACGTAATCATCCACGTCATCAAAAGCAGCTTGGGTTGAGTTTGTTCTAATCCTAAACGGAGAACTTGTTCGTATATGCATTCACCTTTACTATTTCTCTCAGAAATGATGATCGTGTTGGTAAGTACTCTGTGTATCCTTACATTATTTTTTTTACAACACCGGCAAAGATCGTACACTAATCTTGTTCTTCTAACGTTAGGCTACTTATTCCAGCGTGCGTGCAGACAGGGTTGCCAAGTTTTTACAACAAAACCCGCCCAATTGCTAACGTTCCTCAAAACTAGCCAAAAACAAGCCCAATAGCTTTCCAGGGGGGGTTCTCCGGGAAAAAAAAGGCATTTGGGGGGTAAAATATGTGTTATTTTGGCAGGGCTGGCAGCTAAAAATCGCATTCCTGGGTTTGTATATCACATAATTGGGGTCGCTTCAACCCGCGGACATGGCAACACAGTGCAGTTGAGTTCTGTTGACATTTGACAACTAACGTTGTGCGTCGCTCCGTTGCTCTGATTGGTTGTAGGTCTATCCAATTGAGATCTTTCCTGGTTCGGTTGAAACACGCCCCATAATCACAGCCCAACGGAGCGGTCTCAGCCTGACGTCGTCATACTCAATTCTAGTCAGAATATGAGTCTATGTTAGTTGCCTATTTGTCAGAGAATCCGATTGAGGCAGGAACTGTGTGGAGAGGGGGCGGCACGCAGCAGCTCATTTGCATTTAAAGGCACATGCACATGTTCTTGACTGTAGTCAGAAATGGGAATTTACAACATCACTGTAAGCTTATACAGGTTGATTGAACTTAAAAAATTTATGGAAACTCGTTGCCCTAAAAAAGTTAATTTTGTCTTGTTGAAAAAACAAAACATTTCCAGTTTAATGTACTTAAGATTTCAACAGCATTTAATTAAAAACTTTTAGTTAATTGAACTAACAAACTAACTTAAATTTTAGGTCACCATGATGCAGATGAGTGTTCGTTTTAGTTGGGCTCTTGCCGCAATGCATGCTGGGACCCATGGGGGAGTTTTGATTGGTGGTACCCAGCATGCACTGCAGCATGAAGCTTTTCATTGTCACCATTGTTGAGATTCATACGCAGATTCTTGATGTCTGCATGTGTTTAAGTAATGCCGTAGATTTAAACCTTTTGAGCACTACATGGTTTTAAAATCTTGAATATTATTCAATTACCATAACAGTGCTGGATCTCGTGTTATAGAATAACATTAATAACATCACGTAAACACAAAATTGATAACACATTACCTCTATAAACAGAACATTTTAGTGTGATTGAGATTAGTGATTCAGCTTCTACATGATGATGTCATTATCATCAATACAGTAAGTCAAAGTCACCTGATCACATTTTCTCTTTGGCTTGTCTTGGCATAACTAAAGTGTTTTTTTAAACACACAGTTAAAGCAGCCAAAGAAAAGAAAAAACTAATGTTAAAGAGCCAAGGGTCAACTAAAACAAACACTTATCTCCATCATGGTCAGACAGAAATAAAGCCAGTCTGGTTAGTGATGTGTGAAGCTGGTAATGCTGTTGGTGGAGTTGTTTAATCCTCCTCTGCTGAGATCTTCAGAGATTTAATGTCTTCTTTTATCTTCTGTTGATTTATTTAGTTATTTCAAAATGAAAACCTTAAACAAAATAAATTGTTTAAATAAAGTCAACAGTATCGTAAAATAATTTTTTGAGTGTAAACACAGCCTAAACTTACATTTTGTTTTACTGGCTAACTGTTATACATCTAATTTATTAGGGATTAATAATGTATTAGCTGTTTGAGACCAAAATGTAAAGTTACAAGGCCTATACTGAAGCAAACGTTGATAAAAATGCGTGCAGCTGCATCCATGCCTGACTTCAGTTCAAAGAGCCAATCAGCATCTTCCTTGTATTGCGTTGTATTGACAACCGACTAAAATAGGCTTCTTTAAGTACATTTAATCTAAACAATTAAATAGAATGAAAAAAATCATGCAAATCGTACAACAAACGAAAAACATTTAGTCATTGAACAAATCTGTTGGAGTTTATGTTTATTGTACCTAAATAATTTGAATTAAAACAATTTCAGGGATAACAGTGATGGCTTTATTAAATGATCTGTGAGGTATTTTTAGCTGAATCTTCACAGACACATTCTGGGGACACCTGAGACTTAAATTACATCTTGTAAAAATGGGCATAATAGGTCCCCTTAAAAAAAAAAAAAAGAAGCCATATAGTCATATGGACCGCTTTTGTACTTTCATGGTGCTCTTTGTCATTTTTAGAGCTTGACAGCCTAGTCTGTCATACAAGTTTGGAATGATGATGGTGAGTAAATGATGACAGAATTTTCCTTTTGGGGGAACTATCCATTTAATCTCCGATTTCATGTGAACATTCACAGATTTTTTTGTCAACTCTGTATCTTTGAACAATCTGCAGTTCCAAACATCTACTCTCAGATCTCTTTTAAGTTTCTTTTATTATTTACTCTATTCCTCCAGTGATGTTTCAGAATGCTCTGGGTTTTACATGAATGCAGCCTTGGGCTTGCCAGGGCAACCTCGTAACTTTGGGTAAATATAACAAAGAAAGACAGAAGAGAAAAACAGTCTCAACTCACTCTCAATGTCTGTCTCTCAGTGTCAGGTCAGGTATCTCTGAGTATGTGTGTGCATGTGAAAAAGAGAGTATCGAATGCAAACTTGAACTGCTTAATGGAAAGTCATCATTGAAAATAATATAATAATAACAACACTAATTGTTATAAACAAAACATTGGCATGCATAGAGTGACATACATAGACTAGATGCACACTTGTTGCAAAGTAATGAAAATATACTATAATGTAAATTTTAGCTGTATAATTGTCTACATACTGCTTCTTAATATGTGTGTGTGTGTGTGTGTGTGTGTGTGTGTGTGTGTGTGTGTGTGTGTGTGTGTGTGTGTGTGTGTGTGTGTGTGTGTGTGTGTGTGTGTGTGTGTGTGTGTGTGTGTGTGTGTGTGTGTGTGTGTGTGTGTGTGTGTGTGTGTGTGTGTGTGTGTGTGTGTGTGTGTGTGTGTGTGTGTGTGTGTGTGTGTGTGTGTGTGTGTGTGTGTGTGTATTCATCTTTACTGCAATAGAGCCTTATCATCAGTGTGCCTGCCATGTCACTAATTTTAACATGGGTGTATCCTGCCCTAACCTCATTCTACCACCAGCTATCTACATGTAAAACCACATTACTGGAAAAATACAGAGGTCTGCTGCTTTTCCTCCAGTTGTGCTCTGAAGATAGTTGGGATTTAGATGCAGAAGCTGTAATTGCCTTAACCTGAAAGAAAATTTGTATTTCTAGTTTGTAATTTAGGAACCTTGCAAGAGGGCTGCATAGCATAATAATATGTGAGCATGAGTGTGTGTGTGATTGATATAGCCAGAGAAACAGTAAAAAGGACTGACTTATGAAAAAGTGTCATAAGCTTCTTGAATTTTGCAGAGTAATTCATTCTTCACTTCAAGGTGCTATGTAAGATAACCTGCGTACTGCAGAAAGCCACAGTGCCCTTACTGTTACGGCTGTGCTATAATCTATAATCTTTAAAGGGATAGTTCACTCAACAATAAAAATTAACCCTAAAAAGTCTACTCTATCATATTTGATAATCAAATATTCGATTGAAAACCTCTAAATTATCAACATGATCAAAACTTTGCTGAAAAACATGTAAAAATGTATATTAAATGCCTTCTGTCGTCTTATTGATAGTTTATACTTCTTTTTTTTTAGAAAGCCTTTTAATGTAATTCTAAAACTATCCACATTTCATGCGTCATGTGTCCATGTGTCTTTTTGCTGTGGAATCTTTACATATTATATAGTGAATGTAAGAATAACTTTTTAAAATTTTTAGTAATATTTCAAGATGACCTACTGGACTGAAACAATTTACATGTTGTTTAGGAACGTTTGGTTATTGCATTGCAAGTAGTCTGCTATACTGGTAGAAACATATCATTGATTTACATACAAGCCATCAAAATGTCATACATTTTGGCAATATAAATATCAGCAATATAAATATCATCACATTAAACAGTAAGAAAACTAACTAAAACAGACATAAACTAAACTTTTTCTTGATGATTTTCTGTCAACTATGAGCATATTCGAGCAAAGTGTTAATAACATACATAGTTATGTACAGCTATAGTGTATGTCACAGCAACGAGTGGAAACTTTAACAGATAATGTCGCAGAGCGATGCTTGCTAGATTTAGCTTTAAGCATGTGCGTGTCAGATATTGTTATCTACTCATTTGTTCTGGGCCATTTCGCAGGGATCCTCCCGGCATGCCAAGGCCCTAGGCGACTGGCTGCTTCACCTATAGCTGCCCCGGCCTGCATATATCCACATACACTCATCTGCACACTTACACACTATGGAGCTCTTTAATTAGAGGGCAGATGTCCAGGCAGAGGGAGACTGCAGGCCTGTTGTCCAAGTCATGATTAGAGCCTTCACAGCTGCCTCAGTGCTCTCTTGGGCCCCTGGAGCCTAGGTGGAGGGCAAAGGCCTTCTCCCCAACTCAGCATCTCTTATTATGCATGACCAGCACACATGCCAGTAAAGTCCTCTGCTGCATTAGGTGTATGAGTAGAAATGTTATATAATACACTAAAACTATGATTGGGCTGTTTTGAAATGCATCTAAATTAAAGTGCATAGTGATTTGATTCATTGTGATGGAACCAAGACATCCACGGCCCGTTGCCATAGCGGTGAGTCTTGTGCCAATTTGTTAAAATAAATGCAAAAGCTAATTTGGTTTAGGCTATGTTGAGACGGAAACAGAAAAAGCATTTAGATATATAGGCCAATAATGGTGAAGTATGCTTTGAATATGAAAAGAAATGCATCCAGTTGGAGAGGTCTTTCTTTCTCTCACTCTTTGTCTTTCATCACTGTTTTGTCTTTAACACAATGGGCCCTATTTTAACGATCTGAGCGCATGGTCTGAAGCGCATGGCGCAGGTGCACTAAGGGCGTGTCCGAATCCACTTTTGCTAGTTTTACGATGGAAAAAATGGTCAGCTGGACAGGCACATGGTCCAAAAGGGTTGTACCTAGTCTCTTAATGAGTCATGGGTGTGTTTTGGGTGTAACGTCCAATAAACCAATCACCAACCAATCAGAGTCTCATCTCCCATTCCTTTAAAAGCCAGTTGCGCTTGCACCATGGCGGATTCGCTATTTACATGGTGGAATTTGCCAGCGGAAAGACTGATCGCTCCACCAGAGAGGAATCCTTTTATTTTAAATATTTAAACATGTTTGTGTGCTGCTGCATGTCCCTGTTTGTGCTATAGGTGCATATTACTAACGTGTCCATTAAATAACACAAAAAATACTAGCTTTTGACTTTAGACCAGGTTTTTGTTGGTCTATGGCGCAGTTGTTTTCAGTTTTCGCGCCAACAATGTGCCTGAACACACCTCATTTTCATACCAGCACGCCCATGGGCGAACAGATAGGTGCGAGTGCATTTGCTATTTAAACAACGTGGCACTGGACGTGAAAATGATAACTGAGTCAGGCTGAAACTAGCAAAGAACACTTTTGTTGCGCCTGGCGTCGCATTGGGCCAGGTGCATGATAGGGCCCAAAGACACACAAACTGATCATACAATGAAAGTCAATAGGTTTTTAAAAGATATTAATAATGTTATTCAGAATTATAGTAAAGACTTTTATAATATTTAATTAATCAAACAATTCTGAAGAAAATGTATCACGGTTTTGCATAAATATTAAGTAGCACAATTCAATATTATTAAGTAATCAGAAATGTAACTTGAGCACTAGATCAGCACCATTTTCACAGACTATGATGACGTGTTTCCAGTTAACGTATAGCAAATTGCCAATTTTTTCTTTTCTTTAAAAAAATAAAAAAACAATATGCATGTACATATATACCACTATACTTTGTGGTATATCTTGCCATTAAATAACAGAAAACTAGTTAATGCTGCTGCATGAGTAAGGCCAATTCCCACCACACCGACAGACGCAGACCAAGGCGGACAATCACTAGATTACAGTACGTCCCTTCTCAGACTTTCCATGACCCAACAAAGGAAGATTGAACATGTTCAATTTGCATTTCCATCGGCGTACTGGAGACCAAACAACTGCAACAGATGCTGACAGGGGTAACAACGTGTCTGTTGCTGTCTGTCAGCATCTGCCGGTGCAATGTGAATTGGGCTTTAATAATACAACAGCTGAGAGTGATGGCAAAAATATACATTTACATTTATGCATTTAGCAGACGCTTTTATCCAAAGCGACTTACAACTTGGGGGTACAATAAGCGATTGGTCGTGAAGAGTCGAGTGAGCGCAACAAGTGCTTGAAATACTTAGTCCGTGTACATTTCTCAGTGTAGCACAGGCTAGAGTAGGGAGGGAAAGAGGAGGAGAAAGAGGAAAGGAAAGTGTTTTTTTTTTGTTTTTTGTTTTTTTTGTTTTTTATGTCCAATGTGTATATATATATATATATATATATATATATATATATATATATATATATATATATATATATATATATATATATATATATATATATATATATATATATATATATATATATATATATATATATATATATATATATATATATATATATATATATATATATATATATATATATATATATATATATATATATATATATATATATATATATTTATATATTTTTCTTTTCTTTTCAGTCCAATGTAATCAATCTCTTGATATTTGTTTCTCTTTTATTAAGTCAGAAATGATATTATTTTTCTTTTGCTAATGGGAAAAATGGGACGCAAAAATTATATTTGTTGTAGTTTCCGATTACCACTATTGAAGTATACTGTCAGGATTATGTTATGTTATGTTTGTGTTTGCCTTAGTTCCTGTTCTTGTTTACTATTAGTTGCTATGGTTACTTGTTGATTGTTTGATTTATTTCACCTTTTTCTCATTTAGTTTCCTTCTCCTCAAGCCTGTATACATAGAGCTCCGGAGGTCACGTGACCCATTCTGTTTACGACGCCATTTTAGCAGGCAAGATCAGCCGGCGCCAGCATGAGTTTCAAGGCAACGGAGTTCACTGCGCAATTTAATTCAAAAGACATAGACTTTTACATAGCAAAACTTAAAGGGATAGTTCACCCCCCAAAAAATTAGCCCATAATTTACTCACCCCCAAGTCATCCTAGGTTTATATGACATTCTTCAGTTATATTACAAAAGTCCAGGCTAATCCAAGCATTAGAACAATGATTCATAGTTGCTCTGTTTTTGAAGTCCATAAAAAGTGCATCTGTCCGTCAAATAACGTGCTCCACGTGGCTCCGGGGTGTTAATAAGGCCTTCTGAAGCGAATCAATGTGTTTGTGTAAGAAAAATATTCATATTTATAACTTTATCAAGTAAACTTTCAACCGACCGCATTCCATGGAAAAGTGTTGAATGTTGAAAGTGAAACTCAAGATGCGTACGTGACGTCATGAAGAACCTATCCTGGTCTTTCGATCGGCAGGGTAACTTTGAACAATTTTTCCATAAATTGAACAGGGAAGGCGGTCGGTCGAAAGTTTACTTGATAAAGTTTTAAATATGGATATTTTTCTTACACAAACGCATCGATTCGCTTCAGAAGGCCTTTATTAACACCCCGGAGCCACGTGGAGCAGTTATTTGATGGGCAGATGCACTTTTTATGGACTTCAAAAACAGAGCAACTATGAATCCAATTCTAATGCTTGGATTAGCCTGGACTTTTGTAATATAACTCAGATTTTATTCGTCTAAAAGAAGAATGTCATATACACCTAGGATGACTTGAGGGTGAGTAAATTATTGGCTAATTTTCATTTTTGGGTGAACTAGGCCTATCCCTTTAATATATTAAACATAACAGATACCTATAATGCCCCCGGGGTGCTTTTCACGTATATCGATAAAGGAACGGATAGCTTTCCAGTCAGGACATCTGTTGCACCAGCGGTGCGTAAGTTACAACTAGCCTAGTTTGGACGTAAATGGGCACTAAGTTACAACTTGTGCACTCCTAAATATTTTTGCGTTGCACCATTAAACTTAGTTGAAGCCAAAATCTACGTATAAACTAAATATTTACGAAAGCCTCCCTGATCAGGAGTAACATTAACAGATAGAATAGCAGGCAGACTGAACTGCATCAATAAGCTCTTGTTTTACATGACAGACTTTGGGTGCGTCACAATCAGCTCCCTAGTTCACTAGTCAGGCCACTGATCAGGGAGTCAGCCCATTGCCTTATGTCCTGATCAGTGCCCTAACTACTGAACCAGGGAGCTGATTGAGACGCACCCTTCAATTCTTTACACGTATATGATAATGCTGACATATAGGCCTACATGCGCTTACATTTTAAGAGAGAAAACATGTGAATGGATTAACTTTATATGCTGTTAACACGAACCCATCCAAAACAGCGCGCCGCTGTGTGCATCTGTTCCATAGGTCCGTGTTGTGAATGATAAATAAAATCAGTCATAATCAATAAATGTAATTTCTTATTTTTTGTGTCAGTATTTATTTATTGATCCTTAATTTTGTTTCAAATAGCCTTTCTTGATGTTATTTATATATAAAAGCACTTATGTTATTCACGATTAAGTATCGTATTTAATGGGAACGTATTTTTATCATTAGTTACGTGAGGCAAAATTTGTAAAGAATAAGGAATAAACTGAAACTTACTGTGATAAAACAATTTCCCATTTGCTTTCCCCTGCCTGTTCTAACATCCTGGCGCACATCAGCTGTCCATCATGTTGAAATAGTAAGGTTTAAACAGTCCGGTTTTAAATTATTTTATAGATACCAATGCAACAGCCGCTCTAGCGCCCCCCTGGTTGCCTGCCAAAATGGCGGAGTTTAGGCTGCGTGACATCAACCTCTGGAGCTCTATACTCCTGTGTTTCAGTTTCTCATTGTCTTTCTTGTTTACGTTTGCATGGTGTGGATAGCTTTTTTCTTGTTTTGGAAAGTACCATGAGCAGGGACGCCGAACGCAAGCATGCTATTTGTCGGAGTGCTACCTACAAGGCTATCGGTTCTGACAGGTTAAACCTAATTAAAATATATTACACTCCTGTGTTATTAAACACCAACTCAATCTCTGCTTCACTGTCTCTCTGTAATTACAAGCGGGATCAGACCTGTGGTGGTCAATCTAAAGCTCAGTCAGTGGTCTATAGCAAATACTTTTCTCTCTTCTCTTTATTTCTTTCGGCTTTCTTTTTCTGCTCATTCACACACTGAAATTAGATCGACATTCTTGTACTTCGAGATAAAACAACGCAGCAAATGTTCAGTTATCAAGGGAAGATTTCATTCCTTGCTTAAAACAAAGCTTTTAGCACTGTGCGTATATCACACCCACTTAAGATGCAGCCAATAAGGCGACATTACAGTGGCTTCCCAGAATGCAGAGCATTAATGTGTCAGGGTTTGGTGAGGGATGAGGCGAGGACTCATTACTGCAGATAAATGGGCTTTTTATTTAATAAAAAATAAAACAAAAACTACCCCGAGGGGATGGACTTGACTTGACTTGACTGAGAGGGAACATTCAATGGTAAGCATATGATGACGATCTGGCACAGTACTGCAAACACAAGGGCTAAATCCGAAATCCCCCCCTACATCCTTAAATAGGGCACTATTTGAGAGGACATCCATTTGTAGTGTCCAAATTTGCTCACTTGTTTTCATTCACTCCTTCAAGTGAACTGTATTAGTGGACTAAAGTAGGGAATAGTGATTGAGGGTTTAGGGGGCGATTTTGAAATCAGCCAAGGAAAATAAATAGGGAGCAAACAAGGCAGGTAACGAGGGAGGACAGGTGTGGAAAATGAACCAATAATCTGGAAACAAGATGGGCGGGGTAAGACAATAGACTGGAGAGCACATGGCACAAGGAAACATACATGACAAGCCATGTGCTCACACCAAACATGACAAAAACACGAGCACATGGCCAGCAAACACAATCATTTGTTCCATGTGCTCAAACAAGAGAGCTAATAAAGAACATGCTGCTAATAAGAACACTCATAAGCCACGTGTTCACACAAAATATGATATGAAAGCATGCTCATTCTGTGTACTCACAACAGAAGACAAACACACGGTGCATGAATGTCCAAATCCTGACGCAGAACCAAAACCAAACTAGACAGAAGTGCCGGGATCCGAACATCACCCTCCGTACACAAGACTACTCACAGGGACAGAGGAAGGCTCTGCCCAAAGGAGCTCGGAACTGCACGCTCAACAAGACTAGACGATAGCAGTGTCAGAGTGCCTGTTACCAACCCAAGAATAAACAGACTGAAGTGACAGAACCCTGACATGATGTTCCTTCAACACCTCTGGTTGTTGATCTTGGATTGTTTGGTTCTTAAAAAAAGCTCATCCTGGACTTGCTGTCATAGCAACAGATCCATAAGCTTAAACCTGCTCGGGAGCAGGCTTATTTTATGAAAACAGGATTAGATTACATCTTTTGAAGCGGCATTGATACTCAAAATCTGTCCCAGCCACTGCTACTTTATTACAAGAGTTCCTTACCGAACCAGGGGGCGATAATAATTTAAAATAATAATAATAACATAAAAAAGTATTTTAAAATAATATTATAATGTTGTTTAGTCTATAGCTGTCTTGCCGCCAGCCAATCGCTGCATTGCTGATTGTGGTTTTGAGTATCGATGCATCTGCCCTCTTCAGGGAACATGAGAACATGCAGTTATCTCAGACATCTTAATCCAGGGGCCGTATTCACAAAACATTTTATCTTAGCACTAAGAGTTCTCCTAAATAGCAGTAAAAGTTCTTAGTTACAAGTTTTCTCTTAAAACCTATACACAAAGCTGTCTATGTTGCTTTATTCAAATAAAGGTTTTAAATTGTAGGCTAAGTGTCACTAATTAAACTAGTATATGTTCAGCTAATTTTCAGCCTCTTTACATGTCTGCATCTCGAGAGATTGTTTATAAAACATAATTTGTCGCTTGAATTCTGCAAAGTTCGGGATATACATTTACCATGTATTAAGCGAGGTACAAAGAACTGACCCCTGATCTCATCTCTTTTGTATTATGGCTTTTTGAAGTCTTATCTCCCCCTCATCCTGAGCATTTATTATCTCTAACCTGGACATTTGTTAGCTGGATTTATGTTTGCATATATTTTGATTTAGGATTAGTCTCATTACTCTGTTTGCTTTGTTTTTCATTTTGAGCGGGTTTGTAATTATGCAACAAAACTTGGAACCTACGCTCTGTTTAGCTTTGCTCTGTTTGAGTTTAGATGATGCCCTAACCGTAGTTAGTTTTCCCCCCATTTACTGTTTGTCATCTAAATCCTACACTTCTAAATTGGAAGTGGCTTAATTAGCACTGCAGAGACAAGTAGTTGAGGCGTTCCCTGACGATTAACTTGAAGTGACAGTGTGTGCTTGTGTGTGCTGTTCTATGTTTAAAGGAGATGTCAGACCGAAGTAGACATGGGAAGAGGAGCAACAATGAGAGAGAACACAGAGTGAGATAACATAAATTGAAAGAAAAGAAAACACTCTCTGCTGAATTTAGTTATTTATTAGTAAGTACCAGTCAAAATGTTTAAGGAAGAGATGCTGAATAAATGTTTTGAGGTGATTTGGAGGAAGATTGTAATGCAGAGATACAGTCTATGAAAGACAACAGACTGAAAAAAAGTTGGTAGATAATATATTTCAGAGTAAATATTACAGTGGAAGTTCATAAAAATATAAAATGATGACCTTTATTTCAGTGGAACACAGAAGGATACATTTTGAATAAAGTTCATACTACTCCTATTCAACAAAAGTACGAGGACAAATGCACCATAACATTAAATGCAAAGCTATAACACATTTGTGTTAAGAACAGACAGAAATATATGTTATTCAATCATAATCAACCCAATATAGCTTAAAATATTCATAGCTGATGAAATTTCACAAAATGCTACCGCAAAAACTAAGATACTAAACTTCTCTGTGTTTGTGTGTGTGTGTGTGTGTGTGTGTGTGTGTGTGTATTTCTCAATAAAGTTTGTGTTATTATTCACAAACATACACAGTATAAAGATTAATCATAAATAAATAGTCAAAAACAAAGAAATAATTAAGAGATTAAATTAAGATGCTTTTTCTTGTCAGTAATGTTGCTTGATTTATATTATAATTTAAATAAACAGTAGCAGATTTAACAGGCTACATTTACAATTCAAGGCCTAATGCACAGATCTGTCATTTGTTTCCCACCGACTTACATTTACTAAAGACAAACCAACAGTCCATTCATGCATCACTGCTTGTTCTATAGGGTCGCAGGGATGCTGGAGCCTATCCCATTGTCTTTGGCCGTAGGCTGGGAAACACCCTGAACTGGCCCAAACCAATGGTGTTTACATTATTATCTTACCAAAATGGACAATTCAACATGCATGCAGCCACATTAGCACAAGGGGCATACAAGTGTGTGAATGCAGCCGCCTGTCAGTCAAACAGTGTGTTTTGGTCGAATTGTGCCAGGACTTTAGCCTAGAAATCTAGACACACCCTAGCGGCAGCAAATCTAATTTGCAGCCAGGGTAGTCTAGCAACTCTCCGTTGGCGTGCGAGCTGGAAAAACCAATCTTTGGTCAGGCCAATCACATCGTGTATTGAGTCGGGCGGTGAGCGGGCTTAAGAATCAGCAGAGCAGTTCCGCGTGCTACTTGTAAACAAAGAATCTGGCGAACAGCGGTCTTTTGAATCAGCTTTGGCCGCAACTCTGGAAGACTTGGAGTTAAGCTTTTCTTTGAGAAAAGAACAAAGAACGGCACTGAAGTCATTCATAAGAAAGGAAGATGTGTTCAGAGTTTTGCCGACCGGATACGGCAAAAGTTTAATCTATCAACTAGCTCCGCTTCACCTTCTTTGCTCTGGTTGGTTGTAGCGCTATCCTATTGCGTGCAGAGGGAATTTGAAAGACAACCGTTTATCCCACCCCTCGGATTGAGCCCTGCAAATGGTGTGTTCCCAGACCCAACATCTTGATGTGGGTCTGGCTTGTCAGGCTACCAGGACTTGGTAATACCAATACTGTAGAAAGTTTGTTATAGAAGTACCAGTACTTTTGAATTGAGTACTGAAAATTGGCCAGGCGCGCCACGCCATATTTGACATCACTCAACACCAAATGCCAATGGTTGTCATGTCTTAGACTTAAGATAAAACAGAAAGAGAAAAACACATAGAGACGTGCAGGAAAACAGCTGCTAGTGCCAAACTTTGGCTCCATGAGCTGCCATCTTTCTAGAAGATGTTGACAGACTGGCAGCAGCAGGCATGTCATCTCATTAAACCTCATCCAATCACACGGTCACCTTCAACTTCTGAAAAGTGCCAATGGTCCTCTGAGGCACAGGGTGGGTAATGAGTTATGTTCAAAGTAAGCTAAATAGGTAATGCTGGCAGGAAAGAAGAGGATAAAGACTGATGTGAGGATGTTAAAACATACATGAGAGGAGAAAAAAGAACCGGGTATGATAGATGCCAAATGAGTGAGTGGAAAACTAATTTTTAATGAAAAAGGAGTTTGCTGCTATCGAGGCCAGTTCATCTTTTTCTCTTTGTTTCTTATGCTCTGGGTTTGGAATAAGCAAGATTTTTCAATTTCCACATAGACTGTCTGAGATGTCGAAAGAGTCACACCATCTGTCACTGTTTATGTGTGTGAGAAAGAAAGAGTTGTGATTATGTGATTATCAAACCTGTTAAAGCTTTCGCAGGTTTGATTTGATAGGAAGATGAAAAGAACAAAAGAGAGAATGAGAGAGAATTTCTGTTGTTACTTAAGGAAAGATAATTCAAGTCAGTCCTCAATCTCACTATAGAGCTTTCGGACAGGATTAGTTTTCAAAATTACGTTTGAGTTACATTTATTTGAGCAAATCTTTGATTTCAGGTAATAATTCAGATTGGATCTCTGTAGTTTTTAGGAGTGTTTGGATCTTAGTGTTACTGAAGGTCATGTTCTCTAGACATGTGCATAATGAAACTCTCTGAAAAAAAAAAACATTATATAAGTTATATGAACATTATGTAAATAATTAAAAGGAGGAGATTATTCCTATTTTTTATTCTAATTTTTGAATTCCTAGTTTTAATTCTTTTTTATGTCACATGGAATGCCAGCAGTACTGTATTTACACTTTATTTTGCACAGAAAGCTGGAAAAAGGTCTTAATGTATGATGAAAGTGCACCAGTGTAACATTAAATGTGTCCTTAGTTATGTTGTTCGACCAAGGTCAGAATAAATGAGAAAATGTGAAAAATAAAATATCACACGGTAAAAATATCCTGTTAAATTTACAATAACAAAATCTGCCTGCTGTGGTTTGCAAGAAATTCACTGTAAAAACAATCTGTGACATTGTTTCTGGTATTTCAGGATGGCATATTGGTGTCTGTAGTTTTTTCCCCCCAACTTTTTCATAGGTGATTTAAAAAAGCCACATGATAAATCCGAGTTCATTATAAGTGGCATGTCTATAAAATTGTCAATACTCCGATAGAAACAAATATACAGTATAGTGACAGCTTCAGTGTAACACTAAAATAAATAAATAACATAAATTGTAACACAAAACACCCTAATGTTACTTGTTACAAAAAGAAGAAGAAACAGAAATATGTACAGTATATAATATACAACCATGTTTCGTGTTGGGACTTATAGGAATGTCCTTTTTACTGTTTTTCACTGGAAATTCAGAGACACTATACAGTATATAATAATTCATAGTTTTAGTTGCAAAAAAACTAATTTGACAATATTTTACAATCAAATTATTCATAATGTGATGTTAAAACAATTTCCCCCAACAGTTTTCCTCCAATATCTGATATTTTTGATGCTGCCCTGCTGCACGCGCCGCTCTGTTTGTTTTTAGGATGTCAAAAGTTTAAAAGTAAATTTTTTGGTTGGAATGCCTAAAATGCCGGTCTAACAGTTCTACGTGTAGACTCTATCGTTGTCACTGAAGACTTGTAGCGCACAATCTCAAATATCTAAACCAATGGAAAAAAAATCTCTGTAAATAAAACAGTGAGGCAAATGGAGAATGGTAATACTGTTTCTCAAGGGCCAGAATTGAATAATATTTTACATAATCTCCATAAAGGGATGTTTTTGTGAAGCATTGTGTGAACAGGGTGCCCATGATCATTTTAAAGAAAGAAGTGTTTTACATCATATTCACACAATGTGATAAAACTGTGAGACATTTGAAAAGAAAATACTGATACTGATACTCATTGATTTTTGCCAGCCATGGCTTATTTCTGTATCGTATCTGCTGTATCTCATCTTCTCTGTATCTTCTCTGCGTCTCAGCTGGTTATATCACTCCTCTCATCCCAGCACTCAAAGATGTGTCGTTTCCTCACTGTCTTCTCTCTTTCCTCATTGAAGGATCAAACAATGTATATGTCATCCCACTCATCCCAGCATTCAAAGGTGGCAATGGCATACTGGCGGCCATTAGAGGTGGCAAAGGAAATGTTTGGTGTCCATCTTGCCGTTTAGCCTGCCGTTTATCAATGCCCTTGGGGACAGATGACTTGACTTGTGAGCCTGTGGAGTTGCTTTACTGCCTTCTTTCTTTCCTTTGACCAGCTTTCCAGCTTCATCAAAGAACAGCATATGTCATCCCACTCGTCCTAGTGTTCACAGCAGGCTTTACTGTTACTAAAGGTATTTTGCAGTGCGAACATCACATCTGACTGGCTCTCCAGCTTTACATTATTAAACAACTCGGTTGTCTCTTTCCAGCCATTATTCCATGCAATCCAGTCAACATCCTCATCCCAAATAACAGTAGCTTGAGTAGACCGTAGACTGGCTTCATCAGACCTGGAGACTCTGCTGGCAAAGAGAAAATACTTCTTTTGCAATAGTTGGTACCCACAGTTCTCTTTGATTCACTGTGTGCTTGGCAGATTGGTGGATCAGCCTTCTAAAGCTCCTCAGCTCCTTAATTTTTCTCACTGGGGTTGGCTTCTCCTCCTGTCACCATTCTATTATTTCGTCCCACTTGTTCCACAACATCCAAGTTCATTACCCTGTTGAAAATAAACAACAGCATATGCTGCTTAGGTATGTTTTGAATCATGGCAGCTGTTTTGAGCTGGTTTATGCTGGTCCTTAGTTGGTCACGAGCTGGTTTAAGCTGGTCCTGAGCTGTTCCAAGCTTTTCATTCACATCTCATGTACTTTAATTCATAGCAGCCAAATATGAGAATATTAGTCTATAAAATAAGACAATAATATAAATTGTTTTGTGTGTAATTTCAAAATGTAAGTCATAGTACCCCAAACTTGACCATTGGAACACAACAAAATGTGAATCTTCTTCTCATGAGCTTGCATTTCCAGTCTCCAGCAATCGCATGCGTGAATGGAAGTGAATGAAACGAAAAGTGTAGTGTGACCCAAACATCCAAAGCGTGGACACAGAAACACCTTCAGGGTATGAGTGCTGAATTGAGATCTTTTTGGCAGATTATTGTGCTTGAACTAGTGTTTAGGATTTTTTAAATGGCTGATTTATAACTTTCTGGAAAATATAAATTAAGCCCTAGATACGTTACCATGGGAAGTTTTACCAGTGCGGATTTTTCTCACCTGGTTTATGAATGTACATACAGGATTTGTTTGGCATTTGATGGTCACATTGATTTGACTGATGCCCCTGCAGATATGTTTCAGAACATCACCACATGGAAAAGACATTGAAGCATTCTGTCATCGCCTCATCTCAGAGTTAAAAATCTAAATCTGGTTGAAGATGGAAATACATTTGGACATCTTTTCCCAGCAATGCAGATGTTTTGCTCCATATTAGTCCAAAACATTAGTGGAACAGTCCATAGCTACAGTTTCATGAAGTCTAAAGTGTAGGGGTGTGCATAATTTGGCGTCTTCTCACTGCAGGGTTAGTGTAGGTAAAAGGCTGTAAATTGAAACCTGCATGAACAATTATCATTATATAAGCGCCAGACTGCTCCAGAGAAACTGTACCTGTAATAAGTGCATTTGTATGTTGCTTCCAATTATTAGTAAATTGCAGTATTTTAGTGATTATTGTCGTTCTAAGTGTTATCACTTTGTCTAAGGATTTATCATTTATAACTCTTTGTTTGGAAATGGATGAGACTATGTGGGTGTATTATTGTAGTAATTTGACTAATAATCCAATTTCCTCCACGCCCTCAAATAAATCATCTGTTAATCGTCATCAGTATATTTGCTGTTGCTGTCTTCTTTCTCCTCTATGTTGAGCGTAGAATCATTCAGACAAAGACAAAGGCGTCTATCTCCACAAGACAGATGAAGAAAAACAGTGTGTGAGGGCAAATGTAGAGAGTACAAACCTGTGTCTGTAGAGCAATTTATATAATGCTCTCTGTTCGGCCCACTGCCAGACATAATATGCTCCTGTCTGTTGCATGCCTAATTCCAGAAGACATATCCACCCTTGTTAAAGGGCTACACAATCTCATCTATCCTTTGCCAGACACTTCTAGAAGCAACACTAGAAGGTAGAATCTGAAAATTCTCTCATGTTTCACCTCTGTTTAGATCTCTACATTAAAAATCACTTGTTTTAAATACTACATTTAGGCAACACATCAAAATGTAGCACAAGGGTTCTCAACGCTGGCCCTAGAGATCCACTTTCCTGCAGAGTTTAGCTCCAACCCTGCCCATACTCACCTGCCTGTAACTTTCTAGTAAATCCACTTCAAGGCAAGCCTCCAAGGTTAGCAAAAAAAAAAAAAAAAAGGCTTAACGCTGTGGTGTGCAGGGAAGGAGACCAGAGGCAGTTTTTTAATGGATTTCAATGGAGGAGAGGCTTAACTACATTGAATAAACTGATTTTAGGGGTAAACAACTGATAATTTAACGAATTGTCAGCCTATCAGCTAATCTTTATCACAGTAAAATGCTGTTTTATAAAATAAGTCACAGACAATGTTGCAACAGGAAGGATTCTGTTTACATCACTTCTCATTCATATGGTATC
Source organism: Gobio gobio (assembly GCF_949357685.1). Classification (NCBI taxonomy): domain Eukaryota; kingdom Metazoa; phylum Chordata; class Actinopteri; order Cypriniformes; family Gobionidae; genus Gobio; species Gobio gobio. The sequence goes on from NC_137098.1 coordinate 27,173,767, forward strand.
CGCAAACAGTGACTGACCGTCGCACAATTTTGACAGAAATTAAATGATGTCAAGGCTGTAATGTGATTGGTTATCAAGGCTCACGTGATTCAAGTTGGCCGACCATTACGCTTCCTCAAATGGTAGAGTCACGGACCCTCGTATCTCCCAAAAATAAGACCATCTCTGGCCATGTCTCAATTTGCGTTCTTAAGTGATCTTGTGTCTGTGTGTTCTCGTTCTACGTCATCATCAACTGTTGAAGTTTAATTCTAATACTCAAGAATGCAAGTACAGAGGAAGCATGAAAGTACCCAGATGTGTTCTTGATATCGAGGATGCATCGAGAGTCGAACCATTATAAATCCCAAAGACGCTGCGGCCGGTTGACGTACAGAGGCCTGTAAGCTTTAAACTTCGTTCTCCCTTAAGCTCGCAAATAAATGACGGCTCATGAATTTGTCTGTTTGTTTTGCTTAATTTTTATAAAGTGATAAAGACCTGAAGAAAGCCTGAGGCACGTACTGGAAATATTCTTATTATGACTACTATTATTAAATATCATTATTAAAACTTGCAAAAACAAAAAAATGTAAATACATTTTACTATGGTTTATTGTGCGTGCAGATTATTTTTTTTAAGCTAAATCAAGTTTATAAGACTTGTTTATTCTTTCTATATAATTAAGATGTGTGGAACATATCCATGTTTGTGCATTAATGTCTATAATGTTTTCTGTAGGTGCAAAACTTTTAGGAAACTTATCCAAGATGTACAGTAGGCTACTCAATATTGGTCAGCCATATCCAACATGAAGAATCAGTGAATGAAACTGACCACAAACACCATTAACTTAAGTAAATTTAAGGCCATAATCAGCAATATGTGTTTACACAAATAACTTTATTTGCATGTTTCATTATATAACAATGAGCTGTTATAAATGCAATGCATAGTGACATAATTGTGTGATGATGCAAGGAACCAATGAATCAGGGTTTTTGTTTTTGTTTTTTTTACCAGTTAATTGAAACAAACTGAACCGGTTTCTGGAAATGAATCAGACTTTACATCACTAGTACATACACATTATTTTATTTCATTTTTGATACTTTTTGGCTTGTAGCAGACATACTGACAGAATCATGCCTTTGTCTTATAAAGCTAGTTCCTCAAATGCTAGTTCCTCAACATTAGCGCAATGTTCAGAGACTCTGCCTGGGCCAGCCATAAGCTGCTTGTCATTGTTCTTTAATTAGAAAGCTGTTATCCAGGGAGTGCCAGATAGAAAAACATGTGCATGACAGCAGAAAACTGTTAAATTATGACTGAATGCTACAGCCTAAATCTACACTGTTGACACCTTTTGATCAATAACTCCACCCAAGATGCGTCACCTTTCATCATGAGGGAGGAGAGCGCATGTGTGTGTGTGTGTGTGTGTGTGTGTGTGTGTGGCTGCTCCGAGCAGTTCTGCCCTGGTTTCAGTGTCTTGTGTGTGTGTGTGTGTGTGTGTGTGTGTGTGTGTGTGTGTGTGTGTGTGTGTGTGTGTGTGTGTGTGTTTAGAGAGGGGAGCAGGTGGTGAAATTTGGAGAACATGACCGACTCATAAATGATGAATATCTCGGTCCCATTGCCCTGCCTGGATGCATCACAGCTATGATATATAAAGCTGCACGACCTCGCGTCTCACTCTCAAGCACACGTTGTTTTTTGCTGAACAAACAGATGCTTAAGACAGTGTGGGTGCTTCTAGGACAATGACCTAAACCCATCTGTGCTTAAAGGGGTACTTCACTTCTGAAGTAATGGGCTTTCAATAAAACCTGGCTGCCTATACAGTAGAAAGTTGAAAAAAAATTGTAATCGGTGCTACCTGACTAGAGAAAACAGAGAAAAACTTCAGCACCTATAATGCACTGGGCATGTTGCCAACCAAGGCCACTCCCACCAGTCTGCTCTGAATACACTTACCAGAGTCAAATAATGCTTGCTTTAGTATGAGATGCTTAGAAAACTATTCATAATGGTTCCTGGGTGCAAGAACTCAGAGTAAATGTTTTCGATCTCCAGTGAAGGATGACCATGAACACAGTGTTATAGGCTTAACGGAGGGGAAAAACTGAAAGAAACTGCTGCCCTTTCAGTTCCACCCAACCCCCAGAAGCAAACCGTTGCATCCTGGTCAGAAATCTGTTTCCATAATGTTCCATTTTTACCATAATGCTGTTTATGGAGTAGGCATAGTACAATACAATTTTCAGTGATAAACCTACCCTTACAAAAACTGTTTTGTTAACCTTCTGTCGATCCGACTGTACGTGAGCGGAGATACAAACATGTGGAAGTATAATCTGTAGTTTTAACGAAAGCCCTGGAGCTGTCAAAAGTTGGACTTTTGTTGACAAGTATAAAGTATGTGAATTTCTCAGTAACACTAACACGGATAATGAGTAAACATTAATTTACATATACTACAGACATTGTAGCAATACAAAGCGGGTTGAAAAACAGAACGACCACTTTTTTGACAAAGAACAACTGAAAGCGTGAGAACCGCAAGGGACTAAACGAGGTAATTAACAAGACACAGCTGAGACACATGAGTACAATTCAAAAACCATGGCAACAGAAGAGCATGAACCAAGAAAACACAGGAAACTAAACTGAGAACAGTGCAAAACTAACTCAAAGTCCAACTGATGCAAAACTCAAACAGATTAAACGTGACAATATTAGATGATAATTTAAACAAGAATGTCAATTTAAAGTGTCATTATTTATTATTTAATCTTAAAAAGGAATGATGACATTCTATTAAACAATATTTCAGATAAAACTTTTTTTGAATTTGATGCAATTGACAGCCCTAAGTGGAAGTAATTATGAGAGGATGTTATCAAATCCCTCGTCTCTAAATAAACAGCCATCTCAATGCACACTCACCCCCTATGGAGGAAATGTAGATTGCATTACCATGTAATATTCATTGCAGAAGTGTTTTTGATTGGATGCTTATTTTGAGTTGAGGCTTTATGGATTGCATGGAAATTGCATGCATTTGATTGTAGGGGAGAGCGGGACACAACCTAACACTTTTTGACTTTCTCAGTTTGTGTACATTTCTTTTTTCCCCACATTAATTTCACACGTCTTATACAATTGTGTGGTTTTGTTTCATTAATACAGTGTATACTTTTATTTATATACCCCGAAAGAATGGAAGTGAAATGTTGTGGTACATTGTGTACATGTGAAGGGCACAATGTAACATGACCATATGACAGCTTACAGATCTGATTCGAATAGAAAAAAATATACAAGACGAACTAAAATTGTTTGTCAATAAAATACAATTATCAACTTTTTTTTTAATACAACTTTTTTAATAATAAAAAATAACCACATTTTTGAGTTTGACAACAAACACACCACAAACACAGCTATAGAGCATAGTTCAAAACATAATAATTATTAGTCATTTCTGAACATTGACTCTCAGTCTTTATTCACCTTTTTCTCATGGTTTCTCAATAGAATTCTTAAAAGTATAGAATAGAATAGGGACACGTTGTAACGCAACTGGGATTTAAACCCGGCTTGTGTCTTCTGCTGGTTTGATAAGCATTAAATGACTATCTCAACTGTTAAATAACAGATATAAGATTAAATTAATATCAGATTTGTCAAATTTTAAATAAACACAAAAAAACAGAGATGAAAAATTAACTTAAGTAAAACTTTACTTTTGCTATGGTTAAATAAATGCTCAGTGATATCTTCCAAAGATCTTTTTATTTCGGCACTTAGGTTGTGCCCTGCTCACCCCTATATCTGATGCCATGACCTCCATATTTGTGTGTCTGAAGTTTAAGTATGTTGGAATACTTATCACAAGTGATGTTGCATTAACTCCCTGTATGTTTGGCTCAAGGCGGGATCTGCAAGGTCACATGATACTGAATGCTTATATGTGTGCACTGCTACACTTCAGTATGAGCAAGAGATTAGAGTTTGATTCAGTTGCCTGTGGAAGTTTGTGTGTCAGTATATGTTCTTGTCTCTGTGTCTTACAATAAGGCCTTTGTCCAAAGAATAGTTAAAGCATTAAATCAGAGCATGTGTTTGCCAAAATGTAATTATTATTTTGTCCACTTAATGGCACTTGTTTTAAGAGGCTTTCTTGGTCTTAATATGACCTTGGATGTCCTCTTTACATAGTACCATAGAAGTACCATCATAGAGTGATGGGATCAGATGGTGGTTAATACAGCTCTGGAAAAAATTAAGAGACCCTTGAAATACTACATTTATCTATTTCTATTTATCTATCAGAAATTAGGTGGTAACGTTGCTGTTTTTTGAAGTAATTCAACACACAGCTTCACTATTAATAGAGAGATTCTGCATAGATGAAGGTAATTCACACACGCACAAATTCATTCATTTATTTGAATGAAATAGAGAGAGAGGCTATTTAAAATTAACACCTAATCGTGGATTATCTCATTCACTTAAAAACAATATATTGATTTAAATTTTGTAAGACACTTTTTCTTTACAAAGTCCATATGCGAAGAGGCATGAACGATCATGAATAATGCTGTGATTTATACCCGAGGAGACAAAGAACCACACAATGAGTCCATAATGAATGAGCATTTGAGTCAAGTCTGTAAAAGAGGGGAACTCTTTACAAAATTTACAAAAGAAATGAATATTTTTTGTAGTTTATTTAGAATATAGTTAACAATATAAAGTGAGAGCCAAAGGCACATTACAAAGGCCTACTATATTATAAATTATCAAAAGATTTGACATTACAATTTTTTTATGGTTTTGAAAGAAGTCAAATGATGCTCAAAAAACAGTAATATTGTAACATTGAACACAATTCAGTATTCAGTAAATACAAATAACAGAATAATTGGTAATGATGAATGTTATAAGTAAAACATTTGGGATTTAAAACAACATAATGCAATACAATTATGATTTCAAAGAGGATAGGGTGAATTTGGGTTGATTGGGACACTTTTTTCCCAGTCATTTCAATGGCAACATCTTTCTGAATCATTCGATTTTTGTAAACTATCCGATACACACAATACTTCAATATCATTCTGTGTTTCGGTTCATTTATGAGATGCTCCAGTTCACATGCAATGCATGATCGCGCAGGCGCCTATTATAGGCTGTTGTCTGCTATATTTTTTTCTTATTTATTAAATCCAGGCAATTGGTTGATGAAACGTTGATTTAAAATCAAGATACAATTTACACAAAACGAAATTCACTTTAAAGAAAGACTTTCTACACGACTTCACATCTTGTAAATTGGAAAAAAATATTTATTTTAAAACTGATCCAGAAACCATGATTTTTATATTCATAAACAATAGTATTTGCATGACAAGGAACGTCATACTTCATACCAAGGAATACTATGGTATAACCATGTTACCATGGCCACAAAAATCTGTTTGTAAATGGCATTCTTCTTCAGACATTTTCACTGTATTTTTCTGCTCTGCATTGGTGGACAAACATTTTCAGTCTGACTCTTTTCAGTTCATACAAAAACTACACCACATGTCCCTTCTTTTGCTTCTGACTCTGACTGCTTCTGTCAAGCCAGCACTTCTCAGAGTGACTGCAATTGAAATCCTCTTTGTTTCACATCTGTTGGGTATTACTATCTTTGTCTTCCTTTCTTTATGGTCTCTATTTGTGGAATTTGTTGACTGTAACTTAATGACTTAAATCGTCCATGACTATTTTGTAGAGGGTTCTCTGGGCCAGACTATCACATCTGCCCTCAGCTTTGTCACCCTTAAAGGTGAAGTGTGTAATTTTTTCGATGTTAAAATATTCTCTCCTATCGCAGCCTAATGTGCAGAGACAACTATAAATAAGCTATTCATAAGTGGATTTCCTGAAGAGTGGAAACATGGTGGCTCGTTGCCACTTTCAAAGCATTGCTGTATTTGAGTGGTTTGATACATCATCTTTTGGTTCAACCAGTGGCGTGATTTGGGGGGTCTTTTTCCAAACTTTTAGTCAGGTGATGGTGTGAAAGAGCTGGTAAATGTCTTGTGTAAAATCTGTTCCAAAACAGGGGTTATATTATTTTTTATTTATGGCACAAATTACACACTGCAGCGTTAACTTGAATAACTTGTGGTCATCCATCCAAACCAACCTTGACCTTATGTAGTATACTGACTTAATGTTTTTTTTTAATCTAAACTATGTAAGTGATTAAATATCTTGTCATCATTCTTCATGCAGCTCTATGTGTTTGGGCATGAAGGAACTGTACTGCTGTACACTGCACAAATGAGTTCCTAAATAATGAAATGCTAATAATAATAATGAAATTCAATCAATCCTTTCCTCTGATCATGTAATTATAAGTTGGTGTGTAGCATTTATCTTTATTAATCCGCTTCCGTTCGAGTGTGAGTTGCATTAATTAAACTATGTACACAGTTCAATGTACTGAACATGTCGATCCTTGTCTCTTATTAATTATCAGCAACCACAACCTGCTAATCATCATGATCAGCAAGAGCTACTGGAAGTAAAGTGTGGAATTTTCATTTGTGTGTGTGTGTTTGTGTGTGTGTGTGTGTGTGTGTGTGTGTGTGTGTGTGTGTGTGTGCGTGCGTGCGTGTGTGTTCAAGTAAACCATATGTTATGGGGACGAACGACGGCCACAAAGATGACAATATGCAAAATTCTTGTCCTTATGGCGACATTTTTGGTCCCCATATAAATCCTACTAATTGATGTTTTTTGGAGAAAAAAAAAAAGCTGAATATTTTCTGTGATGTGTAGGTTTAGTGGTAGGTTTAGGGTAAAGGGGTATAATACACAGTTTGTACAGTATACAAATCATTATGTTTATGAAAAGTCCCCATAAATGAAAACACAATGTGTTTGTGTGTGTAAACAATGACCAGGTATCTTTATCTGAAGGTGACTTCAGAGCAGAATTGCTAATATTGGCACTCTGCGATTCTGGCTGTGATTCTGTAAGATATAATTTAATGCTTCAAGGCTTTCTTTAGAAATGAAAACACTCAAGAAAATGAAAGTGGAGAGTTTAGGACTCACACTTAGAGAAGGAGCTCATTAATGCTTCAAAATTCAGTTGAAGTTGAGAAAACACTCAACATACCTTTTTATAGCAACACCCTTGGCAAAATGATACTCTCTGGGGCGATTTCACTTTTGCTTATGTTATTACAGTGCCAAAAATTGTGTTGCGTGTACATATTTTGACAATTTTATAGTCTGTTGTACGGCTCTTTGATTGATAATTTTGATACAGTTGTAACAGAGTTTCTGCGACACATTTCTGCGAAATTTCGAATAGTTTCGTAATAGCGCCCCCCTAGCGTATAACAGTGGAAACAGAAAATTCCGTGTTTGGCAGGGAAAGAGTTAAAGAACCAATAAGAGAACATGTTTTTATTTGAGGATCTATCCTTTCGATACAAAAGTCAGTATCAAAAGTATCGATATTACAGGATCGATCCGCCCACCCCTGATGACCTGAGTAAAATGTATACCTAATGTAAATGTAACGGTGTGGTGACCCACAAAGAGGACTGTTAGAGACATTCACTAAGGGACTGTACCTTTAAGGGAGAAGGAGAAGATTAGGCGGTTCCGGTTGAAACGTTTTGTTGTGATGTTTTGATCTCACTCGCTGTTCAGTTCTGAGTTAAATAATAAGTGGAGAATAAAGCTGATTCGACGCATCTCCGTCTCTTGTCTCCTCCTTTATTGCACTCCACAACGGTATCATTTCAAAGTTTCCGTTCTCAAGTCACCAAACACTGTTGCCATCCCAATTAAATAAAAAAAAATATTTTTCGTGTAAGTGGTCCCAAAGTAAATAATTAATAATTTTTTTACAATGGTAATGAATCAATCAAATACTTAACTTTTTTCTAGAGATGATGTACAGACAAAGCAATCTCTCTTCCATAAATGTCCTACTATCACTGTAAAGCTGCTTTGAAACAATCTATATTGTAAAAAGCGCTATATAAATGAAGGTGACTTGACTTGATTTGACTTGTTGATTTGGATAAAAGCTTCTGCCAAAAGTAAACAAGCACTTTCTACGTGATAAAGAGCCATTTCAGGAGCTTGTGATGGAGTGATGCTGTTCAGTCCCAGTAAAGTACACTAGATCAAGGTAATCTGCTGCATCCTACACAACATAGCACTCAGAAACAACCTGAAAGATGGCATACAAATTGTTTTTAGCACAGATGCTTTGGTCATGCTTGCACTGTTACCCATTTGCATAAATCATTTAGTGAATTGGGTGTTAAAACAACACAGACAGCATTGGGTAAATAAAACCGTGCTAACAAAGATTCAATCTCAGAGAATCCACTACTCTCTCTTACTTTCTGTCCTTCCTTTGTTTCTTTACCTCTTCTCTATCTTCATCTCACTTCTTCCGTACTGTTTTACAATATTGAAGAGTAGTGTGTGTGTGTGTGTGTGTGTGTGTGTGTGTGTGTGTGTGTGTGTGTGTGTGTGTGTGTGTGTGTGTGTGTGTGTGTGTGTGTGTGTGTGTGTGTGTGTGTGTGTGTGTGTGTGTGTGTGTGTGTGTGTGTGTGTGTGTGTGTGTGTGTGTGTGTGTGTGTGTGTGTGTGTGTGTGTGTGTGTGTGTGTGTGTGTGTGTGTGTGTGTGTGTGTGTGTGTGTGTGTGTGTGTGTGTGTGTGTGTGTGTGTGGGAGAAGCAGCAGGCAAACACAATAAAACATAGCTGACAAGATCTTAATTGAGCCTCTGGATTCAGCTCAAGAAAACAAAAAAATCTAATAAGAGCACGGCGAAGTGAGGGAAGGAGGAGGGAACAGGATGGAGGGCATGGGGAAATGTACTAGAGAGGTAGATGTGAATGAGAGATGGTCAGCGGGAACGCAAGAGTGAGTTGGTACAAAAAGTTAAGAGGAGAGCAGGAGGTTGAAAGCAGGAGGCCAGAGAAAGGTGAAGAGAGAATTTTCTCAGTCCTCTGAGGAGAAGCTTGGATCTCAGCTCATGAATAATCTAAGCTAAAGGTTGATCAGTCAAACTGACATTGCATTAATGGATTTGAGAGAAACACGAGGAGAGGAAAAGTGTTGAAATTGCTACACTGGGAAGGAAGATTAAATTGAAGAGGCACTTATAATCTGTAATACTTTCGGATTCAGAACACTTTCTTCTGAGTGTGTGCAGTGTGCTTATATACTTTAGGAATGTACGTCTCTTTGTCGATTAGAAAATCCCAACGTCAACCGAAGTTTTCATCCTCTTTAAATAATGTATTCGCTCTCTTCGTCTTTCTCTCTCTCTCTCTCTGTTCCTCACACAGAAGAAGATGAGGGCTATTGATTAAGCCTGCTTTAATTTAATGTGTCTGTTGGTTTTAATTGAACTAAGATGAATGAATGAGTAATGAAGTCAGTGGGTGGTGAAAGTGGGGAAACTGAGGTATTACAACCACAATAATACTCTGTTCTTCTTGAGTTTGACACAGGGGTTTGTGACTTCTCGCTTATCCATATATACACGCAAATACTGTTGAGACTCTAAAATGAATAAATATATAATATATAAATAAATAATATATCACTCTTCCACTCTCTCCTTTTTTTACAGACTGTCACAGATTTGATATCCCTTACCAAAAACAACTATGGTACTATAGTGGGTAGACCTCTGCATATTCTCTATTTTTACCAACGCTATCTCCTGAAAATTTGTATGTATTTGTACGAGGTGGCTAATTCGTATTAATTCGTATGACCTCATTCATACATATTCGTACGATTTGTCTAAACCCCAGTGAGAGGTAGGTTTAGGGGCAGGGTTAGGGGTTGGTAATTCGTACAAATTCATACGAATTGGACAACTCGTAAAATACGTACAATTTAGCAAAAAATCATACAAATAAGTACGAGTAAGGTCATACAAATTCATATGAATTAGCCACCTCTTAAAATACGTACAAATTGCCATGAGATCGGGTTGAATTTTTACTAAGTATGTTGTAATGTAGCGTTTTCCTTAGCTTTTTGGGGACATTTTTGGTTTTCATTTTTACAAAACCTTACATTTACAGCTCAAAAATCAAGATGCAATTATATTGTGCACCAGGTAAATGGTTCACAGATGTTTCATAAATAAATTCAGACCAGAAGTTTTTATTATATGCAGAGTTTATTGATTAGTTATCATATTATTATTATTTCCAGAAACTATGCATTCAATTGATCAAAAGTGACAGTATAGACATTTATTACACAAGTTACAAACGATTTCCACAAACATTTTAGGCAGCACAACATTGATAATAAGAAGAAATGCTACTTAAGCACCAAATCAGCATATTTTAATGATTTCTGAAGGATCTGTGACACTGAAGACTGGAGAAATAGCTGCTAAATTCAGCTTTGCCATCATAGGAATCAATTGCATTTTTAAATATATTATAATTTAAAAAGTTTTATAAGTTAAGCTTCTGTTAAAGATTTAAAAAAATGTACCGACCCTAAATATTTAAACAGCTACTGTGCTACGTCAAATAATACCATGGCACGCAAGTATGAATATCATAGATTTCTGTGCAGGATATTGGCTGACCAGTTTCAGTGTACTTGTTATATTATGCAGTTCTTATTATAGCTCAAGATTGTTGTTACTGCTGTAATATCTCTCTATGGGAGTATGATGTCCTAAATTTGTTTATTAATTATGAAGCAATTATTCTCAATCCAGTACTTAAAGTTTCCACAATAGTGGCACTTACATTGGCACTACAAAACGTCATTATTACTGTATGGAATGATGTATTTTGGGTGTGTGTTTGTTTACTGTATGTCAGGGTTATGCAAATCCTGCCGTGAATTACAGATGAATGCATTAAACTCAAATTCTTGTTGTTTGGAGTGAAAGTTTCACAGCATGTGTGATTTAGAGTAATTAAAATAGAAATTATGTAAGTGTGTTTAAAACAATGACAATGTTTTTAGCTTAATGTCTCCTGTGTCTCTTTTTCTCTCTCTACAGGAAAACAATTGAGGTGAAGATCATAGATGATGAAGAGTATGAAAAGAACAAGAGCTTCAGCATTGAGTTAGGAGAGCCAGTGCTTCTCGAGATTGGACAAAAACATGGTAAAGTGTGTAAATATGCGTGTGCACATATGTTCTTACATGTCTACATGTTAGAGCTGAACTGAAAGGCCTTTAAAATTTCAATTCAATTTCTGAATTTGAATTGAAAGGTGCAGTAAGCGATATCTGAGAAACGCTGTTGATATTTGAAATGCCCATAACACTGTAAAAAAAATTCTGGTCTCCAATTGAAAATTTTCAAGTGACCGATCACATCTACATTTTTCAGTTGGCCAAATTGAATTTCTGTGAATTGATGCAATTTAATTCACAGAAATTCAATTTGGCTAACTAAAAAATGTAGATGTGATCGGTCACTTGAAAATTTTCAATTGGAGACCAGAATTTTTTTTACAGTGAAGAAACACACCCCTACCCAAAAGGATCACACCACTATATTGATAGCTCCGCCCCCAAATTCACAAACACACTATGGCTGCGTTCCACTCCAAATTTCTATGCCCTTCACTCGCTAACTTCGTGGACTCAGATGTGCGTCATTGCTTGCGTTGCATGAGTGCCCACTACTGGTGGAACTTGTACATAAGATTTAAAAGTGCTGTATGTACGTTTTCGACCGTACCAAAGCATACAAATACCATAATATGTTTGCAGATATTTAGGAAACATGCTGAGTTCACATCCAGATTTTTCCGAAAAATTATGCTGCAACCAGTTATTCTACTTTGAAACAGCGTTGTTCCATGTCGGAATGTCTGTTTTTGTTTTGGTCTGTGCAGTAACGCACGTTGCCAATTTACCGAATAGTATTTCGACACCACAGGTTGCCAGTTGGTGAAAAACACAGCGTATTGCTGCCATGTATTCGCAGATTCTACCCGACCTAAAAAGCCTCGGCATCCATCTAAAAATCTCTATGAACAGAAGCACATTAAAATGCAGATAAATCAACTTAGTGTGCAAGGTTTATTGCCTTCCATTGTCAATTGCGCTCGTTCCTGTTGCGTGTCCTCAAACTGGCAACCCGTGTGAATGTCGAGTCTGAAGAGGAGGGGGCAGGGGAAACAATAGTTTGAATTTGGACTGCAGTACCCATTTCAACCACTAGCTGTTATTCTTACATATGCTGCGTCCCAATTCGCATACTATCCGTACTAAATAGTATTCGAAAAAATAATTAGTATGTCCCAAATCTTAGTATGTTGAAAAAATATTCCAAAGATTCCCGGATGGTTACCTTTTCCGGTCAGAATCCGAAATGCAGGTCGATGCGCACTCTAATGGCTGATATTGCCCACAACCCATTGCGAGATGGACGAGGATTTGATTAGAACTACAAACGCGGATAAAAAGTGTTTAAAAAACTACAAACATGACGGTTACGCGAGTCTGACGGTTAAGTGGAGAGGATTAGATAAAGTGGTTTGAGTGAGCAATTATCAGTATTTAACCTGACGAAAAGATATTTATTCAATATTATCCACATTATATTTCTCCTTCAGCAGCATTGAGAACTTTTGTAATGATACGTTTGGGCATTAACTTTGCAAACACATGAGAGGAGTCTCTGCATTAAAGACCCACGAAAGGCAGATCAACGAGCGACTACATTTCTCTCCGATACGGTAGGAAATTAAATTGAAAGTGGGGGATTTGAACTGTGACGATGATTGACAGGGCAGTTTAAACGGTGACGGGACGCACGTAACAGAGTCTGTTAAAGATGACGAAGTAGTATGTCCCAAAGCTTGCATACTCTTCTGCTACACACTCAAAAGTATGTACTTTTTCTTCACAAAAAGAGTACATACTTTTAGGACGTAGTATAAGTAGGCAAATTGGGACACAGCCATACACTATTAAATGAAAAGCCCTTGGAATTCACTATGGAGCTGATTTATTATTTAAACCCCTTTTTTACTTATGAATTTGTTTCATGCACTATTCTATATGCATATTGTTGGAGAAAATATATGAAATCCTAGGTTTATGAGCTGTTGGAGAAAGAGACAATGTTTTAATAAATAAATAACAATAGTATAAACTTTGACTGTGAACATAAGGTAGCTACAGGTATTATGTGATTAAATCTCAGTATAATTAATATATTACACACTATTATGTGATTCATTCACAAAATAATTAATATATCATACACTTTTAGCTTTTCACTCAGTTAAGCGCGATCTGCTGTGGCGTCACAATCAAGTTGAATTGTGGGATATAGAGGAGCTTGAAGTGTACATCGGAGTGAACTTGCTCCCTCTGTCAAAATTGAGGGGAAGAGGGTCTGTCCATATAAACTTCCCTCATCGACTTCACGCAGTGGAACGCACATCAAAATGGCGGCGGGGATTCCCCCGAGGGGAAGTGCTTAGGGAAGTTTGTGAGTGCATGTCTAAAAGTGGAATGGAATGCAGCCTATGTAACCCATGCACCTCCACCCTTATGACTGTAGGATCACACTCCTATGTTGATTGCTCTGCCTCCAAATTCACAAACACACTATGCAACACAGGCCCCTCCCCCCTTACTTCTGATTGGCATAAAGTATGTTTTGGTGCTCGGTCCAATCCACTTTCAAAAGTGTTTCTCAGAATTCGCTTATTGCACCTTTTAAGTGAGGTAGCAAACCTGACACAAATTGCAATTTGAATTTGAATTTTAATAAGATTCAATTTGAATAAGATTCAAAGAACATTAAAAATGTTTAAAAAAATTATTTCATCCATTAAAAAAGAAAAGAAAAATAAATTGGTCAAATTAGTCTTCAGTAAAGGTTGTTTTTGTGTGTGGACAACATTTGTGTGTGGATCTTCAATTTACCAGCCATTATTCTCACGATTTCACACTTTTGCTAATCGGGATGGATAGTAATAAGAGACTGCTTGCTAATTAGCCATTGGATTACAGAAGATGGAAACAGTTGAATGTCTTCTGCTTTGTTTACACCAGCAGCCGTGTTTTGTGCAACTTTCTGCTGCACATTCTCAGATAATAAAAAAATAAATAAAGCCTGCAAATGAGCAGTGCTGTCGAAGCTGCAAATAAAATGATTGTCATTTAATGACGAGAACATGAACAAAGTGATGAAAGATGAAAGGTTACAGATAAAAGAAAGGAAAAAGGCTAAATTAAAAAACAGAAGGGGATGAAGAATGATTACATAATGCTCTTTTAAGCTTAAGGACGTGGTTTTTAATGGAGTGAAAATGATTTCTTTCTCTCTCTCTCTCTCTCTTAGAATGCATCATTTCATATCCCTTGGCTTAGTAAATAATGTTTACTCATAGGAAATATGTTTACAGTAAAGTATTATACACTACCTGCAGTCTGTGAAGTTTGTTACCTCAGGAAACAAATTGGCTGTCTCTAAATCACCTTGTGCTAGCAGTGTGACTGGAGGCTATCACTATTCTCTACATTATTTATACAGCCTTCTCCGGAAATGACCCTTCCATCTTAAACGCCTTATTTTACAATTCAATTAACACAGTGACGCTCATAAGATTTACGAAATTTCCTGCTTGTCATTTTCAGAAATTGAGAAGTGTATCTTTCCATCCAGCCATCAGTCACTGATGTACTAGCTCATTTTTGTTCGCTCTGATTATCTTCATGAGATTTAATATTTACATCCTACTAGCTGGAGAAATAGAGGGAATATGTTTCTAATATAGCTGCTGTTTTTCTTTGTCTACTTTGTCTACATACATGTTTGTGTATGTATGTGTACTGTAGGGGACTCTAATGAAAATAAGCCAGAGGTTGGGGCGGAGGAAGAGGAAGTAGCTAAAATGGGATGTCCTAGTCTGGGAGAACATACCAGATTGGAGGTGGTGATTGAAGAGTCCTATGAGTTTAAGGTACAACTGCCTCTAACACCCTTTAGTAGAGCAACAATGCAAAATGAGATACAAATAATAGTTATTTAGCAATGCATGGTGATCAATGTATAATATTTAAGCAGTAGGCCTACCACCACAGCTGTGCTAATATGCAGTATTATTGTGAGTGTGATATTGCTTTTATGTAATAGTTTAATATACAACAATATAACTATATATTTTTCTCCACCAACAAAATAGTTCCAAGTAAAGCCAAAACATCAAACAGGTCTGAAACAGTTCTTAATATGTGACTGAAACTGTGTGTGTGTGTGTGTAGAATACGGTGGATAAGCTCATTAAGAAGACAAACCTGGCTCTGGTAGTCGGCAGCAGTAGCTGGAGAGAGCAGTTTGTTAGTGCTGTTACTGTGAGCGCAGGTAAGCTATACTTCCTTTTTGATCATCCTTTACGTTTTGTCACATGGGCATCATTGTATGGGCACCATTTATAACCCATACAATTATGAATATGCATTAATGTGCAAGGACATGTTAAACTGGTCAAAATACATTTATAATGTTACAAAATATTTATATTTCAAATGCTGTTCTTTTGAACTTTCGATTCATCAATGCCATGAAAAAATATCACTTTTTCCATACAAATATTACGCAGAATATAAGAATATAAGAAATGATATGAAACGTTTCTTTAGCACCAAATCCGCATATTAGATTTCTGAAGGATCATATGACACTGAAGACTGGAGTAATGATGCTGGAAATTCAGCTTTGCCAAAACAAGAATATATTATATTTTAAAACACATTAAAATATAAAACAGCTATTTTAAATTGTAATAATATATATATATTTTAGTATGTACCTTGAGATAATATCGATATCGTGTTTCCAATAATGGAAACACTTTACAATAAGGTCTCATTAGTTAACATTAGTTAATCCATTAGTTAACATGAACTAACTGAGAAATATTTTTATAGCATTTATTACCCTTTGTTAATATTAGTTAAAAATATTCATATTCATGTTAGTTCACAGTGCACCAACTAATGTTAACAGATACGGTTACACGTTACAATAAGGTTTTATTAGTTAACATTAGTGTAACTAACATGAACTAACCATCCATGAGCAGTACATTTGTTACTGTATTTTTTCATCTTTGTTAAAGTTAGTTAATAAAAATACAGCTGTTCATGGTTTGTTCATGTTAGGTCACGGTGCATTAACTAATGTTAACAAGATTTAAATCAAGTATTAGTAAATGTTGAAATTAACATTAACAAATATAAATAAATGCTTTATAAGTGCTGTTCATTATTAGTTCATGTTTACTATACTATTACTATGTAGTTAGTTAACTAATGTTAACTAGAGAACCTTATTGTAAAGTGTTTGCACAGATACAACCTTTGACTTTAATAATGTATTATATGTTGAGATTGACAATCTTAGATTAGTCTAAGATTAATCAATGCTGTAGAAATATTGCTCATTATAGTTCATGTTAACTAATGTAGTTAACTAATGAAACCTTATTGTGAAATGTTACCACAATAATGTTAATAAAGTATTTTGCTCAAATAAAAAAATGCCATATATTATTTTCAACCCTCATTCTGACCCTCTGGCCGTTTACTGACAAACCTTAAAGGAGCCACCCCTTAAAATCAGATTATTTCAGACAGCGGGCTCCTTTAAGGTTTGTCAGTAAACAGCCACTGTTATGAACGTCATTGCATAGGAAACAGTATATCATCACTCCCTCGCTATTGCTTTGAAAACATTATCCATATAAAAGCGTAATTTACATACAAACCATTATGAGATGATTTACTTGTGGTTTGCGACGTAGCGGCAGTTAGATCTAATACAGTTGGCTGCTACTGTACATCTATACATCAAAAAGTGTGCAAAGATTTATGAGGCACATTTTCATACAGCTTTAACATCCTCATGCCCACTAACATATACTACTCATCTTTCTTTGACCTCTCAGGTGATGACAATGAGGAGGAGAGTGGTGAAGAGCGTCTTCCATCCTGCTTTGATTATATCATGCACTTCCTCACAGTCTTCTGGAAGGTTCTGTTTGCCTTCGTCCCACCTACAGAGTACTGGAACGGATGGGCATGCTTCATTGTGTCCATCATTCTGATTGGTGTGTTGACGGCAGTCACAGGAGATCTCGCTTCCCACTTTGGGTGCACTATTGGTCTGAAGGATTCAGTCACCGCCGTGGTCTTTGTTGCCTTGGGGACATCTGTCCCAGGTAAGTGTCCAAGTTACCAAGTCTCTCATAATACAGAGAAATGGCATCTGAGGCATTCCTCAATCGTTTCTTTTCTATCTTAACATGTAAGAATTAATTCAGGAATTAAATGAATCTATGAAATAAAGAACATGTGAATTGTGCTTCCACATTCAAAACAATCCTGCAGTATGCAAAAGCTAATTCAAAATATTAATAAATACTATAATAGTATAATACTAAAAGAACATCATAATGACACTCTCACGTCCGGAGAAAGCAGGCTGAGGCATGGATCTAAGTGCAGCGGTTTAATAAAGAAACAACTGTTCAAACGAAAGGAAACATGGAGAACAAGGAACCAAAGCTAACAGAAAACAGGGACCATCACATTCAACAACTGACAGAGCACAAATTAAACACAAGGGCTATATACAGGTAGCCTGGCTCCGCCCTCCTACGTACTTCCGCTCAATTTTCCTTTTCCTTCAGTACTCCGTCTGGGATTGCGTTATATTCTTTGGTTTTCTCCGGTCAAATTTTAACCGGCCCAATCAGCGAACAGAGGCACTGGCTGAGAACGATGACGTTGATGCCGTGCGCTAGTTTGAGATGACATACCTCATGGCCAAATGTTAGTGATTGGTTATGGCTGACCCAGAGTGGCTCTGGGCAGATCCAATAGTTTTAAACTTCAACAGAGTACCGCCTTCAAGGAAGTTAACGCTTGTCAATTGAGAGTGGCCAGACTCTCTGTACAAATGAAATGTACGAGAGTCTGGTAGGACCGGGCTAATATAGTATACACATGGGCACACAAGCTCAACAGAAGTAACAAGGAAACAAAATACACCTGGGGAGACTAATCAACATGAAAAACTACAAAACTACGAACATAGCCAAGGGAACAGAACACATAAATATTCACAGAAACAATAGGAACATAAACAATTCAAAATAAAAGTCCAACACTGGGATTGTTACAGACACAGCTTGTTAATCTACATAAATGCCACGTCTATTACCTAGCACAGTGTTTTCCAACCTTTATGTTGTCACGGCACAGCACTAAGCAATAAAATATAACAAAATTGCACAAACATGCATTGCTTTAAAGTGGCATATTAAAACTGGATATAATATTAAAAGTAGTGCAGAGGTGAACAAAATAATGTCATATAGGTAGCTATGATGTTGTTGGTGATGATAAAACAACAAATGTACATGTCACCGTCAGGCGGAAACCCTGTATTTTTTAAATAATTAAACACGGTGTCGTCAAAGTTGGTAATGTGGCTTTATATATGGTCAGACACTTGCATTTGACTTGTTTTTGACCAGCAAATGGCAAAGATATGTGTTTTGTCCGGCATCTGAAGCAGCCAGTGCGTCACATTACATTTTCATCAACTTACAGGTTATAAGGTGCGCTATAATATGTGCGCTCAGTTGTTCTTGTTGTTGAATACAACTGGCAAAAATCTCATGATATAAAAGATAAAGCACTATGCACAGGATATTTAAAACAGTTTAAAAGGGAGGAGTTGGGGTGGTTGAGGGATGCTGGAAAAGGTATTTTGGCGATATATACCTCCTCTTGCGTTAATTAGGTTAATTATCTGAACATGCTCCTCCCAAACATTGTTAATAAAACATCCTTTTGAGGATCTAATGGAGGTACAAAGTTTAGTCACAACCTTTTCATTGGTTAGATATTTGTAAAAACCCACATACAGATACAGTAAAGGATGACCAATAGCATTAGTTTTTTAAAACAATCAAACAAATGATGAAATATAGAGATACTGCCAGACAGCGCGCAACAATATATTCTTATTTGTAGCATATATTTTATTCAGTTTTTGGAATTTGATCATTTTCCATGGCACACCTGACAACCTGTCATGATACACTAGTGGTTGGGAAACATTGACCTAGCAGACACTTTTCTTCATCATAGACCAGGTTTATGAATTTGGCTGTGTATGTTTTGAGCGTGGCTGGTTATGTTTGCAGCTGGTGTATCAGTGCATATGTCTGTACTATATGTGTGTCTGTTTGTTTTTTCTTTGATTCTTTCCAGTGCCCTCACCTCAACCCTGTCTCTTTTTTTCTCTCTTCCTCCTTTTTCTTTCTCTTCCTTTTTCCAAAATTCCTCTTTTGCTTTTGTCTTTTGCTTACCCCATTCCTTGACCTTTCTTTCTGATACTTCCCACTTCAACTTTCACTCAAATCCTGTTCTTTTTCATTCAATAACAAGATCTTGCAGCTCAAATTGTGATTGTATTAGTCTGATCAATTTAATTCTGTCTCTTCTTTGCACAGACACTTTTGCCAGTAAGGTTGCTGCCATCCAAGACCAGTATGCTGACGCCTCCATTGGTAATGTGACGGGCAGCAACGCTGTCAATGTTTTCCTGGGCATCGGCGTGGCGTGGACCATAGCTGCTGTATACTGGCGTACCAAAGGCAAACCATTCCAGGTTGAGCCTGGCTCTCTGGCCTTCTCCGTCACACTCTTCACTGCTATGGCTGTGGCGGCTGTCGGTGTGCTGTTGTATCGTCGGCGCCCCTCAGTGGCTGGAGGAGAGCTCGGCGGCCCACGGACTTGCAAGATATTGACATCCTTACTTTTCGTTTCCCTCTGGCTGATCTACATCCTGTTGGCCTCATTGGAAGCGTACTGCCACATCCCTGGATTCTAAGGCAGCAAGGCCTCATATTATTTAAGCTTTGAGAGGAATATGAAAATGGCCACTGAAGGAGCTTTTTTTTTGTATTTATTAGATATTTATCTTAACTTTTTATTAAGTCAGTTTTTGTAGTTTTCCATTTTCTTCCTTAAAGGGATAGTTCACCCAGAAATTAAAAATGCCAACATTCACAGCTCCCCGTAGAGTACAAAAAGTAATTTATTTAAATATTTTTTTTTAAAAGAAATTAACTTTTTGGAGCAATAGGAGCATTATGATTGTGTATGAAGGTACGTACATTTTTGATAAACTGTCCCTTTCAATTATTTGAATGCAGAATCTTACACATCATTCCTTGTTCCCTTGCCTTACACTTGTATCCGTCTCCTCAGTGCTGTCTTAAATTTTTCCAAACCTGAACCAATATTTTTTTTTTTTTACTCCTGTTTGAGCCAATCCGATCTTTCGGTTAATGAATGAAGGAGTTTACTTTTTTTATGTTATGTGTCAGTATTACTCTGTAATGATATGTAACTGTAATGATAATATTTTTAAATATTTAAATGAACAGAATGATCAAACAAACTTTGACTTATTAAGAGCAGAGTGAACAAACAGAATGGATTAACTATTGCTTGTGTAAGAAGAAAAGCATGTTTCAGGACTAAATAAGGATCGGACAGATGGTCTGAAAAGCATGTCAAGTTCATAACTGATCATATATCATGAATGAAGGCTGACATTATTGGGAAGTAAAAGGAATGAAACTCAAAAAAGTGTGGAAAATGGACTGGAATAATCCCAAAGAGGGCAGAAGAGCAATTGTAAAATAATAACAGTGACGGTGCTGAATATCATTCAAAATAATTCTAATTTAAATATGTATATAACGTACGTGTGTGTGTGTGTGAGTGAGTGAGAGAGAGAGAGAGAGAGAGAGAGAGAGAGAGAGCACCCAACCAAGAATAAACGGCTCAGCTGATGTTCTCTTTAAATAACAAACCACGTAATTGATGTAATTAGCTGTCTGTATCTATCTGTATTTGTCTTGTCCCATGATGGTCACACTCCTTGACATCAAATACTCCATAGGAAATACTAGCCAGTTAACACAATGTGACATTTGACATGGTGACAAATGCTCTTACTGAGTGTACCACACTGTATCCCTAAGTTCACCCAAAAATTACAATTCTGAGCATTTACTCACCCTCATGTCATTCCATACCCATATGAACTGTGGAGCATAAAAGGAGACGTTTAGCAGAATGTTCATGCTGCTCTTTTCTGTACAACATAAGCAGACATTGACATAAATAAATATTTCAAATATAAATATAGTAAATGTAGTAAGTATACTAAAATCAATCCACTTAGTAATATAATATTGTAGTATACTAATTCACAAAATTAGCCCACTTTTTAGTTTATAAAGTGTAGTAAAGTGTAGTAAAGTGTTAAGTGTAGTAAACTTTGAGTACACAACTAGTTCACATCCAAACTTTAAAGAATATTCTGGGTCAGCTACTCATTTTAAAGAAATGTAATACTGCAGGTATGCTTGTTTTCTTCAAGTGACCTTAGCTTCATACTTGGTATACTTAAGTTCTTAAGTATACATAAGTATAACTTTGTCTGATAAGTAAATACATAAGAGTAAATACAAGTGAAACCATATGGTGGAAAGGATCATTTTCAGTCTATTCGTCAGACAAACCTTAGCTTTAGTTTGTCTTCGGAATATAGCACACAAGTCACACTGACTACTTTTATAGTGCTTTTGTAAGGATTTCTGGATTAAAAATATGGGTTTAGAATGAAATGAGGCTGCATGCATAATGATTGCACTAATTGCAACAAACGCAAGTACTTTTATTTATCAGTATTGGTTGTTTTATTGTGTCTGTCACAGTGCATTTTCAGTTGTCACTGTTTCAGTGTTCACTGTCTGTCTATCTGTTTCTGACTGCTGTGTAATTATTCTGTGAGACATTTAAGGAGATTGGTGGGAGGCTCTGGCATGCTGAATGATGGAGAGCACAGGAAAAGAATGAATGAGACAGATTTAGCTGCAGCGTAGATATTTAGCTTTCTCAAGTAGCTTCTATCCTCAGTCTAGTACAGTATTTGGAGTGAGAGAATGTGCACCCAGAGTATTTTTAGCATTATCTTGTTGCTAGGCGACCCGCCCAGAGAGTCATTGTCTTGTCTGGGCCCAGTGACGAGTCCGTCAGTGTGTGTGTGTGGGTGTAGCTGTATATGTATATGTGTAACACCCACTCATTTAAGTCTATTTACGGCTTAAATCTGTGAATAAACCAACTTAACTTCTTATACTAACCTAAGTTTAGTGGGGGTTTTTAAGTGAACTAAAATGATTTAGCTTTGTATGTGGTTGACGAAAAGATGATCATATTGAAATGAGTTTTGATAGTGTCATTTATTTGATTGAATGGATGATCATTAACGATCATGTCAGTCCATGCTGTCACAAGGATCAACTATCATCAGTAATGAATCCCACATCAGACTGACATACAGCAGAAGAGTGTGCACATAATTGCTTTATAGGATCACCGTTTTCTCTCTCTCTCTCTCTGCCAGCTTACTCTTGAAGCACAATGAATTGAAGTGCAATCCCAAATGTCACACTGAAAAACAGCCATCGTAATTGGATTAAGCAGCCTGGCCAGAGAGAGAGAGAAAGAGAGAGATATTTAATACTATGATATTTGACCCTTAAAAACGTAGGAATGTCATTGCATTAAATACAATATCAAACAGTCAAGTGCAAACAAATGATGCTAGAGCTTTTCATGGTCCATAAACATTTTGAACGGTATATCTATTTTTTTAATGAAGCAAAGCCAACAAAGTCTTTTTTTCTTATCATATTGTGAATAATTCATTCTGCCTTCATCTAATCAACAAGTGATGAATAGAACCAAGTTCCTGTCCAATACAATTTTCTTTTCATTCAGAAGTATGTCACAATACAGAAAAAAAGATGTCGCTACTTCCGTTACATCGCCACTTTTGATATTTGTTATCTAATGCAATTACATTCATACAGTGCCCTGAGTGTTCATTTTTTTTGCTGGGGGAAACTAAAAACACTAAGGCCGCAAATCATCAAGATACGCAGACAAGCGTATGTTTCCTATTGCTTACCCATCCTAACTGCCCTTGTGCTACAGAAAAATGTTATATTTTGTGTTTATATTTCTTGAATTTGTGTGTGATTGGACTTCTGTGCATAGCGCTCATGTGTACAGAAGATACACTAACAGAAGAGGTTAATATGATAAGCTAACAGTTCATATGAAGTGCCCTGAGGAAGCAGTCACCATGTCATCCTGTATCATTGTGCGTGTTGCCTTTGGCTGGACTTGTGTGAAGCATCTCTCTGATATTTCTGTTCATTAGTCTTTTGATTATTCCTTCATTAATGGTTTGATTGATTTCATTGTTAATTTCTCAGTCTTTGTATCTCATAATGAGTGAATCACCAAGTGCTTTTCTTTTCCTTTTATAAGCAGATTTCAGTTAGATTCTTCCTATTTTACTTTACTCTTATCTCCATTCTCTTGATTTGATGCATGAAACATTCTCTTGTCCTAAATGTTTTAGAAATTGTTGTCCTGAAACCTTTTTTAAAATGTCTTTTATTAAAAAAATCTGAATTAAACACTACAAATCGAATCACTTATTATTATGGAGTGGATGATTTTTATTTGTGCATAAAACTGTATGCATTCACTTCATATTCATATGTATTCAGCCAAAGAACATTCTTAATGACCAATATGAGAGTCATTGAATCATTCACTCGAACGTTTTGTTTGTCTAATAACACTAATTTGAACTAAATGCCACTACTGTGTGTTGCTCTTCATTGGTGAAGAAAAAATACTAAGTAAATGGATCTGATATTGTATATAAAAGCTATATCATACAATCAATTATGCTGCTGGTCTGAATATCTTGTCATAGAAGTCAAGAAACCTTTATTAATAGCGATATATATTGTTTAAAAGCAGCTTTACAGTGATAATAGGAAATTAATGCAACAAGATTGTTTTGGCTGTAGGCACAGCCGCTCTAGAAGAAAGTCATTGTCCAGTTTAAGTAAGTTCAGCGTTGATTCATTTCCGTTGTAAAAATCATTAGATACTGACACGACACCGTTTTCAACTGAAAACAGAAAACCTTTCATGTGTCATTCAAGCCGTTCATTTACGCGACAACAGTGTTTTGGTGGCCTGAGAACGCAAGCTTTGAAATAGGTTTTAAAGTGCCCGTTTTTGAAAATAATACTGTTATCATCTCTGTGTAAACTTAAAAAACGTGAATCTGTGAAAACAGTGACGGGATGCACGTTTTACATGTTTAGTACATAGGCATGCACGTAGGCGCGTAGTCTTTCTTTACAAAGTGACATTGCCAACTACTTGTCTGGCATGCATAATACAGCATTTGTTTTTGCAGATATGTGTGAATGGGAATCATTTAGTCATCTGTGATTCCTTTAGTCATCTGGAAAAAAAACGGTTGGTTTAGTACATCGTCATGTAAACATAGGGGTGAGCGGGGCACAACCTAACACAGGGCTAGTTGTAACACACATGGTTTAAATCTTTCCACACATGCCAAAATGGCGAAACTTAGTGTATTTACTAGTTGCCATATAAACACTCTATATAGAAAAAATTGCACAGAATTAAAAAAAAACGTTGGAAGATATCACTGAACATTTATTTCACCATAACAAAATAAATGTCCTATTTAAGTTAATTTTTCATCTCGTTTTTTGTGTTTATTTAAAACTAGACAAATCTGATATTATTTAATCTTATATCTGTTATTTAACAGTTGAGATCGTTCTTTAATGCTGATGTAACCAGCAGAAGACAAGAGCCGGGTTTAAATCCCAGTTGTGCAGGTTGTAACATTGCGTTACAATGTGCCCCATTATAACTATGCTATTCTATTCTATACTTTGTAGGATTGAAAATAATCAAAGACGTTTGAAAATTAACAAAGACATTTGCTTTTTTTTTATTGTTTCAACCCCTATCTTTCTTACCACAAGGGCCATTTGGAATTTCTAAAGACAGAGGTGTTAATAGTCCTCAAGGCCTGTAGGCCTTGTGTGTCCCACCTTTACAATGGGGGAGGTTGTAATTATCTGATTGGTCACATGTCTCACATTTGGGTTTTAGTCACATGGTCAAGGAAGGAATAAAATAATATTGCAACTGTTGCTCTGGGTCTGTTATGCTCTCTCTTTTCTTGGGGCCTGTTCTTTAGCTCTTTTCTTGATTCTGGCTCTCTCTCCTTGGGGCCTGCTCTCTAGCTCCTCTTTTCGCTGGGGCTTCTTTGCTCTGGCTCTTTCTCTCCGCTCATCTCTTCTCTTTTCTAAAGCCTTTCTCGCCCTCTCTCTCTTTTTATCCCTCAAGTAACATTATACATATATGCTGGGTACGATTAATGCTATACGTTTTTATCATCTCATACATTTATTTTGAAACTACTTACGTGTAACCATAACAGGATCCATCCATCCATCATCTTCCGCTTATCCGGGGCCGGGTCGCGGAGGCAACAGTCTAAGCAGAGACGCCCAGACTTCCCTCTCCCTAGCCACTTCCTCCAGCTCCTCCGGGGGAACCCCGAGGCGTTGAGACATAATCCCTCCAGCGTGACCTAGGTCTTCCCCGGGGTCTCCTCCCGGTGGGAGGTGCCCGGAACACCTCACTGGGAAGGCGTTCAGGAGGCATCCGAAATAGATGCCCGAGCCACCTCAGCTGGCTCCTCTCGATGTGGAGGAGCAACGGCTCTACTCTGAGCTCCTCCCGAGTGACTGAGCTTCTCACCCTATCTCTAAGGGAGCGCCCAGCCACCCTGCGGAGAAAGCTCCTGTATCCGGGATCTTGTCCTTTCGGTCATAACCCACAGCTCATGACCATAGGTGAGAGTAGGAACGTAGATCGACCGGTAAATCGAGAGCTTCGCCTTACAGCTCAGCTCCTTCTTCACCACGACAGACCGGTACATTGACCGCATTACTGCAGAAGCTGCACCGATCCGTCTGTCAATCTCCCGTTCCATCCTCCCCTCACTCGTGAATAAGACCCCAAGATACTTGAACTCCTCCACTTGAGGCAGGAATTCTCCGCCAACCTGAAGTGGGCAAGCCACCCTTTTCCGACTGAGAACCGGACTTGGAGGTGCTGATCCTCATCCTAGCCGCTTCACACTCGGCTGCAAACTGTCCCAGTGCACGCTGAAGGTCCTGGTCTGAGGAGGCCAACACGACAACATCATCCGCAAAAAGCAGCGACGAAATTTAGTGGTCTCCAAACCGGACACTCTCCGGCCCTTGGCTGCGCCTAGAAATTCTGTCCATAAAAATTATGAACAGAACCGGTGACAAAGGGCAGCCCTGACGGAGTCCAACATGCACCGGGAACAAGTCTGACTTACTGCTGGCAATGCGGACCAAGCTCCTGCTCCGGTCGTACAGGGACCGAACAGCCCTAAGCAGGGGGCCCCGGACCCCATACTCCCAGAGCACCCTCCACAGGATGCCACGAGGAACACAGTCGAATGCCTTCTCCAAATCCACAAAACACATGTGGATTGGTTGGGCAAACTCCCATGAACCCTCCAGCACCCTGGAAGAAACACTTCCCGGGGAGGCTGAGAAGTGTGATCCCCCTGTAGTTGGAACACACTCTCCGGTCCCCCTTCTTGAAAAGAGGGACCACCACCCTGGTCTGCCGGTCCAGAGGTACTGTCCCCAACCGCCACGCGATGCTGCAGAGGCGTGTCAGCCATAACAGGATATTTTCATTAAACTATTTCAATTACAAATTATGTGCTAACTAGTTTTGATTCAGGTTTAACTTTGAAGTGCTACCTATTGCAAAACAATATCGTAACACTATAGCAACGCTCTCCCACATATTTTGCTATTGTAACTGTGCATATTTCCGTTGTTGGTATAAGTAGCAGTGGGTGGTAATAGACAAGATATGTACAGTTTTCTATCATTTTGCTGATAATGTTTCTTTAGTCATTTGGCGTCCCTGCAGCCTGAACAACTGTAAGCAAACCACCCTTGCAACTTTTATGAATTCTATTGAGAAACCATGAGAAAAAGGTGAATAAGTACTGAGAGTCAATGTTCAGAAATTATCAATTATTATTATGTTTTGAACTATGCTGTGTGTTGCGGTGTGTTTGTTGTCAAACTCAAAAATGTGTTTTAAAAAGTTAATAATTGTATTTTATTGACAAAATATTTTAGTTTGTCTTGGATATTTATTTGATTGCATCAGACAAAATTTTAAGCTATCAATTGGTCATGTTACACTGTGCCCCTTACATGTTACATCACATTTCCCTTCCATTCTTTCGGATTAAATCAAGAAAAAAGTATACGCTAGATTAATGAAACAAAACCACATAATTGTACTAGACATGTGTGAAATTGAATACTCTGAACGCTATAAGTGGATTTATACAAACTGAGAAAGTCAAAAAGTGTTTAGTTTGTGCCTCATTTACTGCCCTAATTTAGTGAAGTCATGATGAATACTGTTTCCCAGGTCAAGCCTCTATATTCTATTTCAAACGAGAATAGCAGTTTATGAGAGCTATTCATTTATTACACATCTTGCTTTTAAAAACTCAGGTTTTCAGTCTTCTACAGTTTCCGACCTCATGGTGTCCTGGCCTCTAATATTTTAATGATTCAGAAAAATTAATCACTGTCTGGCCAACTAAGCTTTCAGTATAGAGATGATTGGAGGATCATGTTTTTTTAGTAGTATTACAGCACACCGTGATTGTATATTAGCTCCGTTTGTTATTTGCTTGTCAATTGCTGATTAAGTGTTTGGACCCCGAAACAATGACACATGACGTCAGACTTAAAGGTGCACTATGTAACTTTTCCACCCGCTAGAGGTCGCCTATTCAAAGCAAAGACATAGTTTGATGACGCCAAGTTTCAGCGCAGAATCCTGGGACATGTGGTCTTTACCTCACAGCCTGTGGAAAAGAATCGGGATAGGACTCGGGCAGAAATCATGTTCATGGATGCGATTAATAACTTTACTGTAGTATGAAGCAGAGCAGGACCGAGTGTTGTGGGAGCTGAGCAAGGCCGCTGGAGCGATTGTTAATAAGATGAAGGCAACACACGCCTCACGAGCAGCGGGACTTTTATTATGCCACAGTCGACATTTATGCTTTTCCGGTCATGAGTATGAGGTAACGCAGCTCTGTTTATCATATTAGATATACATCTGAGTGTGTTTAAAAATTATGTTATGGTGTTACTCTGTGCGTTCGCCTGGTGGCTGCTATGACACTTGTTGCAAACTGCAGTGAGAGTAAAGCGTTTCTGCAAAATAAAACCGGAAACTTGGATATTTTACTGAAAGAATTTTACATAGTGTAGCTTTAACAAGCAGATACAGCTGAATAACAAACATGGTAATTTCCAGAACAACAGCGTGATATTGCTTAGATAAACTTATTCAGTTGAGTTACAGAAAAGCAGACTGGATGCATGAGGTGCTACAAGTGAGCAAGAAGAGTGGGATACATATACATGTACATAAACTGAGTTGATGGATGTCAGGCAGGACATTCGGTGCTCTTACGCCAACTGGACCTGTCCACTGGAAAGAAAGAAACGACAGAACGAGAGCAGAAAGAATGAGGCGGAAGCAGATGCTCACTGGGGAATAAAGCTGAAAAAGGGAGAGAGGAGAGAAGCTTTGTGCTTGAAATACAAAGGCAGGAGATAAGAAAGAGAAAGAACGTGAAGAGTTCAGAAAAAGAAAAATGAATGAATGGGAAATTACTTGGAAATCTAATTAAAGACTGACTGGCTGCTGAGGCTATTGAGAGGCTGTGAGAGAACTTGAATGCACAGGTTATGTGCCTCAGATATGGAGTGAATTGGATTGTTCAATGCAATGTTACATACAGTGGGGTTCAAAAGTCTGATACCACAACTGGGTTTAAAATCTAATTTAAACCTAATTTAAAAGCTTAACAAAACTAATTTCTGATTATGTTCTACTAAGCATATCTGTTACGGAGTGTCTATTTGCACTAAGTGCAAATAGCCAGATGTTCTTGCTTCCATTGAAGCAAAAGATTCTCTTTGGATCATTCTCAAATTGTGCATCATAAGGTTTGACAGAAAACTTGTGGAGTTCATGCATTTTGAGTGTTGCTGTGAGTAAAGCCAAAAAGAGACACAACATTTTTCAGTTCACACATTGTTGAGCTGATATAATGCATATTGTTGTGTTTAGTAAGAAATAAGCTAAATAGAAGCATTTGGACTGTCTCCCACAGTGTCAACCAATGGAAATTAATGACTGACGCTTTCCTGTATTTGTTTTATTCTAATGTCTGATTTTTTAATGTTTTTATTTTTAGCATAGTAATAACCTTCATAGCATCAACTAACATGTATTCAAAAAATCCTAAATTTATATCCTAATATTTAATGAGATTGCGGAGGATTGTTTTTTTTTTCAGTCACTTGAATGTTTGATGTTAAGCTGCAATCAGAAATGGAGTTGTTCCAACCAGCATTTTTGCAACATCACTGTCCCATCAAAAAAACAAGCCTTGCAAAGCAATCCCAGCTGTAGATCAAAGCAAACAGGCTTTTTGTGTTTTTTACTGTCGCCATCTTCAAATAAAGACCGGAGAGGCTTTTGTACTTAGAAGCTGTTGAAGGGTCTTAAGAATTGCATTCAGCTCTGAGGCGCTTTCATAAGCCTCACAATTATAATATGTTTTTTTTAAATAGTTGCTCTAAAAAGGAGACAAATCCCCTCTTCTATCTCAAACTCTGTGGTAAAACTGTAGCAACTAGTCAAAATGGGTCAAAGGTTATTCTAAAAATCATGTTTCACAGATGTCTTTCAAAAGAAATCATCAGGAGACAAGTGAGGAAGTATTAACTCTTCAAAGCAATGTCATATGACAATAGAATAGCATCTATTTATAAGCAAACTGTACAGCAATGCTGAATGATATTCAACGTCAGGATGCTTTATGCATATAATGCCTTGGTGTGTAGATGAGGTATTTAAAAACAATAAATCAATTTTCAAGGGTGCGCTGCTTTTGTTTTGACAATTCCCATGTCTGAAACCCACACATTGGGTTTTCATCTTTTATGGGAACTTACCATAGACATAATGATTTTTATACTGTACAAACTGTATATTGTATCCCCTAACCCTAAAACGTTCTGCATTTTCAAAAAACAACATTTATATGCTGTTTTCCTCAGGGGGACCAACACACACACACACACACACAAATTTAAACAAAAATAAGAAATATTGCCTTGCATAACTCAAAATAATGTTAAATTCAAGTAATAAATTGACTAAAAATGAAATAAAAGCTAAACAGGCATAACAATTATAAAAAAAAGTACATATGCTAATTCAAAATATTAATAAATACTATTATAGTTCATAAATATTACGAAACACTAGACATTTTCTTTCTTCTCTACACATTCTTTGTAATAAGAAAATAACTATCATTACATAATTGAGGATGTCTCGCACACCTTCATCTTGTCACGTAATCTGTCCTTCACAAAACCATTTCACAATCTAAAAACTTGTTCTCATCCTATAAAAGTAGAACTGAAAGAGGGAAGCACCAGCCAGACATGTTTGGCAATGTTCTGTATTTATTGAATGTACAGTTATATTATTTATCGAGGCAATAAAAATTACATCCAGAGTAATAGTTTTCCCCTTAAACAAGGCAGACCAGTACATTATCTACATACAGTGTTAACAAATAGTGTGTCAGTAGAAGCTGAGAAAGAGACAGACACGGAGAGACAGAAACTATGGGATATGTAGGCTACTTGGTTAAAGCTGTAACTGAGGCCGAGCAGAAGTTAGCCCTTGGTTAAGCAGGTTTTGTCCCTTAAAAGTCTGACTGCAGTCCTCACAGATTTCAGTACACAAAGTATCACTCAGTTTGGGCCCACAAGTGTGATGGACCAGCCTGGCTCATCCCCTGAGGACGTATGATTATAGACTGAAATTAACATGCTAATGTCTGCCTTGAAAAAACAAACCGTATACCAACAATTAACTCAATTTACAGGACATGATTTGCAAAGCATTTACAAAGTAAAAGGTGCTAAAATTAAAAAAACAAAAAAAAACAAACAACAGAAGAACAACAACCTGAATTTTGTCCCATTTTAAGACACTAAAAAGTGGGGTTCTAAATCCCATGATTTAAAAAAGAAAAGGAAAAAAAGGAATTGTTGGGTTTTTAAAATGATAAAGTAGTGCCATTCAACCATTACTAAACATAAAAACCATACCACGTTATTACACAGGCAATCATAAAGTGTCTACAATTAAAAAAAATAATACAATTACAGGCCATAAAGTATTTAGGTGCTTCTCATTAAAACACTTGTACCTCATTTGAACCAAAACAATACAATGACAGACAGGCAGTAAAAGACAGCTGAATGGTGCTTAGGATGACTGTAGAACGTGTGCATGTTGTTGGGACACTGGATCAGCCTAACACAAGCAAAAGACAGACGTCGCTCACGACTTCTCCTCTAGTCAGTAGTAGAATTCATTTACCTCTAAAATGGAATGAATTACATGTAGATCGATATAAACTCTCATGTGGTTTCGAATGAAATACACACACTAATATTTCCTGGTAGTATGTACAACACTAATGTCCCTCTCCAAAGATAATGAGACGTGGAGAGAGGAAATGTTTACATGCAAGTACCATTTATCCCTGCTTATACGGGTATATAAAGCTATTGACTGAACATGCGAACACATTAAATGGGCTCATGAGTCATATAAACACCCTCAAAGCTCGCTTCTCATAGTGAATGATGGGGTTTTCCCATCTCACTTCAGCCCTTTTACCTTCTGGCCTTCTAAACTCTACTGTGCAGTGTCCATTCTTGCAGCCATCACCCACCCCCCCCCCCCCCCCCCCACACCCCACACACACACACACAAACACACACACACAACACACACACACAACACACTTAAGGAAATTTTTTCATCAATGCATGGAGAAGAAACGTAACGTGCATATTGCATATTACGTTACTTACTCTGCAAATGTAATTGTTTGATAGTCATAAGTGCTGTAATCATTGTCTTTGTCAAAGTGCTTCGATCGAGATCATAAAGCACACTGTCATGCTCTGGTATGATAGTGTGATTAATGCACGCTAGCACTGGATACATGTACGTCAACTCCAACAGTCTTAATTTTAAGCCTCGGAGCCCTGAGAGATACGAAGAGAGTGAAAGGATGGTGGGGAAAAGACGCAAATGGACTTAGAACCAGAAAACTGACCCAATTTATAATAGTAAACAGGAAGAGGAGGGTGACAGAAGACTAGATTACAATACGAGAAGGCAAAATCCAACCGTCATGTATTCTAATTGATTACTGCCAAATTTACACTGCCACCTTCAGGACGACTCGTGGAACTACACGTAAAGCTGCAAAGTGCACAATATACAACAGAAATAAATAGAGAAGTCCCTCTGTTTTCCACAGGTTTCTTACGTACAGGCATTAGTATGTACGAGAGCCCAAGTCATTAAAGCTAGATAAAATCCACAATTCATTAAAACAGAACTTTGGTTTAAAAAAAAAAAAAAAAAAAAAATTGTCTGATTTGATCCAGAAAGACAGATTTAAAAAAAATCCTCAAAAAATGCATAACATTTTTAGTAATACTATGCATATTCTTTAAATCCACTGTGGACAGAAATGGATTGGAAAAACAAATAAAGCAAACTTTAGTATCACTAGTACACTCCTGTCGAACCCGTCTCTGACTTGACGGGAGTGTTTGAGGTTGAGGAGGATTCCAGCAGTGAGATATTGCCTATGTTGCTCCAGCTGTGGTTCGGGGAGGAGTAAGGGGGTGTGCTGCAGTTGGAGGAGGGGCCAGAGCTGGGGCTGTCATTGGCCTGACCTATCAGGGTGTCTTTACGAGGGCCTTTGCTCTCGAACTCCAGCAGGAGGTGAGAGACCTCCTCTGGCACGAGCTTCAGCACCGCCTCGTACTCGAAGGTCAGACGGTTCTGGTTCTGCAAAGATGTGAGGATTTAGAGTGCCATTCCACATGGAGTAAGAAGAAAAAATAATTCAAGCTCAATAACATTATTATGAGATAACAAAAAGGTTGGGTTATATGACCAACTAGGGTTGGGTGATATGACTAAGTTTTTATGTCACAATAAGCAATTTTGGACCCACTTTATATTAGGTGTCTTTAACTACTATGTACTAACATTTAAATTGATAATTTAATACAATGCACTTATTGTGTACATACATGTTTTTACATTGTACTTACATATTAAAAAATACCTCCATGTAATTACATCTGTAATTCATTTCTGTAGTTACGTTTATAATTACACTGTTGACACTTCCCTTACACCCAACCCAACCATTAAACGTACCCATACCACCACACCTGTCCATCCGCTTGTTAAGTAGTGACATAAGGAACGCCGTTTCTGGGTCCAAGCCTCAACTCGTTTCACTTGAGAATGCCATCGACGGCCGTTTATGAGCGCTATTTATTCGTATTAAAAATCAAACATATATATATATATATATATATATATATATATATTAAAATTACTTAGTCAAGAGCAGTGTTTGATAAAATTAAGGACACTGACAGCAAAAGGTATATTAGGATGTTGTCCTAATATATGTTCATATAAGACCGAACACTCAGATCCAATATAATGATGCATATTCGATTTCCCCCCAGCTGTTTAAGACATAATCGACTATGTTTACCTGAATACTTTCCATTTAAAAGGATAGTCCACCCAAAAATGTAAATATAATAAAAGCCTAAATTAAATCTGATCATCAATACAAAGGGATCGTATCTCTTCACAGGACTTGGGATTCATATTATGATGCCTTTGTGACCGCTTTGGTTACCAGTACTTTTAATGGAGGGACCCCAGGTTTCATTAAAAATATCTTAAAGGCACAGCATGTAAGTTTTGCCACTAGAGGTCACTTATTCATAGCAATGCGTAGCTTGATGAGGCTATGGATGAGCCAGGAATCATGGTAGTTGTCGTCTTCACCTCCACAGCCGACTGGACTCATGGAAGACAAATTCAAATTATGGGGTAACGCAGCACTGTTTTACTTGGTAAAAATAGTCATACTAAAAGTTATGTTATAACGTTACTCTGTGCGTTAGCTTGGTGGCTTGCTACGAGACACTTGTTGCTGACTGGAGTAAGCTAGATCGATTTTAGAATAACACATTAACAAAAGCTGGATGACTTTTGTTGCTAAATGGCATGCAGTTCATTTTAAAATATATTGTATGGTGGAGAAAATGCTATATTACTGTTACTACAAATAAAGCTCTTTCTGATTATGCGGTCAGCCACTTGACAAAATAGTGTTGTCTCTGAGGCATATGGTACATACCAAAAAAACAAGGTAAATCAATTCAGTACTTACAAACTATTACAGGCGGCTTTCTGCGCATACACTTTGGATATGTGCGTTTAGAAAACAGTGTGTCAAACTGCGTGCAAATACGGAATTGAGTTCTCTTTCTTGTCTTGTTGTACTTGAACAGTTTAAAATCAAGGCAAGGAAATGTATAGCAGTTGTAAAAATCGTACTGGTTTATCGTGACTGGTATATTCCCTACCCTTACTTGAAATAGTGTAAGAAGCTTTAAGAACCTGAAATTACATTACTTTTTTCTCACATCATTTTGAAGCAAAAACTCAATGCAAATACACACATTATTCAAAGGTCTTTTGAACACATATCTATTGTGTGTTTTGAAGCCTTAATTTTAAAACAAATTTTTTGGTTTTTTAAAAATTATGCATAAACATTATTCTCTCAAAAATACAAGCATGTACATACATGCTGCTCAGATATTATGGTAGCCCAGTTTGTGCTGAATACAGAGTAATTACACTTTTGCCATTAATATGTTTATAAGCAAATGAAAATAGCACAATTGTCAGCATGTCAAAACTTCTAAAGGCCCCAAAACAGCTCAGACTTCAGAGGGTTAATGACAGTGACTGACATTATATCTCTTGTAGCTATCGTATTTTGGCAAAAGCTATAGTTACAATGGGACACATCTGTAAGGGATACTTTCTAAAGTTTGCCTTAAAAAGTAGGAATCGATCAGTAAAAGATAAAAAGGGACTAGCATGTCAGGACTGAAGGCAGAAAAGATCTGTGCATGGACTTACCGCAGGAACCTCCTCCTCTATCTTCTGAAGGATTTCCTTGTGAAGGATTTTTAACTTGTCTTGACGCTTCCCCTGAGACTCTTCCAGCTACACAAAGAGAGAGAGGGAATTAAGGGAATTTATGAGGAACATTGACCTTGATTGTACAGGCGTATGTTTTATATGGCTCTGTACCACTTTGTCCTAACAAGGTGTTGAGCAATAACAGTGTCAAAGACAGTTTCTGTCTAAAAGTGATGAGACATTCTGTTGAGTGCTTGTTTATTAGACAGTTTTCTTGACTAGGACCAGTCAGGTTTTTACTATGGGTGGAGCTACCCAGCGATGAAACGAAAACAGAAACATCCAGTATCTATGGCTCTGATTGGCTATTTATTGTCTTGTGCTGTATTAAGGCTGTGACACACACCAAGCTGATGATCGGCAAACTTCGGCCATCGTTGAGTGACTGTCTGTCTAGTTTTTGCTCTGTGTTCCACAGCATTGGCACTAGTCTGACCCCTGTGGGCAGCTTTTTGGCCAATTGAGCATGTTGACTCTGCGATGGAGCACAGCGGTGACAGATCATTGTGACTGGCTGTTCAGCTTAGTGAACCAGTGCTCAAGAAGGGAAATTAAAGTGACGAAAGCAAGCAACTGCTACTGTGTTTTACGGTTCATACCACAGTCATAACCACAGTCATAGCCACAGTCGTAGCTCTTCCGGTTAACCTTTTGAATGACGCACATGCTGGAATGGAGAGATTTTTCCAATTATGCAGGCACAGAACGTACGTGGTAGCAGCCTGCTGGCTATAGACTTTGCAGTGTATAGGCAGTGTTCGAAAAGCGGAAGCTTCAAATAGGAGCGTAAAAAAATTTCCACTGCAGCATGTTTCAATGACTATGGCCATAGCATGGGATTGTAAAATTCAGCACTGACTGATACTTCTAAAGACACCAACCTCAGTATACAATTGAAAACTGTGAAACAAAGAAAAAAAAGGTGTCATAATATTCTGATGCATATTTTGTGATTTCAAGGGGAACGTGCAAGCCATACTATGTATGCGCAATCTGATCACCTTATTTTATTGCAGAACTGCAAGAATACAATACAAACAACATTTCACATTAAAGAGCATTAGAGTTAGATATATTTTTTAATATTATTTACAACTTAAGTCTATTTTGGGGGGATTAAATTAAAGGTTTTGGGGGAAACTTATATTAAACAATAATGTTCAAATTTTTCATGCACTTACTTTATGATGCAATTTTTAATAATTACATCAAATTGAAGTTGTTTAAATAAAGGAAGATTTCCAGCTCATAGAAGATTATTCAAAAATATCTGGTTTGATCATCAAAAACTATTCATATCCTCCGTGTTTGAGTGCAATGATTGGATATTATTTATACTGTAGACAATAATGGGGGGGTAATACAATGCAAAAATTAACAAAATAACATTAAAAATTAAATTAAATCAGTCTGATTATTCATCTGGAAGTAACTTTAATCTCATGGCTGGCATTGATGTCAATCGCACCTCTCAGATAATGTTACAATAAAACAACACAGCCCTGAAGTGTCAGCAGAGATTGTTAGATTGCTAGACTCTACCATGTGAAGGCCTCATCAACACAACAGCCAGTGGCACTGATCCTCAACAAAACCGTTTCCATACCGGCGTGATGAATCCGACCTTCACCCAGATGGAACTGGATTAAATATTTTGAATGTTCCGATCCCAATCTGACTTCTGAGCTGTAACGCTGGCTGAATCATAATCATACACGGTTCGTTCATTGGCTAGAGGAGAACTGGCCCCCCGACTGAGCCTGGTTTCTCCCAAGGATTTTGTTCTCCGTTCTGTCACCTGATGGAGTTTGGATTCCTTGCCACTCTCGCCTCTGGCTTACTTAGTCGGGGACACTTAATATTCAACAATATTATTGATCTGACTGCATTGACACCATTGTATGAGAACTGAACTGAGCTGGACGATGACATCAATGTTTTCTCCAGAGCTGCTGTATAGATAAATTAACTCAATAACTTTCTTACAACAGAAACAAATCAACCCTGAACTTAAGCTGGACAATGACACTATTTTCCTTCAGAGCGGCTGTACAGCCAAAACAAACTATATAAAAAGTGCTATATAAAGGTGACTTGACTTAAAATAAGCAACGAAATACATAGGTATCATGTAAGTCTAAATAATGAGTTTTAAATATTGACGTTTATTGTTAAGGTAACTAAATTAGTTTAACTTTCTTCTAAAAACTGCCATCCGTTCATTGACAATAATTCAGGCAGAAATTTCTTTACACTACTAATCGGAGCAGGATGTGACGACACGGGGACTGTGATAAAGGAATATTCAAACGCAATTTTTTGGCCCAGATGCAGGCGATGTGAGGTGACACCACAGCTGGCTTTTGTTGCCCCTTTGATGTCAGTTTGGTGTGTCTGGGCCTTTATGCTCTCAGTACAGGCCAAAAAAAATTCTTAAAAAACCTGACAATGGAAACTTAAGGGGCACCTAATTAGGACAAGGTGTAAAGTCTTCAATAATTATCAGTTCGTATAAAAGAGCCATTTACATAAACAAATCCACATAATACTAAATCCAGACACTTCCAGAACTCACCTGACGGATTAAGTTGACCGATTCATTGATGTGTTTTCTATTGATCTCGTTCTGCTCCCTGCTAAGTGAGAGAATGACAGAAGGAGGTTACTTTCCTTGTACAATTGCTATGGGGTGAGTCGAGGTGCCGAGTGCAATGCTGAACTCTCCAGATGTTAATGGCTCGAACAACCTCAGCAGCAACTTCAAAAAATGCTCTCATTTATCTTTGCGTCAATGTTTCACTTGGCACAGTTTCAATAACAGGACAGAGAAATAGGTTGATCTCTTTTAAAAGATCTTTAGGCATTTCAGAACATTTCTAGACTAAGCTACAGGTCGAAATGTTTTTAAAATAATTCAGAAAAACATTAAAGGGCACAGCAGACCCCATTGTGGGGTCCCCATTGTGTAAATGTAAATTGTCTTTCATATATGGACAAAATACATGATGACAGAATTTAAATTTTTATGCGAGACAATGAGACAAAGAGTTAAATAAAAATTCTGTCATCATTTATTCACCCTCATATCGATCCAAACCTGAGTGGTTTTCTTTCTTCTGTGAAACATAATGAAAGATATTTTGAGAAATGTCTTTATCCAGTAAAAGTTAATGGTAATCAAAACTGTTTAGTTACCAACCTTCTTCAAAATATCTTGTTTTGTGTTCTGCAGAAGAAAGAAAGTCGTACAGGCAGGGGCTCCGCTAGCAATTTTGGGCCCTATGAAAGAATATGAGTTTAGGCCCCCTACCGCACCTATTCCGCACCAAACATACAAGCCAACCTAGCTATCCAAAATCTAATACTGACCTATTACGCAAGCTCGCTCATTCCACAAGAGAAATGCACATTTCATTATCAGAGAGTAGCCTATTTCTTTTCGTTTTGAATTTTCATTTATTTTGAAAATGTCTCATGTCTGTGAGATGCTCTCCAGTTCACGTGCAATGCTATTAAAGGATTAGTTCACTTTCAAATAAACTTTTGCTTATAATTTACTCACCCCCTTGTCAACCAAGATATCCATGTCTTTCTGTCTTCAGTCGAAAAGAAATGAAGATTTTTGATGAAAAGATGAGAGGTTCAGTACAGAGGTTCCAAAGGGCTTTAAACCACATCAAACGGTACCAGGCGATCAATAAGGGTCTTATCTAGCGAAACGATCTGTCATTTTTTTTTTATAAATAAAGTTTAAGTTTTATAAGCACAAATGCTCGCCGTGCTCTGTTCAGTGATGCGTGCTCGTGACGTCACGTAATACACAATTACGTTGAAAAGGTCACGCTAGACGCAGGCGCAAAGACGTTTGAATATGTGGATACGGTCCTCCTTCCGCTCATTTGTAAACACTGACTCGGTACTTCCGCCTGCGTCTAGCGTGACCTTTTCAACGTAATTGTGTATTACGTAATGTCACGAGCGCGCATTACTGAACAGAGCACGGCGAGCATTTGTGCTTATAAAACTTAAACTTGATTTATTTAAAAAAAAAAAAGACTGATCGTTTCGCTAGATAAGACCCTTGTTGATCGTCTGGTACCATTTGATGTGGTTTAAAGCCCTTCTGAAGCTGTACTGAACCTCTCATTTGGACCTTGAACCGTATGGAGTCTATTGACTTCCATTTTATGGAGAAATATCCTGAAATCTTTTCATCAAAAATCTTCATTTCTTTTCGACTGAAGACAGAAAGACATGGATATCTTGGATGACAAGGGGGTGAGTAAATTATAAGCAAAAGTTTATTTGAAAGTGAACTAATCCTTTAATCGCGCCGGCGCCTCCATGTCTTGGTTATATTGTCTGCTATATTTGCTTATTGTTTATTAAATCCAGGCAATTGGTTGATGAAACATTGAATAAAATAAATTTATACAAATGAAATTCATTTTAAAGAAAGGCTTTCTACAAACCATAACTTAATGAAGTGGTCAAAATCATTTCTGACCTGCTCCATTTCTTCCAACATATTACGCATTTATGATGTGTCCTTTCTTACTAATGCTGTTCACTTTTCATAGTCAACATAGATTAAATAAAAAAAATAACATTATAATATTTAAACATAAATATGAATCTAAATACATTTATTCTTAAAGGCTACAACAAGTATAGTTGCCTACAGTACGGAGAAAGTTCATGTCGGAGCGGATTCATGTACGTAGTTTTACTGTTGAGCGTGAGCTGTTCATGAGTGGAGCGTTTTGCCGGAAATGCAGAAATAAGCCATAATATTGTTTTATTTGTAACTCTTTGGTAGATTATACATTTATGTGAATAAATGATGACAGATTTTTCATTTTTGGGTGAGCTAACAGTTTAACCCCAGGACTGCAACAGGCACTGTCCTTGAGATGAGAAAAAAACATTACTAACGTCTCAGCCTTTTCCTTTTCTCCTTTCTTGGCCTCTGTGATGCTGTTTACCCTCTTCCTTTCCAGAATTTTCTGTAACTCTTTCTTCTCTCTGCAAGTAGAAATGTGACATTTCAGCATTTGTCCAAACACACAAATGCACCTCAAAACACAACCAAACATTTCTTACTTGTCACACACGTCCTTGAGTTTTTTGATCTGGGATGCTTGACAATCCTGGGCGATTTCCCTCAGTTTCTGATTGGCCTGAGACAGAAGCACAAAGTCACAAAGAATCAGCATTTTTAGCAGTGTGTGTGTAGTGCCTCTCAGAGCAGCTGTGATCGCGATGTCTTTGGGCTTTTGTTATGCGTGTCATACCTCTTGGAGGTGGCATTGTTTAGCGTCTTTCTCTAGCTTATGTTGTGCCTTTCTGCGCACAACAAGCTCCTTCATCTGCTCTTCTCTGAGCTGCTCTGTCTGTTTCTGTAGCTCCAGATCCAGCTCGTTCAATTCTCTCTGCACGGGCTCCTCTGACCCACTGCGCACATACAAACAGCAAACAACCATTTATAATGATAACAATAACAAAAATTCATAAATAAATTATTCAACGTGAACACTCTCCAATGTTGTTTAAACCAAGGGCCAGTTTAAAATAATTTGATTAATTTATAACAAAGAAATGTTCTACTATAAAGTGAAGAAATATTTCCGATTCTGGGTCACTAATCAAATAAGCTAATTTGTGACACCGAGCATGTGAAAACTGCACAAAAGGTCAGATGTTCTCTGAAAGGTCAGAGTGTTTGAGTACTTATAACTAAATAAGGCAGTCTGTGCCTAAATACTGGTGTCGTTCCCTGCCTTAAACATTGTAAAATACCCATCAGAGGGCTGAAGCCCATTCCTATGCTTTATTCTCTGCTTAACACGATGTTCCTCCTCAGAACTGCACATTCAGTCTGCTTTACCACTCTGAACTCCTGACCTTTATATGATCATAATATAAAATACAGCAAACAGTTTCACACAACTACCTGGTCAACATCAATTAAGGTAAAAAGGTCAATGCCGACTTTAATTGCCCTCACTTTTTCTTCAGACTGGAGCGCATACGCTTCTCCATCTGACTCCGTTTCCTCTGGAGGTCAGAGTTCAGCTGATTACAGCGGGTCCTTTGTTCCTTACTGAGAGCCCACATCTGAAACACACAAATACACATTCTTTTTTTTTTTAGTTACTCTTTGGTCTTTCTGCCTTTGTTTGCATAGGACAGTCGAAAAGAAACAACTGGAGGGGAAAGAAGGTAATGGGACTCTGCTGGCATTTATCACAACGCTACAGCGCTGATATAAGTTCACCATTCTTATGCCACAGCACTTCTGAAAGCTTGATTGTGATTGGCTGATAGATGTTTAAAGGTGTTGATTAATTGTCTATAACAGCACGTTTATGAAGCGATTCCAGGTCTTGACTGCCATCATTCCAGCAAATGATCAAAACTTCAAAAAAGCCATCAAAACTACTAGAAATGACAAACAAATTAGATTTTCACCAAAGTAGTTTTTAATCATGTGACTGTTCAGCTAGCTCATTACTGAAATAAAACATCAATAAAAGCATCTAAAAACTAAACAATGCTCTTGCCTCGCAACTGAAAATTGAAGTTAACTTCGCTATCTACTGAGAGCTGTGGCAGACTCAATTCACGCTCTCAAACTATAACATTGTTACACTGTAACTGCTTAGAAACTGTGAGGTTTTCAAATTAGTAAATGGTAAATGGACTGCATTTATATAGTGCTTTTAACAGACCTACGGCCATCCAAAGCGCTTTACAGCTTTGTTAGTAACAGAGGCTTGGAGTTATTTCAACGAGAAGAAAGCAGTTTTACTTGCAACAGTTTTACAAATGAAAAAATGTCTTCAGATAAACACGTGTACATGTTTTGCTAACATGTTTTAGCACATTGTTGAAATATATTAGCAATGTGCTAAAAGATGCTAGCAACTTGCTAAACCCCCTTTCTAACCAGGTTTTCTCAACCCAACATTAAAGTTGATCTTGAAGAACTTTTTTATCAAGTTAAAAATTATTACCCACCCATGGTTGAACGTGACCATGTTGGTACATACATACAACATCATTTAAGCGCTTTTTACCTTTTTCATATGTTTCTTGCTCAACTCCTTGAGTTCCTTGCACTGCTTCTTCAACAGCTTCTGGTAGGAGTTGTGCTGTTTGAGCTCATCAATAAGCTGAGGTTCGATTACTGCAAAATACAAACAGACACACAGCTTGACCATGATATACAACACCTCTCAGTGCTCTGCAAGAGGCAAGTGACTGATGAAGATGAGCGTATGATGGTTAAATGATGGGGAGTGGATCTCACCTCTAAGAATATTGTTGACTAGATCTTCTTTGGGGCCTAAAATATATTATACACGAACATACAGGTCACTTAATGGACATTACATGCATATTCATAAGTAGACATCAACACAAAACTGACATGACTAACATTATGGCCAAAATGCAGACAGGTAGAGAGAGACAGATAATGATTGAGAAGATGACAGCAGGAAAAGATTTAGAGTTAGACCGAACCTGATGGAGGAGAGTTCATGACATCTGTGACTACAGAAGGAAGTGTTGGAGATGGCAGAGGGAAGATAGGGTCAGTAGAGGTCACGCAGCGAGAGTCAAACTTGTCTCCTCCTTCTTCTGGTTTCGCAGGTCCACCCTACATACAAACAAACACACACACACACACACACACACATGTTGGGATTCCATGTTTTATGGAGACTTTCTGGAGACTTTATGGAGAATGATGTGCTCATGAATAAAACATTGCTACTTACTTTAGAAGACTTGTAAGTACAGACACTAGCCATATGACACTTTTATGGTGATTTTTTTTTATTGGTTTTGAAGCTTGACAGCCTCTGTTCTCACCTAACTCACTTTCATTCATTATAATAAAAAGAGTGGCCAGAATATATATATATATATATATAAAAAAAAAAAGTGGTCTGCAACCTTATGGCACACAGAAGGATGTTTTGCTGGATCTGCGCGCTTGCGCAGGTTAAAATAGTATTTATAGTACTTAACTTAAAACAGGTGGTGTGACTAAAAGGAATCATTACCTCAAAATGTACGTCCATATGCAAGTTTGAGGGACTTTATTTAAATTAAACATGTACACCTCCCTAGCTATTAACACATGCCAGTGATTATCCATCCACTTGCAAATGTTAGCGAGCATGTCATAGTTTGTTCTAGAGTAAAAAAATCTTAAAAGTTTGGAACGACACAAAGGTGAGCAAATGCGGATTTTTTTCAAGTCCAGAAGAGAGATCAGAAGAAAGAACTGGTTGGTTACAGAGATTCAAATTTGACTGCGGACACTACTAGTATTTCTACTAGTGCTGGGAATCGATTAAAAAAAGTTAACTAATTAATCAAAAATGTTTCTGTAATTAATCGCGATTAATCGCAAGTTTTTAATATTTTAATAATTTCAGTTACTCTCCAAATTAATGTAGAAACAATTTAAAGACAGCATATTTTAAATATGTGTTGTAATGGCATCTTTTTATGAATGAAGGCCAGTATCAATGATACTAATTTCTCTATGAAACATTAATGACGTTACATTACAGTATAACTGAAAGCTCCCAATTTCAACATTTATTAGGCTTTAAAAAAGCAACTTTTAATTTAAGTGAACTTAAAACAATCTTTACATAAACCCATTATAATAAATGTTATTTTTACCTGTGGCCTTCCCTGTTAGACATATACAGAAATGTAA
Source organism: Gobio gobio (assembly GCF_949357685.1). Taxonomy (NCBI): domain Eukaryota; kingdom Metazoa; phylum Chordata; class Actinopteri; order Cypriniformes; family Gobionidae; genus Gobio; species Gobio gobio. The sequence continues at coordinate 27,217,844 of NC_137098.1, forward strand.
TAGTTATCAAACACCTTTCTTAACTGCATAAATAATAAATGAAATATAGATTAATCATCATCAAAAGCTACAATTTTCTCTGTTCCCGTTGTTCTTTGATGAACATTAAAGTGGGCATGAAATCAAATTGTACAATTCCTATTTTTATATTTAATATTGTAGTGTTTACTATAACTGATTTATCTGTGCACTTCATTATTTTTAAAAAATTAATTTACACTTATAATCTTTAATCAAATACGTTAACTTTCCCTCCCCCATCGAAACGACTTCTCTTCTCTCCTGGTCACGTGCTACGGCGCGAGGGCGGGGTTATCGCCCCCTTTCTCGTTTCTGCACCGCCTCTCAGAAACTGTCACTGATCGTATGAATATGAAGGTTAGGTGCATTTTTCTCGATGCACACAATACCTTCTTCAGGAAGGACTTGAGGCAAAAAAAAGAGAAATATATGAGAAATAAAAGCTTTTTTTATGTAAAAAATGACTCAATATAGTCGGACGAACAGCTTATCGTGACGGCTCGCACTTAGGAATGCAGCGTGTGTGAACGCGCTCACGGCGCGCCCCCTTATAAGGGAGAGCTGAGAAAAAAGTTTTACAGAAATAAAGCCATAAAAGGCTTAAAATGAGTTAAATCTGTAGCATAAACCAGCGAAAAGTGAGGAAATATGCAGAAAAGATTTAGAGAGAAAAGAAATGTATTTAAGAGATAGATCGAGTTTTTCCTCCACAACTGAGTGCAAACTGGCATTCAAATCTGTTGATAATCCGTTATTTAACTAATTTAAGACTCCTAATATGAGAATACTCAAAATTCTCTGTGTTGTTGTTATTGTTTGTTCAAGAGCAAAAGAGAACTCGATGTGAGCAGGAGACTGATGCGAGTCTGTCTGTGCGTCGAGTGTGTGTGTGTGTGTCAGAGTGTCCCTCGATTAGCTGACATGAGACGCAGCCACACAGACAGGACATTGACATACAGCGCGTTCTCTTGTGTCTTGTCGCGCTTGGAAGCATTTACATAGGAGCGTGATCATGTAACGCTAGGCAAAAATGGATATAAAAACGGAAGCTGCGTTATTTGCGTAAAATATTTTTAATACGTTAAACTGAAAAAATGTATCGCCCGCGTTAACGCGTTACTTTGCCCAGCCCTAATTTCTAGTAGTAATTTATATAGTGTCAGTCACATTAGATTTGCTAAATGGCACCTGACTAAGAAACACAAAAAAACAAGCATGACTGACCTCAGTGGGATCCTCCATAAGTGCTAATAGCTGCCTTTCTCTCTGGACCAGCAGAGAGAGATGTTTGATGGGGTTTGTCAGAGCATCTGCATACTCTTCACACACAAAAAAAAGAGGAAGACAGTGGGAAAAGTAAGGTAGACACTTATCAGAGCTTGTAAACAAAAGACTGTTAATCCCACTCTTCAAAGTTCAAGACATTTAACTACAGTAGTTTCTACAGTAGTTTAATGACTACTTGCATAAAAAAGATTTCGGAACACACTGCAGCTAAATACACTAGTCATTTTTATGCACAGAATTGAACTATTAGCTTTGAACAACAATGCAGTAATGTGCATTAATTCAATATTAACATGAATTAACAAAATACTCCATCTCTGTCATATAATGAACCTCTGTCTATCGTTTTGGCAGATTTATTACACACAAACACAAATGTATACTTCACCAGTTGCAAATATTAATTCTGTGTAGCAACATATTTCTTTCTGCCATTCATAGTCCCATAGATCGCTCTTCTACCTTGGTGCTCGTTGGGGATGTAATCCTGTGCTTCAGTGCACACGAGTAGGGATGACAGCATGAGTGGCTGGTTCAGCTCATTCTTCAGACTGATGTAGTGATATCCTAACACACACACACACACACACACACACACACACACACACGTGCACATATTAGATGCGAGCCAGCAGATCAGAACAGCAAGTCTATTATAACACAGCCATGTATTTAATACAAACCTGGGCGCAAAGCCGATACTGGCAAGATACGATGACCAATAAACTTCCCATTTTCCTCATACACCGCTACTCGAAGAGATGCCAGGGTGGGTAATACCACCTAGAAAGAGATTAACAGCAATTTATTTTCATTTAATAAAAACGTGTAGATAATTACAGTTCAAGTATAGTATTAGACATCTTCACAGTTTTGTGCATGACAGAACTGACATGATTGGATGAACTATTCATTTAATTTGTTACCTTGTTGAACACAAAGGTTTCATCATCCCAGACTGGGTCCAGAGAGTTGTTATTAGAAGTTTTCGTTCGATATTTTCTTTTGGTGTCTGCAGGAAGTCCAAACATGTCTACCTCCACGTAAACACCGACCTTCTTATCATTCAGAAACTGACCTGAGACAATCTGTGTATGCGAGTGAAAGGTGAGAAGTGATCTGTTTGTACATAATACATTTTTAATAAATAAAAACTATTACTATAACAATAATTTTAAACATAATGATACATGTGAACACGATACCTTGATTTTAATTGTGTTAGCTACAATGCCATCCACAATGTCCATAGTAAAGGGGTCAAAGTGTTTGTCAGTGCGTCTCATAAACTCCGGCTTGAGCAGATAACCACAGTGACCATTATATTCAAACACTCCCATGTTCAGCTGCATCGGCAAGTCTGAGAAACAGAAGCTTATTTTAACCAAAAGCACCTAAAATATACTGAACTTAAATGTAGAACAACATAAAAAAAGGCGGCGGCAATAACAGAGTACTATCAGCATGTCTGACCAAGAGTTTGGAAGTTTAGCGCCACCATCTGGCAGCCCACGTTCCAGAATAGCTGTGGCATATAGTTACTGGAATCCACACGTGTCCCTTTGGGGTAGATGCGACTTAGCTGCTTTTTATTGTATCTGAACTTTTTGCTCAGGAAGAACAACATTATTTGAATATGACAGCACAAACATGACACATCAAACATATGTAACGGAGACCATTGCTGAGTCCAAGCAATGTGGATGATTTAGTGCATTACTAAATCATTAGAATTAGTGAGTCCCAAATCACAGTATGCCAAAGTTACTCAGATGGTCTGCTATTTCTGGTGGAAATTTATGCACACTATATAATGGCTAATATTGCCCTCAACACATTAGGCTTTGAAAGAGGATTACAACTACAAACACAAATAAATAGAGAGTAAGAAGACAAGTTTAGAAAAGGTGATTGAGTAATTAACAATCAATATCCAATCAATATCCGAGGCTGGTGAAGGATACTCGACAAACTCGCTGGGAGAACTCTTCAATGTGTCCATGCCTTTGGTCTCCACAAAAGATGACATCTCAAAATACTTATTCCTCTCTGAAAAGAGAGAAAGAGAGAGAGAGAGAGAGAGAGAGAGAGAGAGAGAGAGAGAGAGAGAGAGAGAGAGAGAGAGAGAGAGAGAGAGAGAGAGAGAGAGAGAGAGAGAGAGAGAGAGAGAGAGAGAGAGAGAGAGAGAGAGAGAGAGAGAGAGAGAGAGAGAGAGAGAGAGAGAGAGAGAGAGAGAGAGAGAGAGAGATCATTAAAAAGTAAATAATTCTGTCCTGGCTTCTGATTGGTCAACACAGTTTTGCCGTTCCAGCCATGCTAGAATACATAATATAGTAACAGCTATGATGTGAAAGGTATCATTACTCACTGGATGCCGCCTCAAAGGATTTGAATTTGACTGGTTCTATGTAGTTGACCAACGTGGACATCTCCTCTGTAGCGTTCACCTCACTGTACGCAGTACCCTGGAACAGAGAGACACATCAAAGATGTGCACAGAAAGAGACAGGGTGCAGAAACGTGAAGAGAACAGTGAACACGTTACCTCATCAGTGTTGTTATGTTTCTTTGGATCTGGAATGGGTTCCTCTTCCTCCTCTTCATCACTTTCTCCATCTACCCGGTCTATAAGATAATATTTAAAAAAATAATACACACAGAAAATTTAATATACACTATAAATGCATTGACCATGAACTTCCATACTGGTGCCTAAGTGACTTCGGTCTTCATCCTGATTGGTTGAAACCACATGTCAACTAGGCACAAACCCACCAATAGACTTGCGGCTATCAGGGTCTTTGACCATCCTCTCTGCAAGCTTCTCGCCCCCATTGGATATGTTCTGGCCCACCTCCCCATCAGACAACGGACAATCTAAACACAAATTTAATGATGAATGGGTTTGAACGTGAAATGAAATTGGTAAATGAAAAAATTATCATGTGTATATTTAAGTGCTCATGAATGGACCTCAATGGTTTTGGAACCACAACGAGAGTTCAAATTTAACAACATATTTGCACTGCAGTTGAGTTGCAAAATGTAGCTAATGAAAGAGTCCAAATGTTTGCAAAGATATAAATGCCATCATTTAGAGGTAAGAAAGAAAGCAAGACGAGTTTGGAATGACATGAGAGTGAGTAAATTATGACAGATAGTTTATGAGCTAACTCTCTAATCAAGAAGATATGAGAGAGATGAGCAATAAAATGTCCCACGAGAATAAATGATGATTTAAAAATGATCTCAGAATGAAATAAATGTTATACTTTGTCATAGAAGATCAGATGAGAAACGGTTGTTGATGATTGTGTAATACCAGTGTGTATATAGGAATTGAAAATACACTCAAAGGAGTTCACAGTAAAGGTTCTTATTGTTTCAGTGAGTGAGCTTGCCGTCAGGCTGATTCATATGAACACATCATGGATTTGAAACTGATTTATCAAAAGAATTGGCTCATAAGTGTCATTCATTCACAAATTGGACATCAGAGGCTGTACTGTACTTTCTGGGACAACAAGCAGGACAACATAACACAACAATGCTGATGCAGGAAACACTGACGTGTACTCTAAAGGGGCCGTTCTTACAGAACATGTTTTTGCATTTCACTATACTGCTTTTCCGTAGTTTTTCAATGAAATTGAATAAACCAATGGGCGCTGCATAAAATGCAACCTTGAGTGATATACCTCTACCCAAAAACTTTTCACAACCAGAACAGAACTTACTTAAGAAAGGGACACATGGAGGCAAACCACCCGACAACACAACGACACGGAGGTAAAGTATCCGATGTGAAGCGGAGACTTGAATGGTAAAAGTGATGGTTATTTTGTCAACGGGCTGTTAGATCTACCATTCTGCTCACTTTAAAACAGACACAGAGAGAAAGTAGTTCATCGAGATTACATTTATTTGAACGAATTAAAGAGAGAGAGAGACAGTGCGGATGTGTTGAATTACTTCAAAGTTATTTTAGTAATAAAAGTTGCGGACAGTGTTGACAAGAGCGCTGTGTGATCTCTGATCTCTGTCTGCATGTGTCGCATGTACTTCAATAAAGCTGTACAGTAATAAAGAGGATGATGTCACAGCTTTATGGATGCGGGCCCATATGCACATGCATACCTAGAGCTACGCCACTCCCGTGCTTCCGTCTCCTGTCTTTTGCTGCACTCTTAAAACACAACACTCAAGATAATAGAAGTTCAACTTATAAAATAAAATATCTATCTTTTTCAAATACAAAAATGAGTTCTGTGTAAATGGCACCAAAGTGTCATGAAATCCCATTTGAGGCAAGTTGCTATACATATTTCAATTATTTTGTGTGTGTGTGTGTGTGTGTGTGTGTGTGTGTGTGTGTGTGTGTGTGTGTGTGTGTGTGTGTGTGTGTGTGTGTGTGTGTGTGTGTGTGTGTGTGTGTGTGTGTGTGTGTGTGTGTGTGTGTGTGCGTGTGTCTTTAACCTACATTGTGAGGACCAAATGTCCCCACAAAGATAGTAAAATGTGAACATTTTGACATTGTGGAGACATTTGGTCAGGCCCCATTAGGAAAACAGCTTATAAATCATACCAATCATAAAAATGCAGAACTTTTTCTGTGATGGGTAGGGTTAGGGGATAGAATGTGCAGTTTGCACAGAATAAAAACCATTATGTCTATGGAAAATCTACGTAAAGATATAAAAACAAGTTTGTGTGTGTGTGTGTGTGTGTGTGTGTGTGTGTTTACATACCATTCAAAGGCGAGGAGTGTTCGTCTGTCCCGTCCTTGCGTCTGATGCTCCCACCGACAGATGCCCTGTGCTGATGTTTCTTCTTGTTCTTGATCAAGATCTTCCCCATCAGCTCCTGGGGGCTTGGCAGTTGTTGACCAGGAACCAGCTGTAAAAACATGATTTTAAAACCCACTGAAAATCTACTATTACAAATCTACTGACAAATTAAAAATATTATTGTTTACTATTCTTAGTTATTACATGGCCAATCATTCTGTGATCAAAAAAATATTTTTGTAATGACCAAAACTGTATAATGAACTACTGTTGCAGCCAGCTGATTTCCTACACAGTTGTCCATGCTCTCTTTCTTCTCACAATAATTCAATGATTTCAGATCAAATAATCATTTAACATTCATTTATTCTTTTATACGGTAAGTAGCCGTGAAATAAGTTGGAAACAAATGCTTTGAGGATGATACAAGAACCTTTCACTTTGCACTAGGGTCCTGAGCACCCTGTCTAGGTTTATTCTGTGATGATGACAAAACGACTGCACATCATCCTTAACTGGAGGAGTAAAGTTTAGCACAGCAATGCTGGCTTTAGAAAGCCAGGCCTGAAATGTTAAAATGCTTTAAACATTTTGAATTTTGACAGTTTTATGGATGGATGGATTGGATGGATGGATAAAGACAGACAGACAGATAGACATGTGCCTTGCAGATTTAGAATTTTTGTTTATTACGAAAGTAAAAAACTGATTAAAAAAGAAAAACTCACAGGATATTTCTCTAGTGGATCAATGAGCAGTGCGTCTCCGAACATAGAGCGACAGTACTCTGCCATTTTAGCCTGCTGCTTTGCTCTAAAAGACCAGATAATAATCAAGATAAATGATAAACAGGAAAAAAGACAAGTAATTATGCATTATCCACACACTCATGCCTCATACTTACGAGTCTACATGATTCTCAAAAGACAGGATGAGAGGATAGGGTGACGTCTTGAATGCACTTTCAGCAATTGCTTCAATCACCTCCTAAAAACACAAAGATTGAAACATTATACACAAGTCATCTTTATTTATATAGCGCTTTTTACAATACAGATTGTTTCAAAGCAGCTATACAGTGATGCAACAAAGTTTGTTTCGGCTGTACAGCTCTAGAAGAAAACCCACTTTATATTAGGTGGCCTTAACTACTAGGTACTAACATTTTAATTAATCACTTGATACAATGCACTTATTGTGTACTTACATGTTTTTACATTGTACTTACATTAAAAAAAAAATACATGCATGTAATTACATCTGTAATTAATTTCTGTAGTTACATTTGTAATTACACAGTTGACACTTCCCTTACCCCTAACCCTAACCTTAAACTTACCCATATCATCACACCTGTCCCTAACCCTACCCGCATCCCACCTCAATATCAGTGTTTTGCAATACAATTTGAACACCGTAAGGACATTGTACTTATTTTTTGATGTAAGTACATAGTAGTTAAGGCCACCTAATAAAGTGGGGCCGAAAATAGTGTCATAATCCAACTACGTGTTGATCAGCGTTGATTCAGTTCCGATGTAAAAGTCATTAGTTATTAATTTAGTTTGTTTATCTATACAGCAGCTCTGGAGAAAACATTGATGTCATCGTCCAGCTCAGTTCAGTTCTCATACAATAGTGTCAATGCAGGCAGATCAGTAATATAGTTGAATATTAAGTGTCCCCAACTAAGCACGCAAGAAGCGACAGTGGCAAGGAACCCAAACTCCATCAGGTGACAGAATGGAAAAAAAAAACCTTGGGAGAAACCAGGCTCAGTCGAAAGCCAGTTCTCCTATAGCCAACAAACAAACAGTGTATGATTATGATTCAGGCAGCGGAAGTCGTCATAGTTGGGTTAAATATTATAGCTGTGAATGAGAGAATACATAAAAAAAAAATTGTGTGCCCATTTGCTCACATAGCAAAAGAAAAATGCCACAGTAGTGATTTCAATACTTTCAAAAAGAGGGAAAAAATAGAGTGAGATTGATAACAGCAGTCAAAAGGGAGAAATATGTAATTTTTTTACCATCACTCCCATAGACGCTATTACTAAACACCCTCACAGCAGCGGTAACTTTTTTATTGTAATTTGACGCAAAAGTAATAAAATACAAAGTATTAGTGTAATAAATGTACATATATATTTTTTTGAATGAAAATACAAAAAACGTTGCAGGATTTACGATATTGATGACCGTTAAAACGCGTCATCACAGTCTGTGAAAAGGGTCTATAGCGCATTAGCAAAATTTTGCAGGTTAAAAAAAAAATCTACTTCTTATTGTCAACATTGTGCTGATGCATGAAGCAAAGCTCACCAGAAGTCACTTTCAAACCAGGCCTCTTTCTGCTGGTCAATGCAGAAAATCCATGTGACCAACTTGAACCTGTAATTTGCGGGTGGGACATGTCCCCGCCACTTTTTGCCAAAGTTGAATTTGTCCCAACCACTTTTTTTGAAAAACACTGAAAAATAGCATGAGCTAGGCTTACAACATAAAGATTATCCAATTCATCGTTCTTCATAATATAATTTATACATGTACCACAAAATACATTTGCGCTGACGAGACAGACCTGATATATAAACCTGGTCACATACATATTGGGATTTATAAACAATAAACAGTTTAAACAGCGCTATATAAATGCAGTCCATTTTAAATATGTGCAATATACACTCTGGACCGAACACACTCTTTTACTGTGTGATTGAAGAGATGAAGAGAACAGAATGCTTTCCATTTAAATGTTTTTATTAAATGTGGCACTCATGCAATTAGGCACACAAATTACATTAAATAATTATCCTATCATTAAATAGAAGTTAAAAAAAAATATTGCGATGTGCTTGAGTTGTGTGGCTACTGAACACTGCACATCCCGTGCTGTTAAATGCACTAGTGTTAAGACCTAATGGTGCTTCTGTCTCTTTACCAAGCACAAAAAACACAAATGGTGTAGAATGATTATGCACTAATATTAGTACAAATTAAACTTATATCTTTCTAGATTATCTTTCTAGACACATAGAACTTTTTGTAGCACAGCCCTTAGGAAAGAAACATACAATTTATCTTGTTGCCATGTAAACTCCCAATGTAAATTCCCAATCCTAAAGGGTTTCTACCGAAATGACTGAATTTCTGCCATGAAAATCTGCAGAACAACGCTAAATGTGACCGTATCATAAAAGGGATGGACACTGAGATGGTAAAATGGGAGCAGGGGTCATAAACACACCTTGAATGGAATCTCAGTTGTCATGGTGAAACCGTGTGTGATGATTGGCTCTTCTTCAGGTGGGCGGCCCTTCCAGCAGTCCAGCTCTATACAGCGGCATCCTGTCAGCAACACTTGCCGGTACATCTCTACTGACGACAGGCCCGTCAACTGCCCCACTAAAAAGTGGGAAAGCACAGAAGGGTGTTAGTGCGCATTTATGACCATATTTGTGTCTTTTAGATTGTGTGTGTGTGTGTTTGTATACCTGTGAGGTATGTGTTGTGTGAAGAGTTGATGAAATAGTGGGACAGGGGTTGGTTCATATCATCGATGATGTCCAACCTCTCTGGAGGAACAACAGAGTTCTCCTCCCCACCAAGATACTTTGTGAAGCCCATTAGGGAGATCTGGTCTGCTCACACATGGACCCATGAAACAAAGCACCATCAGTCTCACCGTCACTATGTCTAAACGTGTGTGTGTGTGTGTGTGTGTGTGTGTGTGTGTGTGTGTGTGTGTGTGTGTGTGTGTGTGTGTGTGAGAGTGTGCTTTGTACCTCTTTCCAGCTGGCTGGCATTGGTTTCATATCTTTCCATGAGCTGGCGGACCTGCTCTCGCTTGAGCGGTGGGTAAAGAACCTCATTTAGTCGAGAATCTCTCTGTCTGCGATTTATAAAGTCCATCAACTGATCGAGAGACAGGAAGGGCTTCCCTTTAGAGCCACTGCACACACACACAGTAAAGATCACTCTAAATTGTAATGTAGACATGCATTTTCTGTAAAGCTGCTTTGAAAATACAAATACATTTGAATTGAATCAAAGAATTACACATTGTGCAATGGATCTTTACATAGTTGTTAAGACATAAATTGCCCCCAAAAAGTATTTGGACAGACTTAATAATGTATACATCTTACAGTACATCTCTGGGCCATTTTTACATGGATATGTACAATTACAGGGTTATTACTTTAAAAAAATATTTTGAATAGCATTTCTATGTTTTATAATGTACAAACCTAACAAATGTTTTAGTGAAATGTTTTGCTTGAAAAGTGTACTTGTGCCATCTTTCTTTAAAGGGGTCATGAACTGGCTTTTTAATTTTTTTATACTGTTGTCTGAGGTCAACTTATTACGTTCGCGTGGTTTTTACATTCAAAAACATCATAATGAATAAGTAATAGCTACTTTCTGCCCTGGTTTTGAGCCTCTCTCCTGAAACGCTCGGTTTTTATGGGCGTGCTGCACTGAAGACTTGGAAGTAAACGCCTACTGCTACGATTGGATAACAGTTTTGCATAATAATGAGTTTCGGCTCCCCCATCAGTACATGTGGGGAATTGTTTATAAAACTTCCAATGTGGAGAAACGGCAACCGGAATCCGCCCACAGGGCTCGCAAAATGTCTTTATCAAACAAACAAAGTACGTGCATCAGCAAAACTTCACTGCAGACAAATCAGCATGTTCAAAACTACCGCAACATAATCAGTAGATGTCAAACGATCTGTAACAATGCAATACTATCACATATAAAAAACATTTTTTACCTCACATAAGTGTGTTGCACCATTCCTGTCGGATTCAATATAGAAGGCACAGAATTGTGTTTTAATCTCAATCTGTCTGCAAATCCAGCCTCAAACTGTATCTTGTTTACAAACGATTCCACGGTGAATTGAAGCGAACAAACGTGCAATGTCTTACCCACGTGAGCTGGATCTTCATTAAAAATAAAGTTCAACCACACATTCCTGATAATAGATATAGCTGTATGAAATTATAAACAGTCGTATCAATATCATTTTGATTGTTTTATAGTAATAAAAATAATTTAGTTCAGTTAGAGAACAGATGCTACAATTAAAAACTGAACTGAGCAATATAATAACAATATACGACGGAAGATTCAGTTTCAAAGCTAAATGTAAAAGCGCCCATTTAAACGAGTTTGTCATTCTACTGTTCTGTTTTTGCGTTTTTCATTAAGAATAATATTAAACACACCATTCAAGCAATTTGCTCCCAAATTGCTCATTATAAAGTGAAAGTATAATCCGCACGGCCGCATGGGAATTCATAACGGTGAGCATTATATGCAGCCTAGCACCATTCTTCGTGAAAGATGAAGATAAAAATGCGCACAGGAAACAAAAACCTTGCAAAAATTATATACGATCCGCCTAATCCCGGCCAAAACAGAGATGCCGATTCGCACGGGACTAATATTATCACAGGACCTCGGTGTTCGGCGAAATATGGTAGGTAATTTGCGGGGGAATTTTTACTTTACAAATTACAGACATGGCTGATTCGCACGGGATTAAGATCACAGACATTCTCTGCAATTATTACAAATCACCAGAGGTCCCCAGATAATACTAATCCCGTGCTAATAGGGCTTTAGACTAACAAGGAAGTTTTCAGCTCCGAAATTTACAGGATGAACTTTTATATATCAAAGGTTGAATGAAAAGTCAATTAGTTGATACGTTATGTAATGGAATGGCATTCATACATTTTTAAATGTGGCCGAGTATCCAAATACTTTTTTGGGGCCACTGTATCTGTGTCATTGCTTTTGGACTCTGCTTACTCACAGCTCCACAAAGATACGCTCCACCTCTGGTCTGGGACTTAGTTTGTTGAGAAAGTTCTGGAACATTTCCCAGGTGAAGTCATCTGGCTTTATACCATGGTCCGCCTGAGAGAAAAATAAATGAATAATACATCACAATAAATAAAATGAATATATAAATACAATAAAAATAGAATGAAATGTCTCCATAGTTTCCATCTTTAGTGTCACAAATAAAAGACATAAAAGGGGACATAGCCATGGAAAACAGGATTTATCTTGAAAGATTGTTATGTACTATGTAGGCATACCATTTTCACAATGCAATGTAAACTGAGATGCAAAAGGGGTTCTACAGCATTGACCCATATCCACATTAACCAGTGTACAGTACCTGATAGCACAGGGCAGATCAATTTGGCTAGAGCAGAAATCTGATCCATTTCAATTGCTTGGTTGCGCGAGTAAATATTTGTTCTGCACTACGTAGTGAGTTTTTGGATTCATATCTGCACAGTAAATGATTAGAAAAAAGAAAAAAGACCGCTGGTGTAGAATAAGGCATCTTTAAAGGGATAGTTCACCCAAAAATGAAAATTCTGTCATCCCCTCACCCTCAAGTTGTTCTAACACTGTATGAGTTTCTTTCTTCTATTGAACGCAAATGAAGATATTTTAAAGATATTTTAAAGAATGTTGGTATTCAGGCAGTTGATGGCACCCATTAACTTTCATTGTAGGAAAAAAATAAGATGGAAGTCAATGGGTGCCGTCAAATGTCTGGTTACCAACATTCTTTAAAATATCTTATTTTGTGTTCAACAGAAGAGTAACATTTTCATTTTTGGGTGAACTATACCTTTAAGTCTCCATTCTGAAATGTAACCAGTAGAGGGCAGTGTAAGACAGTGAACAGAATGACATGTGGACATGTGCTGATCTAAGACCAGATCCTCTGTGTCCAAACTGAACCATAAAAGGATTGATCACAGATTATCATGAAGCAGAAAAACAAATTATGAGGAACATGTGACAACTGAGGGAGACACTACAAGAGATTAGACTAAAGAGATGATCAAATCTTCAAAGCAAGTGTGGGTTATTAAAAAACAGTTCAGAATTATGGAAAGAACAAAAGAGAGAGATGGACACAAACACTTCTTATGAAAGCTCGGCAGACATAACTGAAAGGTTCGATGTGTAATAACTGGTGATTGGTGCACGACTGATTACCCTGTTATTGACCAGACCGCAGTGCTCCAGTGCAGTCTCCACACGTTTCTTATCCGAGAACATTTTCAGGATGCTGAGAGAAGTGAAAGAGAAATAAAAAGAGAAGAAGTGAAAGGAATGATGAAAGAAGAAGTGGCACATTAGCAACAAAAGCCCTAAAGAACTGGAAACACAACTGTGTTTGATTAAGACAGCTTGTGTTTACTCACTTCTTCACTGGGATTTTCCCATCCTGATTTACCTGCAGCTTCAGCTTTGAGTAACTATGAAAAATGATACAAAAAAGGCAGACAGGTTATGTTATATCTACACTGATTATTTGCACTTGATGTACAGCAACTACAGACACTATTACCAAAAAAAAACTGGCATTGCCTACGAATGAGGAAAAGACTATGACAATAAGGACTGTGGTATTTTATTTTAGAGGATACGAAGCTAAACCCAAATCCTGCTGAACCAAAGACCCTGTGAACGGATTTGGGGCCATCAAATTTAACAGAGATAGTTCACCCAACATTGAAAATTTTGTCATTTACACACCCTTGTGTCTTTCCAAACCTGTATGACCTTCTTTTTCCATGATTTGGAACTGGAGCTTTAAAATGTAATTTTTGGGTGAACTAACCTTTTATAACCATACGTGACCATCAATTACAAAATCAAGCCTAAGGCAAACCAAAAGTTATGTGAAAAACCGTCTTGAACTTTTGTCTGGTGCAGTCGAGCTTGAGTTGAGAGGATTAGAAGAGATATAATATGTCACAATGTGACTTTATAAGTCACATAATAAAGTGCAAATGCGAGAAGTAAGCAGCCACAAAAGTCACAATTGTTATACGTCGCAATTGTGAGAAATAAAAGTCACAATTCTTAAAATAAAGCTGCAACCGTGAGACAGTCATACTTTTAGACACATGGTTGCAGTTTAGAGATATGAAGCCACATTAGTAAGATACAAAGTAGAAGAGAAAGGAAATTAAGTAGCATTTGCAAGATATAAAGTTACAATGCGAGATATAAAATTCACATTTTAAGAAAGTCTCACAATTGTGAGATATAAAGTCACATTTAAAGATTTAGTCGCAATTGCGAGAAACAGTCACAATTAGGAGAAATAAATGTTGCATTGTGAGAGGTCACATTTTCAAAAACAACAATTAAGAGAATTAATCACAAGCAACTGTGAAATATAAAGTTCAGTGAAGTCAACTGAGACTTTTGGTAAGGTCACCTTGCCTCAACAATTGTTTCAGACGTTTGGTTAGTATTGTATATTCGGCCCCACTTTATCTTATGTGGCCTTAAGTACTATGTACTTACATCAAAAAATAAGTACAATGTACTTACTGTGTTCAAATTGTATTGCAAAACACTTTCTGATATTGAGGTGGGATACGGGTAGAGTTAGGGACAGGTGTGGTGGTATGGGTAAGTTTAAGGTTAGGGTTTGGTGTAAGGGAAGTGTCAACTATGTAATTACAAATGTAACTACAGAAATTAATTACAGATGTAATTACATGCAGGTATTTTTTAAAATGTAAGTACAATGTAAAAACATGTATGTACACAATACGTGCATTGTATCAAATGATTAACTAAAATGTTAGTACATAGTAGTTAAGGCCACCTAATATAAAGTGGGTCCGTATTTTCTATTCCCTAATTCTAAACCTACCCATCACAGAAAACTTTCTGCATCTTTACAATGTAAAAAAACATCACTTAGTATAATTTATAAGCTGCTTTCCTCATGGGGGCAAAAAAAAAAAAATCACATTTGGTCCCCACAATGTAGGGTTTACCAGCACATCATCCATCCACACACACACACACACACACACACACACACACACACACACACACACACACACACACACACACACACACACACACACACACACACACACACACACACACACACACACACACACACACACACACACACACACACACACACACACACACACACACACACACACACACACACACACACACACACACACACACACACACACACACACACACACACACACACACACACACACACACACACACACACACACACACACACACACACACACAGAATACTCACGCTTTGAATAAGAAGATGTTGCGGGATGCATTCTGGGACAGTATGTTTGTGGAAAGTTTAAACAGTTCGTCGGTCCACACCTGGAAACCCAATCATAACAGAAAACAAACGTGTATAAATGTACTCATGCATTTATTATGTAAATATGATAATCCTATAACTAAATCAAAACTCCATGTGTGCCAAGGTTTTGAAAAGAGAGGAAAAGAAATATATAAATCGAGAGTTATCTGATATAATTCAATCAGAGCGCACACTTGCAAAGGTAGAAAGTGAAAAAGCAGTTCAGAGGGAGAGGGAGCAATAGCATGGACATGGTATCTAGGTGACAGGGACCGGTCGTCATGGTTACCTTGCAATAGCCATCCTGCACAGCTTGGAAGTTGAGGAAGGAGATGTTGACCAGGTCGTTGCCGTAGACAACAGTTAGCAGCTTTGAGTCGGAGTTCCCTTCTCCTTTGCCCAAACCCAACGTATCACGTAAACGTTGGTCCTACAAACACAGGCAAAGTTTACCACCCACACACACTCCTGACATATGAAACTTTCCAAACATAACCTTCATACTGACTTTTTCCGACACAGGCACTCTTAAAAACGTACCTTTGGCATCTTGGCAAATCTCCCTGTCCTGGTGTCCCTGATTTGACTGATGTCCAGGATTTCCACTTCCTGTAAAATAGCGAAAAAGAGATGTGCAGAGAGATGATGTGTTACAAATATACAACCAAATAATACATATTCTTGTTTATTCTTGGTTCTCAACCAGGAGAAGGGGTGTCAAAATGACTTGATTTAAAATAAGACCAGACAAGCAGTAAACGTCAGTAAAAAACAAACAAACAAACAAACACACACACACACACACACACACACATATACATATATACACACATACTTTTAAGCCAAGCTTTAAAATTTTAAAATTGTTGTCAGGTAGAAATTGTCATTTATTTAAACCGAATCAACAAACAGCTGGGAAAACTGTGGGGCCCTTTGAATATCACTGTGGACAGTGTGGTCCTTGAGAGTCAAAAATGTTTAGAAGTAGTTCGCACTTTTCCCAGAAGAAAATGCGAGCAGTCACCACCACGTTTCTAGGGTGTTATGGCTGGTTGCTAAGTTGCTACAGTTGCTAAGGTGGTCCGAGTCGTTTTAGAAGGCTAAATGGTTGCTATGTGGACACACAAGCTGTGTCTCATTTTCGAAGGCTCCGTTCTCCGGAGGTCGAATTTGAATGCTGCATATGTCATCGAGGCCGTCCATCGAGGCCGTCTCATTTAAGAAAAGTAACCGTTAGATTACAAAGAAAGAATTTACAGTATTTTACACCTCACAAGGAATAACAGTACATTTTATTCCGGTTACTGTTCTTAAATAACAAGAACACTACAGCTTGATGACGTATGCAGCCTTCAAATGCGACCTCCGGAGAATGCAGACAGCGACAGTGTCTACACCGGAGTGAACAGTGCGATGTGAAGTGACAAAGACATTAGAACTCATTATAATCAGTGACACTGTCTACACTTGATGTGGCGCAGCGCGACATTACAAATGCCTGAGCGATACCTCTCCTGAGAAAAATATTGATGACATTAGGGCTGGGCGATATATCGCATGACATTGTTAGGCGCATCTCGTCAGTAAAGCCGGTTCCTTGATTAGTAGTAAATCGTCATCACCTGCTTTCAGATAGAGCGGGATTTACTACACAGAGCCGTAGTTCACTGACAAGCTGAGCCATATCGCATGAATTATCGCAGGCGATACGTCCGTGATAATTAATGCGATATGGCTCAGCTTGTCAGTGAACTACGGCTCTGTGTAGTAAATCCCGCTCTATCTGAAAGCAGGTGATGGCAATTTACTACTAATCAAGGAACCGGCTTTACTGACGAGATGCGCCTAACAATGTCATGCGATATATCGCCCAGCCCTAGATGACATCCTACACTGCATTGATTTCTGTCCAATCAGATGAGCTCTAGAATAAGAATGCCCCTCTCCCGAATAACACCTGTCACCGACTGGGAAGTAGCAAATCATGGCTCACAGCTGTGATTTTTTACAGCTTAAAAAAGGAAGAGCAGTTAATATGTCCAGTCTGTTTCCGTAAAATATGTCAGCACAGTAAAAAAAAAAAAACTGCACTCTTCAAGTGATTTCATGGGATCTTTAAGAGCGATCTGGAATGAAATAACACTGAACAGAGGTCCAGAGAATCCCTGACACACCACATACACATAAGCACTGACAAAGTAAAGGATCCTGTCACTGAAGCGGTGAAGCAGTCATAAGTTAAGAGTGAACTTTAACTTTATGGCAGATTCACTCAACACTTCAGGATTCTCAGACAAACTCAGACAAACATCGTTCACTTCTTCTGCTTCAAATGTTCGTGGGCTCGTAAAGAGAATAGCTGAGTAAATGAGCTGGACCAGTGGTTGGAGGACTGTGCTTGTAAACTTCAACAATAAACAAAGCAGATCTGGACTGTAAATACTTGCTCTATAGCCGAGGGCTCTCTCTCCCTTTCTCTCTCATTCTTTATCATGATCTTTTGCTTTCCTGTACTCTTGCCCCCCTCCCACCATGGAGTGCAACAGTGTGGATGAAGTTGCTGAGTTGAACGTTCCCCAGAGTGTGTGCGAGGGTCATGGGTTACTGGTCGAAGTCTGCTAAGGACTGGTTCCAGTCCAAACAGGCCGAGCAGGATGGACCCACACACACACACACACACACACACACACACACATCTTTTCCTTGCAGCTATTGACTCATCATGTAATACTGGCTCTCTGAAGTGATACTGGGACAATTTTATTTATATTTTGATGATTCATTTTACGATACTGGGACGATACAGTGATGTCACTCAGTCCAGCACATTTACTGTTCAAGTTTTTATTCATAATTTACAAATTAAATAAAAGCACACGATTAAATAAAATAATAAAATAAAATACTTTTAAGTTAAAATCCAATTTATTTGAGATGTGGACTTGACAGAAAATAAAAGCTAGAAAGTATCCCTTCTGTGGCTGTAAAATAAACAAGTAATCTGAGATTTCTACTTTAGAGTTCTTGCATATTAAAAAAATAATTAAATCCAAAGCTCACATTAATTTAACACTATGACATAAACAATGAATAAAACCAATTCATATCCCAATAGAGAAACGCACAAAGCTATATTTACCACAACTGTAAAGTAATGTAACCTTGATGGTAACAGGTTGCATTCGACTAACCGCTACATGCTCAGACTTGTGAAATATCTTCCTGAAAATTGAGCAAGCATGTGAGCACAAGGGTGTATGCAAGTGTGCGACTGTTCCTGGCATACATACATTCCCCTCATTCCTGGCGAGCGAAGACTGTTGACCTAAAGTTTAATATTTAGCCACACTGTCACTGTAGTATTATTATGTCATTTATAAAGTTCAGTGAGAGAAACACAATACATTCACCAAATACACTTATAGACACAAACATTCTTGTACTAGTGGCAGTGACTTAACTCCAGATCAAACATCAATTCTCTATTTATTACCCAGCATTCTCACGGACACAGAGGCTATGTTCACACTGCGAGCTTTTGCACTCAATTCCGATTTATTGCTCAGATCTGATTTTTTGTATAGCTGTTCACAATGTTGTTTTAAATGTGGCCAATATCAGATTCCAGTGTGAACAGATCATTGTCATGGACTGATCTGCATGCACAAAATAAAGATAAAAAAATTACAGGCAGCAAACAGAAGTAAAGAGGACATTAAAGTAAGCAATTACGCGTTTATTTATAGCGAATTTATGCTCAGGCAATAAAAACAAGGATGCGAAAAAAGAGAGCAGAGTTTTTAAACATTTATGATACAAGCCCTCATGTTTTGCTTGTATATAGAGCTGTCATGTAACTGTAAATTACTGTATACTTTAACTGTAAAAGTTCTGACACATCACTGTCCTTCCACTGACTACATTTTAAAATGGTCTCGATAACTCGATAACTGGGTATATAAGTGACATATATTTGAAGAAGTGATTCCCATTGAGCGCAGAATTGTGACGAATGTTGCTCTAAAGTGACGTAAAAGTCACATGAATTCCAATAAGTCTAATAAGACTGTTCCGACTGAGGTCATATTGCAAAACAACTGACCTGGCCCAAATTGGAATTAAAATTATCAGATTCCAAATGGCAAAAATAGATCGGAGTCACATATTAGCAAAATTGGATTTGGGCCACATTTACCTGCAGTCTGAATGTAGCCAGAGTAATTCTCCTGCTCTGTTCTGGATTACAGCATTTACCTTACATTGCCACACAGCTGACTTTGGTCTTGACTTGTTAACTTGCATCAGCTTGACAGCAGTTGACAGAGTGTCAATTTATATAAACCAGAAACGCACACAAATGCCCCCCATATTAAGTTGTTAATTGTCTATGTATATGTACACCTATGTCACAGTCGTTTCTGTTAAGTTTCAGTTATCATGGACATTCATTGTTTTCATTTATCACGTGTTTCTTTGTTCAGATTCCTGCCACTCATCTGTCTCCTTGGTTACCGTCATTAATAGTTAATGTGTCAGCTGTGGGTAGTCATCATCCTCATTTGTGTTCACTATTTAAGCTCTGCCTTTTCAGTCACTCCTTGTCCGTTCACGGCCGAGTTCACACTGCCCGATTTTAGGGCCGATTTTGACTCGTCGACAGGTTTTGGGAAATCGCCGACAAAAGCCCGAAATCATAGGTAAACTGGTGCTCGTGCACGTGAGTGACAATCACGCAGTGTGAATTATCAAAGACGCGATCAAAGAGAATCGCCGAAGCCCGTGAGATATTTGGCATGCTAAATATCTGGAACTGTCGGCGATTCAAACTCCTGCTGTGTGAAATGTGTTCTGACTGAAAAATACATCAGCGGCAGCAGGAGGTTCAGGGAGGAGTTATAGACCCGAATATCAGTTTTTTAATAGATATATTTACAATTCTATCAATCAGAAACAAAGCATAAGCATTTGCTTGACCAGCCGCAGAACACAAATCCTTGCTCCCTGTGTCTCCCCAACCATTTCCTCCGTCATAATCTTTTTTTCTTTTTCTCCTTTTGCTGCAAATTTCTGCAGTTTATAATTTTTAATAATTCCAGTCCATTCCATGTATTCATTTTTTTGTATTGATGCTTTGGCTTTGTTTATAACAATCATGACTATTAAAACCAATGAAATTGAATTGAATATTGGTTAAAAGAGATGCAGATCTACACACTCTATATAAAAAGATGTGATATCCAGATGAAAGTGGACCTTCTACAGAAGGTGGATTAATTTCACTTAACTTTCCAAAATACGCATCAAAATTAGGATGGTTATGTCCACAGCAGCTGGGAAAAAAGTAAGGTTAAAGAGAAAGAAAGAGAGAAAGAGAGAAAGCGAGAAAGAGAGAGAGAGAGAGCAGGAATCTCCAGGGTACAGTCATTCATCCTATTATTGCAATGCAAAACAGTACAACACAATAGCGAGCCACCACACCCTGACCCCAATTTACTGTCTTTGCATGTGTGCATGTGAGATAAAGAGGGATTTTCATGTTAAAAGGTGATTTATATGAGGAGATGAGTGAGTGCAGAGGTCATATGCATGACTGATGTGATGTCCCCTGTACTACTTCTCCCATTATATCTTCCACAAAGCCCCAGGGGCGGTTCACTCTTGAGTGACTGGCCTTCTTGTCGCCTCTTGAGGGGTCAGACCTTAATTACTGGCAACAATTAATCTCCCAAAACAAAGCCCTCAACATGAAATACAGCTTCCTCTGCTGATTAAATGAACACAAAAACTCATGCGCACAAGAGACGACACATACAGACCGTTCTGGTGAAAGGGAAACTACTATGTGTGTTTCTGTGAACATATCATGCCGTAACTTCCTTGTGTAGCCCTGGCAACAGTCACTTCCTGTTGCGTCTGGCACTGGGGGCGGGCACACGGGTGTTGAGAGTGAGCGAGTGTGCGTGTGAAAGCTGTAAAGATGGTAAAATCCCATGGCTTTGAGTGGCATTGTCGAAATACAACACCCATGAGAACAACACACCTTGCCATACAGACTCGTTTTGTTTCTTCCCTCCCCCATTCTCCTCTGTTTGTTTCACTCAAGGTTACTGATATTTGGACTTATCCCTGATGACTTGAGGCAAAAAAATTAAAATAAAAACAATGAGAGAGAGAAAACGAAACAGACAGACAGACAGAAAATATATCTGAAATGACCCCTATGCCCTCATTGACTGTTCCCTACATTAGTCCACTATCGTAGTGCATTTGAATGAGTGATTAAAAGCTAGTGAGTGAATTCAGATACTCAGTGCACTTTTGCGTAGTTTGTGCTTTCTCTTTAATAATCATTTGATACTTAGCTAACTGGCAAGCTTCAATAGTAAATAATTTATCTTGAAATCTGTAATGGAAACTAGCTTGTATAAGCCTTAATCAAACAATTAATAATCAATTAAAAAGGAACACCTGTGTGAGTCTACTGTGGACACCATATACTGTTGAGACACGACCCTCACAGTGCATTATGGGTATTCTTTAGCCATTCAGTGTGCGCTATTTACTGATATGGGGTTCATTTCAAACACCAGGGATGTATTTTTTATTAATAAGTAATGCATCTCCTATACAATTTTTGTTACTTTATAGAAGAAAACCTATTAAAGGCTTAGTTCAATGGAGGGACAGAAATCTCTCAAGTATCATGGAAATATGGTTACACTTTAATTTAAGGTGTCATTATTTCAGTGTAATTACACAAATAAGTAAATATCCTTACTTTAGGGTTGGGTTAGTTGCTTGAAATTATGCATAATTTACTGTTATTGCTAAAGTATGTAACATGTCTAACAAGAACACAGTAAAATGAAGTGTTACCAAAAATATCTTTGTTATCTATGTGTTTTTAAGATGAACGAAAGTCTTATAGGTTTGGAACAACGTCATGGTGAGTAAGGGTGTGTTCAACATTTGTCAGGTTTGGTTTGATTAAAACGAACTCTGGTGCAATTTCTCGGTTAGTGTCAAGTCAAGTCAAGCCACCTTTATTTATATAGCGCTTTTTACAATGCCGATTGTTTCAAAGCAGATTTACAGTGTTAAACAGGAAAATAATGCAACAGAATTTAATTCGGCTGTACGACGGCTCTCGAAAAAACGGTGATGTCATCCAGCTCATTTCAATTACCATATAGTGACAATGCGGGCAGATCAGTAATTTAGTTGAAAATTTATTTGAAGATTTAGTTGAAAATTTAGTGTGGTTTATTTGAACGCCGACCCCTGAAAAGGTGGGTCTTGGTCCACTTCCAAAGGAACTCTGGTGCCGTTCGACAGAAATATGAACGTAACACAGACCAAAGACATCTAAACAAACCAAAAACAGAAGGTTATGTCATCAAATGCAACCCTAAAATGGACAGAATGCTAAAGCATACCTGTTTTTTCTCGTCATAGGAGCTAAAGTACGTTGCCCATTACAGTTCTGTACAGGCGTCAGAAACGCCATCTCCGTTTGCTTTTTTTTTGGTCTCATTTACACATTTCACTAATTTGTTTAGGTTCGGTCTTAAAAATGGCAGTGTGAATGCTAAGCGAACTAGGACTAAATGTATTATATTCTTTTTTTCGTCCGAACTACAAGTGTGAACACCCAATGATTTTGGTGTACTAACCCTTTGATTACAAAAAAATGTAAAATACAGAAATACAATTTAATAGTAAATCTAAATAAAGCAACAAAACAGCACATACAGTTTATGCATAGACTTAAACAAATAGGAATAGGTGCTGAATCACAGGTAGAGAACATAAAGAACATTTCTAGATAACAAGTCAAAGAGATTTGAGGTAAAGTGAAATGAAGAAGTATTTATTATTTCCTGATTCCTTATTTGACTGCATCCGTCTCACCCTGAAAAAATATCATACACCCGACGCAATACGACGGCAGGCGCGACAAGTGTTTTTTGCACGTTTCAGCCTGACGCAGTTATCATTTTCACATCCAGCTCCACGTTGTTTAAATAGCATATGCACTCGCGCCCATTTCAGCTGCTCTGAAAATGAGGTGTGTTCGGGCACATTGTTGGCGCGTTGCTTTTTTGAGGCAAGTGAAAACGAATGCGCCATTGACCAACAAAAACCTGGTCTAAAGTCAATAGCGCAGTATTTTTTGTGTTATTTAAAAGTCGCGTTAGTAATATGTGCCTATAGGCGGGTGCACTCTGCTTATTACACAGCACATTACACAGCAGCACACCACACAAACATTTTAAATATAAAAAATAAAAGGATTCCTCTCTGGAGAAGAGTTCAGTCTTTCCGCTCACAAATTCCACCATGTATATAGTAAATCCACCATGGTGCAAGCACAACTGGCTTTTAAAGGGATTGGGAGATGATACTCTGGTTGGCTTATTGCACATTACACCTAAAACACACCCATGACTCATTAAGAGACTAGATACAACCCTTTTGGACCATGCGCCTGGCATTGACCGTGTTTTCCTTCGTTAAACTAGCAAAAGTGGTTTCAGATACGCCCTAAGTGCACCTACACCATGCGCTTCAGACTATGCACTCAGATTTTTTAAAAAGGGCCCCAAATATCAAACAGTACATTTCATATTAGACAAATAAAATAATGAATTAAGTGTTTCAAGTTTTCATTATGTATAGAAAAAGTCACTAATATTTATAATGCAAAATAGTGCAGTACACTAACCAAGCTTTAATTAAGTTAGGAATGGATGCTGTATGCCTGTGTTCAGTCTAAATGAGGAGTACATATATCATTATTAATTATATGCATTTACTTTTTAACCACCCAGGAGACCAGGAGAAGAGGTCACTTGAGAGTTTCTACACACTGACAATGCAACATTAAAAGCAAATGCTAAAAAAGCTGGCAGAAGAAATAAACCAGACAGTTCTTCAGGGGAATGCCTGATCTTAATCTTCAGTGTGAGCTGAAGATTCATTGTAATTGAGTGATGCTGCGAGACAATGATTCAAAACACAGAACCAATTCCACTTTGGAATGGCTGACAAGAAACTAAATTAAGGATCTACAGTGGCCTAGTTCAAGTCCTGACCTGAATCCTACAGAGGTGATGTGGCAGGACCGGTTCAAGGTCTACTGTACCAATCTGTCAAAGCTTTTTTTCCAAGGAAGAGCGAGCCAAGATTCCTCAACAGAGATTTGGAAGACTCATATTAAATTACACGTGGTGTTTAGTTGCAGTGATTGCTGCTGAGTGCTGTCAAACCAGATATTAGGCATTTACTTTTTCACAAGGTTGAGCCGTTGCAATCTGATTTACACAGCTTCTGAAAATATTAGTCCACCTGGAAATGAAGAGATGATAAAATGCCCTGGATGATAAAACAAGTGCTTCTAAAGAAGAACAGATTTGCCTGTGTTAGTGTCTATTTTGTGCACACAATGTGGATATATCTACAACAGGTAAACATGTCAGCTGTATGGATGCTAAGGCTGGATTTCTCAATTTTAATTGATCTTTTAGATAAGCCAATATCGACTCTTCAATCCCAAGGAACAATCTTTTAGTCTATGCTAGGGATGCACCAATCCGATATTTACTATCAGATTCGGCTCTGATACTGCAATTTTTAATACAGGACCAATCCAAATACGATCCTATGCGTACTCATGGTTGTTACAGTTAAGCTCCACAAAAGGCAAAAATGTATCAAAGCACCATAAATGTTTTTGTGTCTTCCGAAGCCACCCGTCAATTTAATGTGGAGAACAGATTAAAGGCACAATATGTAGTTTTTCGCTGCTAGAGGTCGCATATACAAAACAAAGGCGTAATTCGATGATGCAGAGATTGAGCGGGGATTCATGGGAGAAGTTGTTTTCACCGCACAGCCAGTGGAAAAGAATCGGGATGGGACTCAGGCAGAAATCATGTTCATGGATGAGATTATTAACGTTACTGTAGTATGAAGCAGAGCAGGGCCGACTCAACCGTGCAAATTATTATTATTGTTATACTTTGTTCTCAAATTGTTAATGTTAACAACATCAGCATTGTGTAACTACGTATATTTAGTGTGTATTAGCATTACCAGTACCTCTTTTGCTTTTGACTACTGGTAAATCTCCAGTTGTCGTTTGGACCTTTCTGGATTACCACAATCCGCCATCAAAATGATAAGTATAATTATTCCAGTTGCTGTGAGAAAAGGCTATAAATGATCCGCCACTGATGAAGTCCTTAGCAATGCATATTACTAATAATAATACATTTTTTATATATTTATGGTAGGAAATGTACAAAATATCTTCAAGGAACATGATCTTTACTTAATATCCTAATGATTTTTGGCATAAAAAGAAAAATCAATAATTTTGACCCATACAATGTATTGTTGGCTATTGAGACAAATATACCCGTGCGCCTTATGACTGGTTTTGTGGTCCAGGGTCACATATTATAATGCCAATCTCTTCCTGCCTAAGAGGCCGGTTCTTGGCCAGAATGAGCTGTAAATTGGACCAGGCATCCTGCCTATAGTCAAAAGTCAGGCTTCAGGAGACTAGATTAGAGTCGGCAGAGAACTGGGTACTTTTGAATTGGGAGACGCACAGGAAGGTGAAACAGGCAAACAGAAAATATCACAAGAGATGTATTTCTCCATTCCAGTGACCCTCCCTCTATCACTCAACCTCACCGCACCACATCAACACAGGACGGCTTTGTTAACCTTGTCGCCTGTCTGTCGCTCCAGCTTTATCCCTCCACCCCCTCTCTCTTTCTCTCGCCTTTCTTTTTCTTCCTTGTTCTCTTTCTTCTGTGCAGTCTCTTTCTTCAAATTGGTATGGGTCAGGAGTTTGTGATTCTTGTCATTTGTTTGCCACATAAGAGTGAAAACCCTCTTTCACTGAGCAGTACATTAAGAGTTATACTCTATATATAAACACAGAAAAAACAATGAGAGAAACACCTGACCACTTAATGGTGGCTTGTACAGGCTTGATTTTCAGGCATGAGTCCAGAGCCATCTATAACAGGAAAATTGGATGTCAGGAATATAAGCCTATACTTGTAGAGGAAGAAAGGACAAGGATATGAACGAAAGGAAACCATTATATTATCATCCCAGAAAACACATTTCCTGTCTGTGTGTGAAAATGTGCGTCATTTCTGAGCGATGCGTTTCATTTTTACTCTCATGGAGTCAAACGTCATATTTTACTGGTAGATAATTCATATGAATTTTGATCTTATTTGTATGCTTTTGTATGCTCTGCTTATGTACTACTGGTTAGTTTTAGGGGTGGGGTTAATGGTCGACTTTCATGTTTTCTTTTTTTTTTTTTTTTTAATCCCATTGTACAAATTCATACAAATACGTTTTCACATGAGATTGGGTGGGTATTTGGGCACTTAAGCTACACTTAAATGTATAAATGTTGCTGCATTAAATACCAGTTTCATTTGCATAGAAGAAAGTCATTACACAGACCTGTTCATAGTTAGTGGTTATAGTTAGGAAACTTGTGTGAACTTGAGAGGAACTGGCTCAAAGAACTTAAAACTGTGGTCACACAAGGCTTTTGAGTGTGTGAAATTAATTCAGGCATTGTATGAATATTGGCCACAGAATGTTGTAACACTCCAGCATTGTTGGCAGATAAAATGTTAAAATATACCATCATCACCCACAACACGAGCATACCTGCTTTGAAGTCTGTATCCTTTGTATCGAGCCAAAAGGTAAATCTGTGACATTTAGATCCTCTGTTTGTCAAACATCTTTTTCACTATGCAAATTCATTGGTCAGAGTTCAACAATAGTAGAATAATAGTTCGATAATAGACAAAACATCTAAGGGATCTGCTTGCATCTTGACGTTATTTCATCAATAAAAATCATTCATCATCAAGTCTGAGGGATAGTTCTTCCTAGTAATTCAGTCTACATTTTCTCACACTCATATCATTCCAAACCTGTATGATTTTCTTCTGAGAAGCAAAAAAAATTAAAATAAAAAAAATTCTAAAAATAATAATACAGGTCATACAAAGTCATAGAGGTTTGGAACAACAACATGAGGGTGAATAATTGATGAAAACGTGTGTATTTTATTATATTATATTATATTATATTATATTATATTTATATTTATATATATATATATATATATATATATATATATATATATATATATATATATATATATATATATATATATATATATATATATATATATATATATATATATATATATATAATATATAAATCAATATATATATATATAAATATATAAAAGTGTCTTATAAGTGTCTAAAAACCTTTTGAGGCCACTGTATATTAGCAGACATGGAGTTATTCTTTTACAGTGGATATAAAAAGTAATACACCCCTGTTTTTCTCTTCAGCCCATGTCACCTTCAACAAACAATAATGACTAGCAGCAGTGTCCATTAATGTAACACTTCCTTATGAATGAACTATGAACCACCATGAGCCATAACGTCTGGGAGCCACTCAACTAAGATTAATACATAACAAAACACAGAGATTAGAGTTATATCAGGCTGGACGGCTTTGAAGAGCTCTCTCTGACTGATATCTCTCTTCCATTATCTCTCCTATGCACTCTTTTTATGTGGTTTGGTTTCATTAATGGGCTTTGTTTTTCCTGAGGTATTTTGAAAATGCGCTCTTATCTTTCCTCAGTCTACAGGGTGTGTTTTAATGCTGTGTCTCAGGGGCAATTTGAAACCGCAACTTTTTAAAAGGATGGAACTCTGTGCCTATCAGACTGTTGTTAATTGTCCATGACCCTCTTGAACAAAAAAAAAACAGCTTAAAAACCATGCAGGTAAGGTGGTTGACTGGCAAACTGGTCAGACTGCTCTGTTTTTCAGGTTTTAGAAAGGTTTTGTACACTGTTTAGAGTGCGAAAAGAAAAGTTTACAGTGGGTGATATGCTTCTATTTTGCATTTTTGTAATAAAATACACTTTCAAAAGTTTGGGATCAGTAATATTTTAAATGTTTTGAAAGAAGTCTCTTATGATCATCAAGGCTGCATTTATTTGATTAAAAAAATACAGTATAAACAACATTGCGAATATTATTCCAATTTAAATAACTCTTTTCTATTTCAAAATATTTAAAAATTCAAATTTCAAAGCTGAATTATTAGCAGCCATTACTATAGACATCAGTGTCACATGATCCTTCAGAAATCATTCTCATGTGTGCTCAAGAAAAATGGTTGTACAGCTTATTTTTGTGGAAATTGTGATACATTTTTGTTTGTTTGTTTGTAGGATTCTTTGATGAAGAGAAACAGAAGAAAATTTATTCAAAGCAGAAATCCTTCGCAATTAGTGTCGCTTTTAATGCGTCTTTGTTGAATAAGTATTCATATAATTAAAAAAAAAATGTTTTACTAACCCCAAACTTTTGAACAGTAGTGTATACATTTTTCTGTTAAAAATTATACTATCAGCATAAAAAAATTCAGTACATTAGAAGTTTAATGGAAAAATTCACATGAGGATTAGTGTCACACATTTGCTTATGGCTTCATTTTTCATTATTGATTTATTAAATTTCCAATTTTTTAAGATTTCTTTATTGTTGCTGATTTCCAGATTTAAATTTCAGATTTTGAATCCCACATTTTTAAAGTCGGCATGAAACGGAAGTTGAGATCGTCTTTTTCTCCTTATTGTGACGTATATCCAAGTGAAACGGCTTCTGAAATTAGAAAAAATGTAGGGCGAGGCCTGATTTCGTCCTTCGGGAATTGATTGGATCGTTGGAAGTTGGGCGTTGCTAACAAAATGGAGGCAGATTTGAATGCCAGTTTGCACTCAGTTGTGGAGAAAAACTTGATCTATCTCTTAAATAAATGTATTTTCTCTCTAAATCTTTTCTACATATGTTACTGAGCATATTTCCTCACTTTTCACTGGTTTATGCTACAGATTTCACTTATTTTAAGCCTTTTATGGCTTTATTTCTGTCGAACTTTTTTTCTCAGCTCTCCCTTATAAAGGGGGCGCGCCGTAAGCGCGTTCACACACGCTGCATTCCTAAGTGCGAGCCGTCACGACAAGCTGTTCGTCCGACTATATTGAGTCATTTTTACATAAAAAAAGCTTTTATTTCTCATATATTTCTCTCTTTTTGCCTCGAGTCCTTCCTGAAGAAGGTATTGTGTGCATCGAGAAAAATGCACCTAACCACCATATTGCTACGATCAGTGACAGGTTTCTGAGAGGCGATACAGAAACGAGACAGGGGGCGATAACCCCGCCCTTGCGCCATAGCACATGACCGGGGGAGAAGAGAAGTCGTTTCGATGGGGGAGGGCTAGTCAATGTATTTGATTAAAGATTATAAGGGTAAATGAATTTTTAAAAATGAATGAAGTGCACAGATAAATCAGTTATAGTAAACACTACAATATTACATATAAAAATACGAATTGTAAAATTAATCTTTAAAAATCTAGCCGTCTTTAAATGTGGATCTTGGGACCCCACTGCATAAATCTATCGTCACCCCAGGCCATTTGTTCACCACTAAAGGTGAAAGTGAGAGCAAGAAAGACGAAGAGAGCGTGAATGAGCAAAAGAGGGAGGGAGGAAGAGAGCGAGTGAAGTTTTTTTGTTTCGTTTTTTGGAGGGCATACTATTGGTGGAGGGCACAGGGCAAGTTATGCTCCAAAACTACCCTAACAGTCTGAACGATTTCCTGTATGCTTTCCCACGCTTGCAGAAAGTGAGAGGGGGAGAGAAAGAAACCAAGAGAAGAGAAAAGAACGAGAGGAAGGGAGATACTACGGAGAGAGATATAGAGAAGGAGAGAGGAAGTGTCATGTCTCCGTTTACAATTAACGGATGCACTGACGCCTTTCTGTTTCTCACTGATGACAACCAGCTGTCCATGACAGAGAATGACAGCGCTGAGGAAAAAGAAAATGAAATGCAGAGAGCAAGGGGAGAAGAGAAAGATGTATGAGGAGTGAAAACGGACACATGGGGAGAGCAAGAAAAGCCAGAATGAGTCTGTGGGCTAAAATGAACCAGAGCAAAGGCTAATGCAGCCTTAGTCCCATCATTAGCCATTAGCTTCGGTGCAGATGGGCTCCTCATCCTGCTCTACCACAAACAAATTCTGCTAATTGAAGAATAGTGAACGCAAGAGTGCTGTAATACCCTCCAATCACATGCCGCAATGTGCCATTTAGGACAACAATATTAATGTACACGATCCCACATCCTTTAGAGAACCACAAGTTTACTCAAATCTGACCAGATGCATGTCTGATGGAGCTTTCAGATGCTAACGCTAATCTATTATTGATTCCTCAAAATGGCAGTGGTTTGCATGTTTTAAGCTTCCTTTTGTTGAGAAAATCCATTAATTCAATTTAATTTCTAAGATAACCATGTTTATATGATATAATCGCCTCACTTTGTCATTAATTCAGTTCGTTTTGCAATTATGTTAGATGCTATGCTTTCAAAGAATATTACCGAATGGATGGTTAAAACTATATAGCTACACTGGCTAGAAGCACAGACTGATCTCTGCCCTCTTACTGACCGTTTATTTGATCTGAAACACTTACAGATGTTATAAATGAGCAACAGTGTGTTTTTGGTACACTGTAAAAAAAAAATTGGGGAAAAATTGTGACAATTGATCATTACATATTGGCCCAATAAATGACTTCCAAATAATTTTCCCCATGCAAAAAGATGCATTGTACTAATCATAGCTTAAGGTCTTAACTCAAAATTAAAATTGTATATTCACCGAACATATTTAATTGTGCTCAGTCAATCTATGAAGTCGAAGTGAAAAATCCATGTTGGCTGAACAAGTCCTACGTCCGAAAAACGGTAAACGCATGCGCAAAATGCGCTTGAGGAAAACCGTTCGTGTGGAGATTTCAAATGCGGATCGCGGGAGCGGCAGCGCGAGCGGAGCCGAACCAGCAGTTGCTGAAGACCGAAACAGACATTCCCAAGAGAATAGAGAGATATTCATCTCACAAAGACGTTGGTGAGTATTTAGCACTGAAATTATTCTCCAGAGTTTTGCTTTATGACCCGATATGAAGTTTAAAAGACATTTTGTAGAATCACGAGTTCATGCATTCATTGGTTTCATGAGTGTGTTCTCATTTACTCTAAGGGTAGCCAATAGTTTTATTTTCCTCATGTCTTATATGTCTAAAATGATAGGTAATAAGTAAATTAAGTCATTTGTGTGATATATGCGGCATGCGACCGTTGAACACGGTTCCGGAGATTGCATTTGGCGTCGGCCTCTTTCAGGGCTTAAAGGGTTAGTTCACCCAAAAATGAAAATTCTGTCATTAATTACTCACCCTTATGTCGTTCGACACCCGTAAGATAGGACTCCATTGGCATTCAGTACATTAATCCTCCCAAGACCCATAAAAGGCACTTAAAACGTCGTTACAAAGTCCATCTCACCACAGTGGCTCTACAATAATTTTACGATGCGAAGACAATAGTTTTTGTGCGCAAAAAAAAAATCTAAATAACACCTTTATCCAACTTGTTATTGTCTTCCGTGTGTGCCTCCACGACGCATGCGCGAGAATATGACGTAGCGCCAGCGTTCGGGAATCCATGAAATGCACACTTAAGCCCCATTTTGAGAACTACGCCGAGACCTAAAGCTCGATCAATGTAGAATTCAACAGCTTAGACACGCACGTCTTCCTCTGCTTGTAAACAAATCCCTTCTGGGTCATGTGTCCGAGCGCCGGATCTGCGTCATATTCTCGCGCATGCGCCGTGGAGGCCCACACGGAAGACAATAACAAGCTGGATAAAGGTGTTATTTTGATTTTTTTTTGCGCACAAAAACTATTGTCGTCGCATCGTAAAATTATTGTAGAGCCACTGTGGTGAGATGGACTTTGTAACGACGTTTTAAGTGCCTTTTATGGGTCTTGGGAGGATTAATGTACTGAATGCAAATGGAGGCCTATCTGAAGCCTTTCTCAGCCATCAGCTTTCAACTAAAATATCTTCATTTGTGTTCCGAATATGAACGGAGGTCTTACGGGTGTCGAACGACATGAGGGTGAGTAATTAATGACAGAATTTTCATTTTTGGGTGAACTAACCCTTTAAGTTATTGCCTTTTAATATCAAACACGTCAAGCTCGATTTTCTTATTCATCCATTCATTCGTCACATCCTCATTATATAATGAAGTAACTTCTGTTCTGTCATTTGCCTGATGTGATGCAGGTAAACTTTGCCATTAATGTTAGTTTTTATTTTTATTTGCAGGTTTTTAGCTTGCAGTGCCGTCTTTTCTTCACCACTTTAAGACATCCTGTTATGCAGAAGACTTCTTGAATATTCAGAGTTTTCCTTATTGAAAATAAGGTATTTTCACCAAATATCCTGTGTTGGAATTTACTTGTTAATAAAGTAATGTGATAAAATGTCAACCCTGTTGTCTGTGTTCTGTATTTTGCTTAATATATTTGTTTTTAGTCATTTTGGTCTTTTGGGACAGTGAGAAATAAACAATTGTTACTACAATTTAAAATATTTAATTGGACCAACCTCATAGTTTCACTTTAAAACATTTCTCCAATTCAAAATTTTCTAGTGAGCGATTGAAAAATTGGCCAAATTGAAAAATTTAGATGTGATCGGTCACTAGAAAATTTAAAATTGGAGAGGCCTGACATTTTTTACAGTGTTGGTAAATTAAATTTTCCATTGGCTCAACATATTTCTAATTGAGCCCATGTTAACAGGCTGTTGCCACAATTGATAAAATTCAATTCACAGAAATTCTATTTGGCCAATTGAAAATTTAGATGTGACCAGTCACTAGAAAATTTTGAGTTGGGAAGATTATAAATTTTTTACAGTGTAAGAACAAGCATTTTTTGGTATTTCAAGTAGCTTCATTACATTTTATCACTTGAAATGCAGTTATAAGTTGTCAAAAATACACCAATATACCATCTCGAAACAGAAAATATGGTCATTACTGAGAATTTTTAGTAACAGCTGCAAGTTTTTACTGTAAATTTAACAGAATATTTATTTAGTTTATTAAGTGCAATTATATATGTGAATATGGATTGCTATTTAGGTATATCTATTAAATACATTACATTTAATATTATATTTTCTATAAAATATTTAATATAGATATATAATATATGTATATTATGATATAGAATATATTAATAAATATATATTTATTCTAACATTGCCTTTCTAATAAGTACAATTTTACAATACATTTTGGCCAAAACATTTTGGCTGATTTATAAGCCTTTTTAACTAGTGAGGACCAGTAAAATATAATAGGTTTTCATATTATTTCAGTAAGTGAGGACATTTGGCCCTCACAAGTAAAGCCAAACACGTACACATACACACAGAACAATGTGTTCTATAAGGAAGAATAGTAGTGTACTTTATATATACACATACATACAAAACACACAGTTATTTTCCTCTTTCTAACAAAATGAAAAAGTAAAATTACTTTATTAATTTGGTATGTGCCATATTCTTACCCAAGTGACTTAAATTATTAGTTTACTGCAGAATTAACATTTCCTGATAATTTATCACCCCCATGTCATCCAAGATGTTCAGGTCTTTCTTTCGAAAATAAATTAAGGTTTTTGAGGAAAATATTGCAGGATATTCTCCGTATAGTGGACTTCAAAGGGGCCAACAAGTTGAAGGTCCAAATTGCAGTTTCAAAGGGCTCTACACAATCCCAGAAGAGGAATAAGGGTCTTGTCTAGTGAAACGATCTGTCATTTTCAAAAAATAAAATAAAAATGTATATACTTTTTAACTACAAATGCTCATCTTACACTATAGCTCTGCGATGCATGTCCACAACTTCACGCATTACTTAGTCACGTTGGAAAGGTCACGAAAGGAGAACCGTTCAAAAGTTGTTGTATGTTGAATGACACATTGTGTTTAAAATGGTCCATTCGTGTGCGCATCCTGGATGTTGAGTTTTGAGTTTTAGTTCCCAGTACAACGTGGCTTTTCCAGCGTGACTATGTAATGTGTGAAGTCGTAGATCGCATCGCATCGATGCAATACGAGCATTTGTGTTTAAAAAGTATTTAATACTTTTTTTTAATATATGGATTGATGTGCTCGATAAGTGTAGAGCCCTTTGAAGCTGCATTGAAACTGCAATTTGGACCTTCAACCCATTGGTCCCCTTTGAAGTCCACTATATGGAGAAAAATCCTGGAATGATTTCCTCAAAAACCTTAATTTCTTTTCGACTGAAGAAAGAAAGACCTGAACATCTTGGATGACATGGGGGTGAGTAAATTATCAGGAAATTTTAATTCTAATGTGAACTAATCCTTTAATGTGACGGGGGTCTGGACATGCCGCATCCCTAACACATACGGAGTGAGTTTTAACTAATAACTGAGGAATACAAGCAACCAAGGTAAAGAATTGAGCAGGACAATGGGGGAAAGTCCTAAAAGACAACTGATTCCTGGTATTCATGTCTCTACCTGTAGAGCTGAAGGCTGTGTGTGATCAAGTAACCACTAACCAGGTATTTAAATTTGCCTTGAAAATAGGCCACACATGCCATCACACCCACAAACATGGTACACAGAATAACAGCATTGTGACTGACACACATGCAAACCTGCCTTGAATATTCAGTGGGCAGCACAGGGACACTGTGGCTTAGCCACACACAAACAACAACAGCAGAAAAGAAACCTCAGGAATACAGTTCTTTCAATGCACGGGTGTTTTCCTACACGCAAAACCAGTTCTACCACAACGTGTGTGAATGTGCCTGCAAAATCAGGTTTCATTTCTTGACAAAATGATCAAGCTCGACTGCGCATGTGCTGGGATGAGCCTGTGAGAATGTGTGTGTGAGATCGCCGACATTATCCAACTTGCCCAAAAAAAAGGGAACAGAGAATGACATAAACTGGATTCATGGAAGTGTGGCTGACTTTAAACAACCTTTCAGTACTTAGAAGGAAAAGAAATGGAGTGTGTTGGATAATGGCATCATTAAATATAATAATAGCGACATTAAATATAAATGTGCCTGAATGTGCGAGTAAGTTACTGAAGAGACAAGATGAGGTGGCCTCTTTACTATTAACTGGAGAGGACGGGCTCCCCAGGGTCAATATTCCCTACACCAAACAAGGTTACTGTCTTTCCTCAGGCAAAGATCGGCCTAGTGTCCTAATACCGTATCGCAACACAAATGCAACTTCCTTATCGATTCAAATACACAGGCAAAAAAAATATTCTCAGCTTGTTGCTTCAATGTTTAGGAAGTAAACACATTAGCACCTTCAGCACATGAAGGAATCCCCAAATAACATAATCAGATAGCAAAATAAACAATAAGCCTTGGCAACCTGACATGAATTTGCTGCCGAGTTTATGCGAGTTTCACACACATTGCTGTGTCGTCTTAGACTGCAGAAAGTCCCTTCTCTAAATTCACTGGAACCAGTTTGAGCTGCGTCCCATACCACACATGCCATACTGATCAGCATGAGAACATGAGAAAAGAGGGAAAACAACATATCTAATAACTAAAGAGAGAGCGAGAGAAAGGATGGGAGGATGCCTTGATTGAATTTCACTGGCTAAAATTTAATTTCATTCATGAGCACTCACATGATAAGCCAGTAGCCCGCATGGCAGGAGGAGAAAGAGACGTACAGAAAGAAAGAAGTGACGCAGACAGGACTGATAATAAATATGGCAGAATTGGGAGGACAGGTAAAATTAAGTTAGGGGTAAAAAAACAACAACAACTGTGTAGTCATAAAACAAATCAGTTGTGTTTCTTGGGTATGATTGAAAGACATATAATACCTGACTTTACTAAATGCTCCAGTGGTCATTTTATCTGTGCGCTAAACTCAATTCTCTTGGACATGGGAGCCGACATTTATGTGCTCTGGCTTAGAGTCTATGAAACATACATTGCATGAGAGTGTTTAAAAGCTCCATAATGCTTGCCTTGCTTTGGATAAGAATAAAAATGCCGGGTCATGCATAATATCTTTGAATTTAAATCTAGATTCATTCACATTGGCCCATGAAAACCTCTACATGGACACTTGCCCGAAGTGCGGGGGGGGATTTACACGTCCCCTGTATACTCTACACCCAGGCTTTTTCAAGAGTACTGTCTTTTTCTCCGTTCAATGGTGCGCTTGATGAATTCATTACACAAAACGTATTATTGTCTCGCCAAGAGAAACACACGGAATGCAAATGCAATACCAACCAAACTAAAACATTCTTTCCATGAGTGTTTTCATGAGTCGCTCTCTCGCTGATAAACCTGGTGATTCTGGAGTTATAATTTTATATAATTTTAACAAAGCATGCTTGCTTGACGTGTGAGAACCAGTGAGGATCATTCTTGTGTGTTGTGCGTTTGAGCTTCGGCTTTCGAGGTTTGTTTTCGCGCATCAAGCAAGTACAGTTGAGCTTCTGTTTAAATTTGCTGATCAAACGTTTAAATGTGAATAAATTAAATCGGTTCATCATACAAGCGTTCATCTCTCTTCAGAAAATATTGACCAAACCTCTCATTTCATATGGATTAGCTTTACGTTCTCTTTATGAACTTTTTGAAACGTCAAAGTGGTAGTTGCAAAGACTGTCAATGGAGGGAGAGAAATCTCTCAGATTTCATTTAAAATTTCTTCCTTTATACAACATTTCATTCCAGTTCACTCGTTTTACCGTTTGTATTAATCCGCTTACAGCATTTTTCACAGTGAAGTGTCATGACGAAGAGCAAACCCACCAGAATTTGTCAAATTAAAAAATACTACTGTTGTTGTTTCATGGAATGTAGTTTTAAGCGCTTTTTTTAGGCGAGTTATTTAGACCTTAAATATGCAAATTATATATATATAATCATGGAGCCTATTTGACAATTTGTTTAGACGTTTTTGGAGATGTGAGCTCCAGGCCGCCAGTGGCCATTCAGTGTGCTCATCTACCCTCAGAGAATAGTTTCATCTTGACCAGTCCTTTGGGAATTTGCCGCTGGCTCTTACATAGATAGTGGTTAAACATGAGATATAATTCATTTTGGGTATTTCAAGCGGTCAATCTTTGGTCTTATTAATCTATTACTTGTTTCAAAGCACATCAATTTGGCTAAGGGCAAAGTTAAGTTTCATAACTTTATATTTTTATTGAACTGAAATCCTGTACTATAACGAGCGCTGCTTTTGTACTTTTGCCTGTTTATTTCCTATTGTACAAAATTCCTATACTTTTATAATTGCTATTTAAATATTATTTTTCAATAAATCATATTTTAAATAAATAACATGCTGTATTTGGTATTGAGAAAGTGTCCAAGATTGTAATTTCAACTTCATTAAAAGTTACATTATTGCACCATTAGATAGCAGAAAAGACTGTATTTATGAGTGAGTCAGTAGAAAAGACTTTGATATTGAAAGGGACTGAAACAAGGATGTTGTTTTTGCTTTAAACATCACCTTATAAGATGCAACTTACAAATGCACTGACTAGCACTGTCATGGGAAATCCCCTTTAACTGTTTAAAGGACAAAGACAAATACATCAATTTCTTCAGCAGACATTCAAATTGATTTTGTGATTATGAATATATAACATTGACCTGAAGAATAACGGCTACTGTAGATGCAGGTATGCACCTGCTTAGTCGATCTCTCTCTCTCTCTCTCTCTCTCTCTCTCTCTCTCTCTCTCTCTCTCTCATTATACTGTATAAAACAATAACACTTCAATGAAGCAACTCAGTGTTCTTTCCTTGCTAGTTCTAAAGTGATGTTTTTGAATTAATTACGGAGACTTGGGCTCAGTTGTTAAACTGTCAACTGTTTTATATATTTGTAATATCACACTCGTAGCCATGCAATATGGCTCTATATCAGCACAGCCGAATCACAGCCGTGCTGATTTAGAGTGATATCACATGGCTACGAGTGTGATATTGCTTCATTTGTGTTTTGTAGATGAACCAAAGACATGCGGGCGAGTAAAAGATGACATAATTTTCATTTTTGGATGAACTCTTTAACGTAGACCCATCCTTGACCTAACCACAGGCTCTACTCTTTAGCACAATGGTAACCTCCCCAAAATGTAGATATAACAGAAACCAGTTTAAAACCAAACATAAAAGAACATTAAACAGTAAAAAATCTCCTCCTATATGTTAATCTACTTAAATAAAACTTAACATTTACCATTTAGTATGAAGCGAAGCAAAGCAAGATGGGAATTAGAAATCTGCTGTAACTCATTTAGTTTAAGTTCTGGCAATATAATCAATATCTTAAAAAGGGTTTTCAGAGTAACAAAGGCATAGTACGTGAACAGTACAGATTACTAGATTTTTACAATGGGATGACTTTTTTGTGGAAAAAGGATCTTGTGTATTGGCTGGTACAAGCAAAAAGGAAAAATAACTGACCATGTTGGTCCCTCCAGACCAGTAGAGGAAGAATCCATCTGGGTCCACTTTGAGGGTGACGAGGCTGGGTGTGCTGTTGGCCTCCTAACACACAAATTAAGAAAAAAAAACAATGGCATTGGTGGCATTCAGTACATTCATACAGTTTTACCAACAACATCAGTAGGCCTACTCCTTGTACAGAGAGCAGATGTCATTCACCAATCACTACATTAGCAACTGACATGACTACTAATGAAGATCACTGGGAAACAATGACAAGGTTTACAACATATTACATACAACTAATTGCTAATTCAACTGCAACTTAATTAAACTGATACCATAGTAACCAAGTCACAGTGACAGCCATGTCACAGACATCAATGATGAACATACAGCCAATAAGAAGAAGAATGGCAGAGACATGGGCATAATGATTTAAAAGTAAGTCAGATAAATGGGAAGTGCTTGGAATGGGTGGATGGTCCTGAGGGACAGTGCGATTTAGAAACTAATGTAATGACTGAAACCAAAACCTCAAAAGTCACAGAGAGAGACATTAGAGGAGTTTAATGCACAAGTCACAGAAAGTGATGGCTGCATATGACTGTAATTGCATATTAACATAATATATACTGTACTTGTATATATTTTAAAGTATGTAGTATACTACACAAAATACACTGCCGTTCAAAAGTTTGGGGTCAGTAAGATTATTTTAAATAAATGAATAGTTTTATTCAGCAAGTATGCATTATATTGACCAATAGTGAGAGAATAAAGACAATTGTAATGTTACAATATTGTTACATAGTTCTTTCACATTTGAAATCTACAGTTGCAAAAAATATATATTTTTATCTATAACAGTTTAGTGGTAAATTAAAAGTGATAATGTTAAAATATAATGTAATGCTTTTGAGTTAATGATTCAGCCCCTATCCAACGATGCTGTTTTTAAGTAAATTACAAAATTGTATTAAAACACAATTAAGCCTTTGAAAACTCTATAACAAAACTTATATTAGCTAAATTATTAAAAAGAATTAGCTTGTGCGGTTACACATTCATACATTTAGCCCATGCATGTGCTTAAGTTGAGTAGCAAATACGGCCAAGTCAAAAGAGCTCTCACAAAAGGTATAGAGAACAAAATGTTATTACATTAGAAAGTCTGTGGCTTTAAGAAGATTTTTCAAAACACTAAAAGTTCCTAGAGACACAGCTGGCAGCCTTATTCATAAGTTTTAAATGTATTTTGAGGGTTTTGAGGGGGAAAAGCACAATATCATTCATGGGTATAAAATGTTTGATAAGAGCAACTGAGAAAATCCCTCAATTTACTGCCAAAGACTTGCAAGATTACCTGACGAAAGGAGGAAAAAAACATCTAAATGCATAGTATAAGAAAAACACTAGACAAGCATGGCCTTCAGTTGGGACATCTTGTCGAATGCCACTCTTGACCAAGAAGAAAATAAAAGGCCAACTTGAATATGAATAATGAATTTGGATAGACCTGTGGAGTTCTGGAAGAATGTTTAATGGAGTGATGTGACCACACTGGAACTTTTTGGACCCATGGAGCAGCAAAAAAAGGCAAAGCTAATGAGCAGAAGAACATCTCCATGGTCAAACACAAAGGCGGTACAGTCTTGTTATGGGGGTGCTTTGCTGTTGCAGGAAGTTAAAATTTTGACTGTATGAAGGACATCATGAATTATTTGAAGTATCGA
Source organism: Gobio gobio (assembly GCF_949357685.1). Taxonomy (NCBI): domain Eukaryota; kingdom Metazoa; phylum Chordata; class Actinopteri; order Cypriniformes; family Gobionidae; genus Gobio; species Gobio gobio. The sequence continues at coordinate 27,258,397 of NC_137098.1, forward strand.
GCCATTTTGGCAAAGATGGTGATGCCTTCGGAGCAGAGTCTGAAGGCTTGATGATCAATGGACTTTCCTGAAGGGCAGCCACCTACTGCCATCTACTGAAGCTTGGTTCAGGGATCAGTTGTAAAGTGTTCTTGAGTGGCCTGTACAGTCTTCAGATTGAAATCTCATTGAAAATATTTGGTGGAATTTGAAGAAAGCAGCGGTAATGTGAAAACCAAAGATGATCAGTGATCCTGAAGCTTTTACAAGCGAAGAACGGGGCAAGATTGAAGTAGAGACTTTTAACCACTTACATGAAGCATTTATTGGACGTTACAAAGAATAAAAGATTCTGCACAAAATTTTACTTTTGGTGGTTGAATAACTTTGAACACAAATGTTTAGAGCCAATTTGATTTTTATTTCTCATCAACTTTACATTCTCAGAATCACTCAAATGTGTATTAATAAACTTCCTATAATAGTTTACTGATGCCTTTGTTGAATTGTTTTCATAAAATGTTCTTGGCAGCAAAATGTCTTGCAGGTCAAGGGGGTTGAATAATTTCGATTGCAACTGTGTATTAATAAATAATTCCTTAAAACAAAATGTATCATGGTTTCACAAAAATATTAAGCAGCACAGCTGTTTTAACGATATTAAGTAATGTTTCTTGAGCACCAAATCAGCATATTAGAATGATTTCTGAAGGATTGTGTAATGTGGCACTGAAGACTGGAAAAAAAACATCAGCAGCCTTTGCCATCACAAGAATAAGTTACATTTTAAAATATATTAAAATACAAAACAGTTATTTTAATAAATTGCAATAATATTCCACAATATTAAAAAAAGGATGTTGACTCTTATCTATGTCCCAAAGAGCTAAAACAAAGCTCTGTTTTAGCATGTTTTTTTTATTATTAAAAATTCTTCACCGGTCAATTACTGAAAATATTTCAAAAGACACAACATCTGATGTGTTTGGACAATCAGTTAACAGCAAATCTCATCTGTATGTGTTCGCCATGTGGCCATGTGGAAGTTACATGTGGCTGCTGATCTAAAGAACTAGATGCAGTCCTGTGGAATGTTTGCATATGATTAAATTAATCTGGGAGCACAGATTTCCTTTACAACCTCTCTGGAAAAACTCCACCTAGCACTAAGAGATATAAACACACACACATACACAAACACACCAGCTGTCTCTAAACACAATCAAACGCATTTGCATGCTGACTGCTTTTAATGTTTTCATAAACAAATGTTAGCGTTGCAATACTACTGCTGAGTAAGCTTTATTTAAAGCACCATTTCCTAACTGTTTGCACAGACCTCTCAAAACTTCAGGTGAGCTGAAAATAGTATAAAAGACAGCAGAAAAAAATGGACAGACAGCATTTGAGAGAAAGAGAGAGATAAGTAGCAGACCCTGGTATGGGCAAACAGCATATTGAATTTGACATGAATTAAAACAGGGTTATGAAGGAAAAATCGTACGGTCTTAAAGGGATAGCTCACACAAAAATGAATATTCTGTCATCATTTACTCACCCTCATGTGATTACAAAACGTTATGACCTTTTCTTCTGTGGAACTCAAAGGACAAAGTTAAGATATGTCTCTTTTTTCAATTCAATAGAAGTCAATGGTCACCAAAACTGTATGCTTACCAATATTCTTCAAAATGTCTTCTTTTGTGTTCAGGCAGAAGAAAGAAATCAATGCCAGTTTGGAACAACATGAGGGTGAGTAAAGGATGACATGACTTTCATTTTGGGGTGAGCTATACTTTTAAGGTCCTTGGTTACTACTATTCACAAACTGGAGTTTTTGGTGCACTGGGAATATTTTGGAAAGACAAAACAGGGTAAACAATATTACAACTTGAACACGTGGAAGGGAGGGAAGTGACCTTCACCCTGTAAGGGTCTCATTAGTTTGTGTGTACAGGCTTATAAAAACCTGTCAAGCTTCTCTGACTCCCAATGTCAAGCCCTAATGATCTGACACACACGAACAACACACACAAAACCATACCCTTACACTAATATAACATTTTACATTAAAAAAGTAATATTTGACGATGACCACAAATGGAGGTTGTCATTTTGCTAATATGTGAGGAGAACTTTATCCATGTTTATCCAAATTACAGCTTCGTCTTTGTGTGCATGGTTGACATCTGCACATGACAGAGAACTTTAAATGGTTATTTGGGTAAACCATTAAAGTGAACTGAAGCTTGTGGCCTGCAAACAACATCAGTGCGTGCATTCTCTCAAGCAGAGGCGCACAGTTAATGCATCAACAATGTCAGTTATTTCAGTGGGCGAGTGGCCCGCTCTCTTGGCTCTTGGGTGTATTTTGGTTTCCAAAATGCTTTTACATGCATTTGGTTTTACATGCTTTTATAGCCCTTACATAATGCCCATACAAACTACGACATTACTGACTTTAACACCTCAAAGTCTGAAAAAGCAGGACAAGTAGAGAATGACAGAGACAAAGAAAGATTTTAGAGTGAAAATCTGCATAAAGCTATCAAATTAAATCAGGGTTTCGTTTTTCAGCATGTATATTATATGAGTCGCCTTGTCAACATGCAGCTTTTTATGTCAAGACTTCACCTTTGGACTCAGCAGATTAGCAGGGCATGGACAGCATTGGACACACACACACACACACACACACACACACACACACACACACACACACACGTACAGTACATACAGGTAAGTAAGGGATAAGAGAACCCAGTCACTCATTATTGCTAAATGGACCCTGACCTGAAGCAGAGGGGTCATGGATCACCCTGAAGGGGTTTGTTTCGCGATAATGACCACCTGACTGTACATTATCCCACCTTATTACATGGTTACTTTCCCTAACAAATAAATGGACATGAAAAACTGATTTGTGTAAAAAATATTATCATATTAGTAGATTAGCTTAAAGCTTTTGTTAAAAGATAAGATATATAATATATGTATATTAAAATATATAATTTATACATATTGACAAAAATATTGATTCATATTAAAAAGTTATACATATTGCAATATAATGCACAAAGCCTGCGCACACCAACACAACTGTTCGGTATAAACATTTGGTCTGGTTTGCAAGAAATTTGTCTGTTCAGAAAATGTGAAAAAAAAAAAAAAGCCAGACATGCTGAATGAAAACGCAAATTCACTCCAATAAGTAGGTGGCACTTATTGAAAAGCAGAAATAACCTGGTTACCCCAGTACAAAGCACTATGCAACTTTCCGTGTCGCAGAAGAAAGGAAGTCAAACAGTATGAGTAATTACATGTTTTCAACCAGCCAGCCAGAATCCATTTATCATAATTTAATGGAAAAGTATGACCAGCACAGTCTTCAGAGTCTGTTCCACAAAAGAATGAAATTCATACAAATTAGGAATGACAAAAGTAAATAGCTATGTTTCCATCCAAAGTTGTGAATATTGGAATATCGCATAAAACATTTGCAAATAAAGCACAGTTTCCATCCAGTCAGTCGAAAAGAACAAAATCATCACTTCCTGATAAACTGGCGATAAATATCACTAAGAAAAATGGAAGCTGATGTGGTAGGAGAAGCCACTATATAGTCAAACCAAAATTTATTCAGACACCTTCAACATTTTCTCACATTATCACAGTTTATTCGCTATAGTTTTGAAAATGGTAATAAAATATGAGAAGAACACAAGATAAACTGTATCAGAACAAATTAATCTTGATAATGTCAGATAACTTTGATAGAAAGGTATGTAATGGATTACAATAAACCTATCAGCTGTCAGCTGTTAAAATTTAAGTACACAATAAGATAATACCAATTTAGGTCAACCAATTACCAAGCAATGCTTAATTTTGTTCAGTGTGGTTAAGCAATTCAAGAAAAAAACAAGCTAAACATTGTCAGGTCAAAGTGTCAAATTTTTGGTTTGACTGTATATAATAATGTTTATATAGCTTATATAATATATTCCTCAGAGTGCGCAGATGAAACGCAATAAATGTGATCATGTTAACTTTCTTTCTGAGGTCATGTTTTCGCACCTTCCGTATTCAACTTACGCAGAAAGTGTAATGCCTCTCGCAGTTCAAAATGCTTACGCTACGTTCTAGTGATACTTCACGGAAGACAAACTCAATGGACCCCGTCAAAGCTTGGAAGCGTCAGGATATTTATTAATATAACTCTGATTGTGTTCATCAGAAAGAAGAAAGACATAAACACTTAAGTCGAAAGTATACTTCATTGTTTTACGTGCATGTGTACAATCGAACGCACAACCTTGCAAAGTATACTTCTTTTGACTTGCGAGTTACAACCCATGTATATACTGAAAACAAATTTAATGCACATTAAATGTACAACCTTCCTGTACACAGTACGCGTGGTTACAAAAATCCGGCGGTGCGCATTCAGTACGTGCATACTCTTCTGATGACGAAATTCGCATTACTGTAGCTAGACATGTGCCGGTAAACGGTAATACGATATACCGCAATAATGAACATGCACAATATTGTTATCGTGGGCACTTCAAAATACAGTGAATAATTATTTATTACGAATTATTTCGATTTTTAGAATGCATTTTAAGAATACTTTACCCATCAACCGTACTGCACTGATGTAAACAAAACCCAACGAGCTGAGCACATGGCGGAACAAGTGAAGGACATGCGCCGAATGAAACGCACATTTGCAGCCGTTTCCCCGGTAACCCTTGTAAACAAAACCTAATACTTAATACTTAAAGACTTAAGGTTATTCATTTTCAAACTTAAACATTTTATATTTTAATCTAAATGTCAATGACATGCCCTAGATATTGTTTGAATATGTTCTGACTGTTGTTCAATCACACACTTTACAATAAAGGCTCTATTATTTAACATTAGTTCATTCATTAACAAACTGACAATGAAAAATACTTCTAAAGCATTTATTAATCTTAGTTAAATGTACATTTCAGCATTTAATAACACATTATTAAAATCAAAAGTTGTAACTGTATTATTTAATGGACCTGAGCTTACACTAATAGTTTCTTTTTTTAAACTAACATTATCAAAGAAGAATATATCTTCTGTAAAAATGTAGCTATTCATTCTTTGTTGATGTTAATGCATTAACTGGTGAGACATTATTGTAAAGTGTTACCTATTGTTCTTTATAATTCTTTAGCACTTTAATCTGTTTTAAATATTTGTTTACTTTATACATTTTTGTGTATTGCTTTATTGTATTTAAATGTTTGGTTCTTTTGTTATAAGAAAGTTATTAAACCTGTTATAGTATGACAACACTTTTTTGCAACGAATTTCAAAATCGTGATAATACCGTATACCGTGATAAAAGCTTCAGCAATTAATCGCAACATGAGAATTTGATACCGGCACATGCCTAACTGTAGCTGACCCTTGCCTACGCGTAAAAAGTAAAGTATACTTTGGCTTTAGGATAACTTGAGGGTGAGTAAATCATGGGGTGATTTTCATTTTAATGTGAACTACTCCTTTAATATGCTGGACCACTTTGTGGACAGACTGCTCAGGCATTTCAGAATGACCAAAACAGCATTTCAGATGCAGCGCAACAAGATCGGTCCACTGGTTGGTCGCAAATGTCTTTTTTGTTGCGCATCAAGAAATCGCATCAGTAAATGTGTTTCTATTGTAGTTTATACACATTTTCATATAGGATAATGTATCCAACTCTATAATAAGTTTTGAATGCATGCGCATATTTCTGTTTACGTCCAATGCTTTTCTTTTTATGAAATATCCCAAAATGTGAATAAAAATAGGTGGATGGAAACATAACTACAGATGATGCATAACAAAAGATTCATTTTAGAGTGAATAAACCTTTTAATGCATTTACCAAGGATAAAAGCAACTGGTGAAAACAAGGAACGACAGAGTGGGAGGAAAATGCCAAATAAGTCCCAGGTTAAAAGAAAGAAAGAAAGAAAGAAGGAAGGAAGAAGGAAGAGAGACATTTTCTGATGCACTTAAAGGCTGATTTACAGCAACCTTTAATAAGAGCAAATGACTTGGTCTAAATTACACACACACACACACACGAAAAGGTCTCCTTCCTGAATGAGAGGGGCGAAACAGAAGGAGAGGAAAGGCTGGAGGGGGCGAGCGGAGGTCAAACACACCCATATGTGAACTGTGGGTCATCGACTCATGACACATGTTCTGTTTGAGTATGCGATACGCCTCTGTTCTTCATGTTCTTCCTCAGTCTGTCTTCAACTTGCTGAAAGTGTGTGGAGGCTTGTTTTGCAGTGAGGTGAGACTCCATTAGCAGTGTAGCAAGAGTCAACAAACGCAAATACAGCTGCAGTGGGTTACCTGGATGAGTGTTACCCTCTCAGCCCTTTCCAGGAAACTGTTCATAGACAGCTCTTATACTGAATAATCAGCACGCGCAACCAAACAGCTCCTGGATGCAAAGCTCCCGGATGATGTATTTTCTTGTATTTGTGCTTTGTTGCTACTTATTTTCTGTATTATTATCTCAAATCGCTGAATTGTTTTCTGGCTGCAAACCAAAATAACATGCTGGTATGAGGTCAG